>NC_057804.1:634786525-635159732 GCF_018294505.1 Triticum aestivum | reverse complement strand
GATTACATAGGCACGCCGAGGCGCGAGGAGAGGAACAACCGCCACGAGAAGACGGCATCCTTATCACATTCCTTTCGTAAGCGATGTGACCATAAGTCCAAGTCTGATACTATTAGGTTAAGTGACAGAGAGGAGTGAACGTCGATGGAGTTGAAGGCCTGCTCATTCCTGGCATCCCAAATGCACCACATGATTGCCAAGAGGACGAAGGGCCAGGCAGTCGTGTCCAGATCCGTTGGTAATGTGGCATTGTCCCAGAGTAGATGCAAGGAGAGTGCGTGGATTCTGATTCCGCAGCGTTGCCAAATCCTGACAGCCAGCGGACAGTGCAGGAACAAGTGATATGTATCTTCGTCTTGGAGAGAACATCTCGGGCATGTGGCTGTGGGAGTGATTGTCTTGCGAGCGAGATTGGCCTTTGTGTTTAATCGCCCCTTGAAGGCCAACCATGCGAAAACCTTGATTTTGTTGGGCACTCTGGTGGGCCAAAAGATCTTTGCGTTTGTGTCTTCGTCCGCTCCTTGTGTCAGCAACTCGTATGCTTTCTTGGTGGAGAATGGATTACCACCATTGAGGAAGCGTGAGTCCTGTTCGTCCTTCAGCATAAAATCCTGCAGCAAAGACAAAAGAGAGGACAATTCTGCAATAGCCGCAGAGGTCAGACGGTCACGCGGTTCAAGTCTATACCGAAACGCATAATATTTGCCACTCTAACGAAAGGCCCAGTGGAGTGAGAGTAGAGGCATGGCTAAACCGTGGATAGCGGACGTGGAGTAAGCCAAGTATCGAGCCAGAAGTAAGTCATAGCACCATATCCTTTCCTTTGTGCTAACAAACAAGAGGATATTATAAGTTCTTGCCAAAATAGTCGAAGGAAAGGGAAGAGAAGGAAAGCAAAGGATGGGGCTGAACGTTTTTACAAAACTTTTCTAGTGTATGTATATAGTGGCGGATGAGAGGCAAAAGGGGGCCATTGCCCCCCTCCTCCTATAATCTAGGGAAACTCTTAAGTGTATCCTTAATTATTGGATTGAACATCCAAGGTTTCTCAGAGTTCATGCATAGCTTGTATGCTTCACCCCTTCAACTCTGATTAGTCCCCTCAATAATCTCCATCAAACTCCACCTGTATGTATAGTGTAGACTAAAGTAGTGTTGCTGTCATGCTTTTCATATTTCGTTCGGTGTGGTTATTCTCTTGTTTCCTTAGTCTTTTAGAGTTTTGCGTACAGGCTAGCTTGATGTTGTGGCGAGGGTGCTTGTTACTTGTGCAAATTTATGGTCTGACAGATATTCATTTCGATCTTCTGTCGATGTATCGTTCTTGCCATGGAAAAGACTCTGACCTAGTTGTGACGTGGCCATCGTACATGAAGAACTGCGACGGTGTCGTCCAACTAACATTTCTTTATGTTATTTTTTTTCTAAGATAGCGTGCGCTAGTGGTGAAGATTATACAGGAGTTTGCTATGAGGGCGATATCAATAGAACACTTTATTAATCACAATACCAATATATAAAGTATTACAAAGATAGACAAATGATATTGCTGAACAGTACATGGTCAATACCAAGAGAAAAAAATCCTAAGCTAAACTAAGCTTGATCTTCTTCTAGCTTCTCCTTATTTTAAACTTTCCCTTTTGTATTAAAACCTACAAAACAAACTCAAAGATCAAAGAAATGGGGTTAAGGTTAAGAATGTTTGCACTTCTATTCAGCGCCCCAATATTATTTAGGAGCCTAGCTTTAGAAAACTAGGAACTAGTCTGGTTCCTAATCTTATTAGGAGTGCTAACTACAACATAGTAAGCCACCGTTCATGTTCAAGGTAATAACACACAACATCTGATAATTAAAGGTAGAATTAACCCAAAGAAAAGGGTTATTTGCGCATCCCCATCTAGCTAACTCATGAGCTACATAATTTGTTTCTCTACTATAATGCTCAATATTAACCCTCCCGAAATCTAGTAAAAATGTAAAATACTACGACAATCATCAAGAACCGACGCTGCCACCCTAGAATACCCTTTGTTGCATTTTATAGTATCCACCACTGTGATGTTGTCCGATCTCACCACCAGATTAGAGCATCATGTATTTCTTGCTAGCTTCAGCCCCTCAAGCAAGGCAACTTCTTCTGCTGCGAACACATCAGCTACATATTCCAGTCTTCCGTAGATGCCGTTATAACACTCCCCCGATGATCACGGATCACAGCTCCACATGAGCCTGCGTCATCACCCTCGGTAAATGGTGCATCAATATTTAAAATTTGTTGTCCAGAAAGAAACACCGGCCACTTGTTGATTTTAGGCATGTTTTTTATCTCCACTGCACGAGCAAAATTCATATCTAAAGCAAGGGCCACCGACGCAGTTCTTTCTGGAGACAAAATGTCTTCTCCCCGAAGGAATTGTCGTCCTTGCTGAAGGAAATATGCCCTAGAGGCAATAATAAAGTTATTATTTATTTCCTCATATCATGATAAATGTTTATTATTCATGCTAGAATTGTATTAACCGGAAACGTAATACATGTGTGAATACATAGACAAACATAGTGTCACTGGTATGCCTCTACTTGACTAGCTCGTTGATCAAAGATGGTTGAGTTTCCTAGCCATAGACATGAGTTGTCATTTGATTAACGGGATCACATCATTCGGAGAATGATGTGATTGAATTGACCCATTCCGTTAGCTTAGCACTTGATCGTTTAGTTTACTGCTATTGCTTTCTTCATGATTTATACATGTCCTATGACTATGAGATTATGCAACTCCCGATTACCGTAGGAACACTTTGTGTGCTACCAAACATCACAACGTAACTGGGTGATTATAAATGTGCTCTGCAGGTGTCTCCGATGATACTTGTTGAGTTGACATAAATCAAGATTAGGATTTGTCACTCCGATTGTCGGAGAGGTATCTCTGGGCCCTCTCGGTAATGCATATCACTATAAGCCTTGCAAGCAATGTGACTAATGAGTTAGTTGCAGGATGATGAATTACGGAACGAGTAAAGAGACTTGTCGGTAACGAGATTGAGCTAGGTATTGAGATACCGATGATCGAATCTCGGGCAAGTAACATACCGATGACAAAGGGAACAATGTATGTTGTTATGCGGTTTGACCGATAAAGATCTTCGTAGAATATGTAGGAGCCAATATGAGCATCCAGGTTCCGCTATTGGTTATTGACCGGAGACGTGTCTCGGTCATGTCTACGTAGTTCTTGAACCCGTAGGGTCCGCACGCTTAAAGTTCGGTGACGATCGGTATTATGAGTTTTTGTGTTTTGATGTACCGAAGGTAGTTCGGAGTCCCGCATATGATCACGGACATGAAGAGGAGTCTCGAAATGGTCGAGTGGTAAATATCGATATATTGGACGACTATATTTGGACATCAGAAGTGTTCCGGGTAGTTTTGGAGAAAACCGGAGTGCCGGAGGGTTACCGGAACCCCCCGGGAGAAATAGTGGCCCTTATGGGCCTTAGTGGAGAGAGAGAGGGCTGGCCTAGGGCAGGCCGCGCGCCCCTCCCCCTC
Source organism: Triticum aestivum (assembly GCF_018294505.1). NCBI lineage: Eukaryota > Viridiplantae > Streptophyta > Magnoliopsida > Poales > Poaceae > Triticum > Triticum aestivum. Next base: position 635,156,174 of record NC_057804.1, on the reverse strand, counting down.
TGGTCCGAATTGGACTAGGAGAGGGGGGCGGCGCCCCCCTTTCCTTCTCCCTCTCCCCCTTCCTTTCCTCCTCCTAGTAGGAGTAGGAAAGAGGGGAGTCCTACTCCTACTAGGAGGAGGACTCCTCCTCTTGGCGCGCCCTACAGGGGCCGGCCGGCCTCCCCCCTTTGCTCCTTTATATACAGGGGCAGGGGGGCACCTCTAGACACACAAGTTGATCTATTGATCTCTCCCACACTACAAGAAATATGTCAACTTGTGACCATCACTATTGGTCACTGAATGGTCACTGTTTCCAATTTGTGACCAAAAACATAAGATCAAAAGCTGGCGATCGTAAACTGACTATAGCGACCTTTCTTCTGGAATGGTCGTTGACGTTTATGACCAAAATACATCTACTGTGGCGTTTTGGTCACTAGCAGCCTCCCCAGGCCACGTAGGCATCCAGCGTGGCAATCTGATGTGGCACAAGATTCAGCCTGGTCCAATTCGGTGTTTATATGGGCCGAGCCCATTAATTCAGCCCATTTACATTTTTTTACTATGAATTTTTTGTCAGTTTCATGGACCAAGCCCAACATTGCAACCTTTTTATTTATATTTTTCCTGTTATTTTTTACTAGCTACATGGGCCTAGCCCAACAATTCAACGTTTTTTTTTCTTGGCCATTGCCTTTTATAGTCCATTTTTTTTCACCCTCAACCCTTTTATAGTCCATTACTGTTTTGGGCCTCAGCCTTTTTACATTCCATATACTTTTTGGGCCTTGGCCTTTTCGTTTGTCCCATGGGTCATCTTTCCATTTCTCACACTTTGACAATAAACAAATGAAAAATATTTCAAATGGCAAGAGAACATATGAAACTATAAAATGATAGCCAATATTAGCACCAAATATGCTGACTACTATACAAATACGAAATTACAGTATTTACAATAGTGTTCATACAACCAGATATGCTGGCTACTGTACAACATAACTAGCACTACATTATTACTCGCTACTCTTTACTTTGTCCGGCTTCAAGCTTCTTCAAATTTCTTCAGCATAGAGCTCCTATAAAGAGAGGTAACACCACACTTTTAGAGCTAGATCAAGGCACAAAATGTTTATTTGGTTGGGTCATGCTGCAACAATCACATAGAAGCATAATTATAAGTACGAATACACAAATCATCTCAGTTCAAGCAAATCATCTATAGTAGCAAAGCATGAAAAAGGAAGCAACACATGGCAGGAATGTTTACAACAGCTCAGTTGATGACTTCAAATAGGAATAATGTATACAAGTATAATACAAAAATATGAGAAACAATCACAGTACAGAAATGGTATCACAGATATATATAGCTAACTCAATGACAGATTGAAATGTTTTACTCAATGTATGGAACTCAAAGAACTTTTCTGGTTAGTCACCAGCATCGTGCATTTTAACTTCAGTAACTGCAGAAATTAGATAGTATATGAAGGCAATATTCTAAAGATATATCTCTCTCAAACATAGAGTACAACTGAAGCAAATGCAGCTGCTCTTGCTGATATATCTCACTAGACATGGTCTTGCTAACTTACTATGTTAACATAGACTAATCCGAGTGAACCAGCTAATTCTAGTTCGTCCATGGACCACACAATGAATGAATGCATCAAGGTTTGAAGACAGTACTACGTACATCCTACAACACCGAATCAGCACAACAAAACCGAAGACCATGCAACCAATGAGCTGCATCTGCAGCACTGAATTAGGAGCAGAAGAAACCGAGCTTTGCGCCAGATGCAGCTAGCAAGCATAAAGAAAGGGGAGAACATGGAAAGCAAGATACCTTGATCTGGTACAGCTTGAGCCATGCCGACCAGCATCCGTTACTTTGTCGGGTGCCTAGCATCCTCAGTGATGGGGATGACATTGGTCTTCTTCCTGGCCATGTTGACAAGATCCCTACCACTCCGGTGAGAGAACTCAACGGCATACACCAACCCAGTCTGCAAAGTGACAAGACTTCGTTAAGACAACTCACATTAAGCAGCATTCACTTGAAATACACAAAGGAAATAGCGACGAGATCTCACCGTTCCAACAGTGTCAGACACATGAGGCACGGTTGTTCCAAAGGCAGCTCCGAGGTACAGCACACGTGTTCCAGGAGCCTGAACCAAGAAACACAAAGTCAGCTACTACAACAATGGTTCCAGCCTGAATTACATCCTTGACAAAACAAGGTATTCAAACAATCCAGAATGAAAGCAGAGGCACAAAAAGGACTTACAATCCAGATGTTGTCCACACCACCGAGCACAGCAGCAGCCAGCTTGGATCTGAAGGGGTTCCACACCCTATACTCAACCTTGGATGCGTCCTCGTTCTGTACAATTAACAAAACAGCAATAAATATCAGTCTACTGCATTTGTAGAATAGTCACGAACATCAATTCAAATCAGCACCAATAAGTGCATCTCTCAGCCAGGACGGGTGCATCATAAGTTTACAAGGAAAGAACTTATAATGAAAACATCTTTGCTTAATCCCCCTGGATGGATAGGAATAATGCAACCAATGCCTAAGTACCTAACTACTAGTATCTACTAATGATAGATACAGATAGCAAGATATATGCATACCGCATACCAGATACAACATATAATGATCAGTGTGTAGTGTATATATTCTGGTGAGTGTGTAGTGTGTAGTGTATATATTCTGGTTAATGATCAGAATAATTAAGGAAGGCCCTTTAAGTTAGTTAGAATCTTACTAAGAGATGAGACCATTAGGACTAAGTAAATAGGGCACAAAATTCAAATATAAAACAAAACCAGATGCATATGCTGACAATCAAGCAGGTGCATAATAGGGACCAATCAGCATGAACAAGACTGTAGTTGCTGCTACAAATCTTAAGAACACACACTTTACAAACTATCCTACAGTATTTTCTTCTGAACATAGTTCAGTCTCTATAAACAGAAACTAAGTCTATATGTACGTGGATAAGTGGGTGCATCTATCAACCTTTCTGATGCCAAATGTGTAACATGAGAGTGAGGCAAGTCACGATCCACAAAATGGACTCACCCCTTTCTGCTTCCTACACTAAGTTACATTTCTGGTTCCTCTTTTGGGGAAAAGCGAAGCAAGTAACAACAACTATCCATATTCGTTGGGTTCTCAAAAGCGAAATCCTGGCCTTTTCTGAAGACGAAAATACAGTATATACCTCCAGAAGCAGCTCAAGGTTGCGGATCCGAGCACCAGGTTGTGGACACCGAACTCCGCCGCGTACCTGGCCAGCGCCTCAGCGATGTTGTGCCCCTCCAGAACCACCGTCTCCACCTGCACGCACGCATGCACGCTGGAATTCAGACACGATCTAGGCGGATAGCAGGCGCCCCGAAGAAGGGAAGATGGTCGAGGACTTACGGTTTTGCTGCCGAAGAGGCGGCGGATCAATAGGGTTCCTTCTTCTAGTTCCACCGGCAGCAGCAACAATAGCTTCTACAGATCAGATTGGACACCTCACACGCAGGCAGACAGAAGGAATCAGAGGGAGGGAGGAAACAGACAAGACAAGGGAGGAGGGATTCACGTTCACCCACTATGGCCGGAGAGGAGATGCACGTCGTGGAAGGTCGAGGAAGAACCGGCCTTGGTCGGATACAAGGCCACCGCATCAGGACACTCTGGCCCCCACCGAGAGATGGTGGATGCGGATCCGGCGCCGCTGCCATCGTCCCCGTCCATCCATCCATCCATCTGGGAAGGGAGGGAGGTCGCCGGTGGTGATGGGGTTGGTGGAGACGGTCGCCGGTGGGGTTGGGGTTGGGGTCGGCGACGGCAACGGCGGTGGGATTGGAGGAGGGGAGCTCGAGTGGATCTCCAGCCAGCGAAGGGAGGGGAGGCGGCACCGGCAGCGGAGTGGAGGCGGTCACCGACGGCTGGTTCACCGGAGGGGGATCCAAATCGAATCGTGAGGAGACGAGGAGGAGGAGAAGGTTGGTTAGTCGGCCGACGGGTATGAAGTAGAGGATGTTGCCGGACAGTCGAGGAGTGGGGGAGGAGGTCGCCGGCGGGGCTGGGGCTTGGTTTGGGGGAGTGGCGATCGGCGGCGTGGCCGGGTTTGGGGTTGCGGGAGAGGAGAGGATGGGTCTGGGGGACCGAGGGGAGCGAGGGAGTGGGTGAGTGGGGGTGGCGGCGGGTGAAGATCTAGGAATCGAGGGAAGGGTGGGTGGGTGGATTAGGGTTTTTGATTCTCGGGAGTAGCTCCACCGTTGGATGGATGCGTGATGGATGGCTCAGATTACGTCTAATTTGGTGACATGCGTGAAAGCAGTTACTCGCGTCTCATTGACCGGCTATCTCGCACTTCAATCTTAAAATTTTGGACCCAAAACTTTGAATTTTTGTATACATAACAATGTCATAGTCTGTCAAAATGATCTCGTTTTTTTCATAAGTGTACATCTTAGAATGGCAAACGATGCCATAGCTCGACGACTTTCATTTTCTTTGCACAAAAAGATGATTTTCCATTTTTCGAGTGCATAAAATGGTTTTTTCTGTGAAGAAGCTACCAAATATTTGTTCCAAAATAGCACAACTCCATTTTTCAAAAATATTAGACCACATTTTATGTAAAATTGACCAAATAGTTACATGTCAAAAGCTTTTGATCCACCTCTTATAAAAAAACAAATTTCACCCATTCCGTGGGAAGCGGGGAAAATTTGAACGAGAATATGTTCAAATGATCTCATATTGTGCACAAGGGTGCATATTGGAATGGCAAACAATGTTTCCTAAGAAAGTTTTCATTTTCTTTGGACGAAAAAATCATTTTCCATTTGCTGAGTGCCCGATATGAGTTTTTTTTGTGTAGGACCTACCATATATTTGTTGCAAAATTGGACCAAATCAATTTTATAAAATACTAGGCCATATTTAATGCACAATTGACAAAATGGTTGAGTGTCAAAAGTTTTGATCCACTTCTGGTGAAAAAGACAAATTCCCGTCGATTCAGCTAGAAGCGGGTCAAATTTGAACTGCAGCTGCCTCGTAGTTTGCTCTTTATTTTTTTACAAAAATCATTTCTAGGTACATAAGTATCTATTTAATTAGAGAAACACCAAAAAAATTCCAAGATTCAACCACTAGATAGGATCGGTCAAGCCAACCGTTTTGACCGCATTTTGAAACGGGCATAAAAAATTCAAAAAAATCAAAAAATTGGAAAACCTTCGCATTGTGTCATTATATGTGACCAAGTTTTCAGGAAAAATAATAAACTTGTAATACGGTAATTATTTTAAAAAAGTGTTCTCAGAAACGAGCTGTCAAGTGTGAAGATTCATGGCTTTCAAGCCAAATGATCAATCTTATGGCCACATTCATGGCATAGTTCGTTCAAATGATCTAATATTGTGCACAAGGGTGCATCTTGGAACTCCAAACAATGTTTCCTAAGGGAGTTTTCATTTTCTTTGCACGGAACATTCATTTTCCATTTTTCGAGTGACCGAAATGAGTTTTTTTTGTGAAAGACCTACCATATATTTGTTGCGAAATTGGACGTAATTATTTTTATAAAATACTAGGACATATTTAATGCACAATTGACAAAATGGTTGGGTGTCAAAAGTTTTGATCCACCTCTGGTGAAAAAGACAAATTCTCGTCAATTCAGTTGGAAGCGGGTCAAATTTGAACTGCAGCTGCCTCGTAGTTTGCTCTTTGTTTTTTCCAAAAATCATTTCTAGGTAAATAAGTATCTATTTAATCAGAGAAACACCAAAAAAATTCCAAGATTCAACCACTAGATAGGAACGGTCAAGCCCGTCGTTTTGACCGCATTTTGAAACGGGCATAAAAAATTCAAAAAAATCAAAAATTGGAAAACCTTTGCATTGTGTCATTATATGTGACCGAGTTTCCAGGAAAAATAATAAACTTGTAATACGGTAATTATTTTAAAAAAGTGTTCTCAGAAATGAGCTATCAAGTGTGAAGATTCATGGATTTCAAGCCAAATGATCAATATTATGGGCACATTCATGGCATAGTTTGTTCAAATGATCTAATATTGTGCACAAGGGTGCATCTTGGAATTCCAAACAATGTTGCCGAAGGGAGTTTTCATTTTCTTTGCACGGAAAATTCATTTTCCATTTTCCGAGTGCCCGAAATGAGTTTTTTCTGTGAAGGACCTACCATATATTTGTTGCGAAATTGGACCTAATGCACAATTGACAAAATGGTTGGGTGTTAAAAGTTTTGATACACCTCTGGTGAAAAAGACAAATTCCCGTCAATTCAGTTGGAAGCGGGTCAAATTTGAACTGCAGTTGCCTCGTAGTTTGCTCTTTGTTTTTTCCAAAAATCATTTCTAGGTAAATAAGTATCTATTTAATCAGAGAAACACCAAAAAAATTCGAAGGTTCAACCACTAGATAGGAGCGGTCAAGCCCGCCGTTTTGACCGCATTTTGAAATGGGCATAAAAAATTCAAAAAAAATCACAAAATTGGGAAACCTTCGCATTGTGTCATTATATGTGACCAAGTTTCCAGGAAAAATAATAAACTTGTAATACGGTAATTATTTTAAAAAACTGTTCTCAGAAACAAGCTATGAAGCGTGAAGATTCATGGCTTTCAAGCCAAATGATCAATCTTATGGCCACATTCATGGCATAGTTTGTTCAAATGACCTCATATTGTGCACAAGGGTGCATCTTGGAATTCCAAACAATGTTGCCTAAGGGAGTTTTCATTTTCTTTGCATGGAAAATTCATTTTCCATTCTCCGAGTGCCTGAAATGAGTTTTTTTTGTGAAGGACCTACCATATATTTCTTGGAAATTGGACCAAATTATCTTTATAAAATACTAGGACATATTTAATGCATAATTGACAAAATGGTTGGGTGTCAAAAGTTTTGATCCACCTCTGGTGAAAAAGACAAATTCCTGTCAATTCAGTTGGAAGCGGGTCAAATTTGAACTGCAGCTGCCTCGTAGTTTGCTCTTTGTTTTTTCCAAAAATCATTTCTAGGTAAATAAGTATCTATTTAATCAGAGAAACACCAAAGAAATTCCAAGATTCAACCACTAGATAGGGACGGTCAAGCCCGCCGTTTTGACCGCATTTTGAAACGGGCATAAAAAATTCAAAAAGATGAAAAAATTGGAAAACCTTTGCATTGTGTCATTATATGTGACCAAGTTTCCAGGAAAAATAATAAACTTGTAATACGGTAATTATTTTAAAAAAGTGTTCTCAGAAATGAGCTATCAAGTGTGAAGATTCATGGATTTCAAGCCAAATGATCAATATTCTAGGCACATTCATGGCATAGTTTGTTCAAATGATCTAATATTGTGCACAAGGGTGCATCTTGGAATTCCAAACAATGTTGCCTAAGGGAGTTTTCATTTTCTTTGCACGGAAAATTCATTTTCCATTTTCCGAGTGCCCAAAATGAGTTTTTTGTGTGAAGGACGTACCATATATTTGTTGCGAAATTGGACCTAATTATTTTTATAAAATACTAGGACATATTTAATGCACAATTGACAAAATGGTTGGGTGTCAAAAGTTTTGATCCACCTCTGGTGAAAAAGACAAATTCCCGTCAATTCAGTTGGAAGCGGGTCAAATTTGAACTGCAGCTGCCTCGTAGTTTGCTCTTTGTTTTTTCCAAACATGATTTCTAGGTAACTAAGTATCTATTTAATCAGAGAAACACCAAAAAAATTCCAAGATTCAACCACTAGATAGGAACGGTCAAGCCCGCCGTTTTGACCGCATTTTGAAACGGGCATAAAAAATAAAAAAAAATCAAAAAATTGGAAAACTTTCGCATTGTGTCATTATATGTGACCAAGTTTCCAGGAAAAATAATAAACTTGTAATACGGTAAATATTTTAAAAAACCTTTCTCAGAAACGAGCTATGAAGCGTGAAGATTCATGGTTTTCATGCCAAATGATCAATCTTATGGCCATATTCATGGCATAGTTTGCTGATCTCATATTGTGAAAAAGGGTGCATCTTGGAATTCCAAACAATGTTGCCTAAGGGAGTTTTGATTTTCTTTGCACGGAAAATTCATTTTCCATTTTCCGAGTGCCCAAAATGAGTTTTTTTTGTGAAGGACCTACCATATATTTATTGCAAAATTGGACCTAATCATTTTTATAAAATACTAGGCCATATTTAATGCACAATTGAAAAAATGGTTGGGTGTTAAAAGTTTTGATCCACCTCTAGTGAAAAAGACAAATTCCCGTCAATTCAGTTGCAAGCGGGTCAAATTTGAACTGTAGCTGCCTCGTAGTTTGCTCTTTGTTTTTTCCAAAAATCATTTCTAGGTAAATAAGTATCTATTTAATCAGAGAAATACCAAAAAAATTAGAAGATTCAACCACTATATAGGAACGGTCAAGCCCGCCGTTTTGACCGCATTTTGAAACGGCAATAAAAAATCAAAAATAAAAAAAATTGGAAAACCTTCGCATTGTGTCATTATATGTGATCAAGTTTCCAGGAAAAATAATAAACTTGTAATACGATAATTATTTTAAAAAAATGTTCTCAGAAACGAGCTATGAAGCGTGAAGATTCATGGCTTCAAGCGAAATGATCAATATTATGGCCACATTCATGGCATAGTTTGTTCAAATGATCTCATATTGTGCACAAGGGTGCATCTTGGAAATCCAAACAATGTTGCCTAAGGGAGTTTTCATTTTCTTTGCATGGAAAATTCATTTTCCATTTTCCGAGTGCCTGAAATGAGTTTTTTTGTGAAGGACCTACCATATATTTGTTGCGAAATTGGACCAAATTATTTTTATAAAATACTAGGACATATTTAATGCACAATTGACAAAGTGGTTGGGTGTCACAAGTTTTGATCCACCTCTAGTGAAAAAGACAAATTCCTGTCAATTCAGTTGGAAGCGGGTCAAATTTGAACTGCAGCTGCCTCGTAGTTTTCTCTTTGTTTTTTCCAAAAATCATTTCTAGGTAAATAAGTATCCATTTAATCAGAGAAACACCAAAAAAATTCCAAGATTCGACCACTAGATAGGAATGGTCAAGCCCGCCGTTTTGACCGCATTTTGAAACGGGCATAAAAAATTCAAAAAATCAAAAAATTGGAAAACCTTTGCATTGTGTCATTATATGTGACCAAGTTTCCAGGAAAAATAATAAACTTGTAATACGGTAATTATTTTAAAAAAGTGTTCTCAAAAATGAGCTATCAAGTGTGATGATTCATGGATTTCAAGCCAAATGATCAATATTATGGCCACATTCATGGCATAGTTTGTTCAAATGATCTAATATTGTGCACAAGGGTGCATCTTGGAATTCCAAACAATGTTGCCTAAGTGAGTTTTCATTTTCTTTGCACGGAAAATTCATTTTCCATTTTCCAAGTGCCCAAAATGAGTTTTTTTTGTGAAGGACCTACCATATATTTGTTGTGAAATTGGACCTAATTATTTTTATGAAATACTAGGACATACTTAATGCAAAATTGACAAAATGGTTGGGTGTCAAAAGTTTTGATCCACCTCTGGTGAAAAAGACAAATTCCCATCAATTCAGTTGGAAGCGGGTCAAATTTGAACTGCAGCTGCCTCGTAGTTTGCTCTTTGTTTTTACCAAAAATCATTTCTAGGTAAATAAGTATCTATTTAATCAGAGAAACACCAAAAAAATTCCAAGATTCAACCACTAGATAGGAATGGTCAAGGCCGCCATTTTGACCGCATTTTGAAACGGGCATAAAAAATAAAAAAAATAAAAAAAATGGAAAACCTTCGCATTGTGTCATTATATGTGACCAAGTTTCCAGGAAAAATAATAAACATGTAATACGGTAAATATTTTAAAAAACTTTTCTCAGAAACAAGCTAGGAAGCGTGAACATTCATGGTTTTCAAGCCAAATGATCAATCTTATGGCCACATTCATGGCATAGTTTGTTCAAATGATCTCATATTGTGCAAAAGGGTGCATCTTGGAATTCCAAACAATGTTTCCTAAGGGAGTTTTCATTTTCTTTGCACGGAAAATTCATTTTCCTTTTTCCGAGTGCCCGAAATGAGTTTTTTTGTGAAGGACCTACCATATATTTGTTGCAAAATTGGACCAAATAAATTTTATAAAATACTAGGCCATATTTAATGCACAATTAACAAAATGGTTGGATGTCAAAATTTTTGATCCACCTTTGGTGAAAAAGACAAATTCCCGTCGATTTAGTTGGAAGCGGGTCAAATTTGAACAGCAGCTGCCTCGTAGTTTGCTCTTTATTTTTTCCAAAAATCATTTCTAGGTACATAAGTATCTATTTAATCAGAGAAACACCAAAAAAAATTCCAAGATTCAACCACTAGATAGGATCGGTTAAGCCCACCGTTTTGACCGCATTTTGAAACGGGCATAAAAAATTCAAAAAATTCAAAAAATTGGAAAACCTTCGCATTGCGTCATTATATGTGACCATGTTTCCAGGAAAAATAATAAACTTGTAATATGTTAATTATTTAAAAAAAGTGTTCTCAGAAACGAGCTATCAAGTGTGAAGATTCATGGCTTTCAAGCCAAATGATCAATCTTATGGCCACATTCATGGCATAGTTTGTTCAAATAATCTAATATTGTCCACAAGGGTGCATCTTGGAATTCCAAACAATGTTGCCTAAGGGAGTTTTCATTTTCTTTGCACGGAAAATTCATTTTCCATTTTCCGAGTGCCCGAAATGAGTTTTTTTGTAAAGGACCTACCATATATTTGTTGCAAAATTGGACCTAATCATTTTTATAAAATACAAGGACGTATTTAATGCACAATTGAAAAAATTGTTGGGTGTAAAAAGTTTTGATCCACCGCTGCTGAAAAAGACAAATTCACGTCAATTCAGTTGGAAGCGGGTCAAATTTGAACTGCAACTGCCTCGTAGTTTGCTCTTTGTTTTTTCCAAAAATCATTTCTAGGTAAATAAGTATCTATTTAATCATGGAAACACCAAAAGAATTCCAAGATTCAACCACTAGATAGGAACGGTCAAGCCCATCGTTTTGACCGCATTTTGAAACGGGCATAAAACATTTAAAAAATCAAAAAATTGGAAAACCTTCACATTGTGTCATTATATGTGACCAAGTTTCCAGGAAAAATAATAAACTTGTAATACGGTAATTATTTTAAAAAAGTGTTCTCAGAAATGAGCTATCAAGTGTGAAGATTCATGGATTTCAAGCCAAATGATCAATATTATGGCCACATTCATGGCATAGTTTGTTCAAATGATCTAATATTGTGCACAAGGGTGCATCTTGGAATTCCAAACATTGTTGCCTAAGGGAGTTTTCATTTTCTTTGCACGGAAAATTCATTTTCCATTTTCCGAGTGCCCGAAATGAGTTTTTTTTGTGAAGGACCTACCATATATTTGTTGCGAAATTGGACCTAATTATTTTTATAAAATACTAGGACATATTTAATACACAATTGACAAAATGGTTGGGTGTCAAAAGTTTTGATCCACCTCTGGTGAAAAAGACAAATTCCTATCAATTCAGTTGGAAGCGGGTCAAATTTGAACGGCAGCTGCCTCGTAGTTTGCTCTTTGTTATTTCAAAAAATAATTTCTAGGTAAATAAGTATCTATTTAATCAGAGAAACACCAAAAAAATTACAAGATTCAACCACTAGATAGGAACGGTCAAGCCTGTCGTTTTGAACGCATTTTGAAATGGGCATAAAAAATTAAAAAAATCAAAAAATTGGAAAACCTTCGCATTGTGTCATTATTTGTGACGAAGTTTCCAGGAAAAATAATAGACTTGTAATACGGTAATTATTTTAAAAAACTGTTTTCGGCAACGAGCTATCAAGTGTGAAGATTCACGGCTTTCAAGCCAAATGATCAATCTTATGGCCACATTCATGGCATAGTTCGTTCAAATGATCTAATATTGTTGACAAGGGTGCATCTTGGAATTCCAAACAATGTTGCCTAAGGGAGTTTTCATTTTCTTTGGACGTAAAATTCATTTTCCATTTTCGGAGTGCCCGAAATGAGTTTTTTTTTGTGAAGGACCTACCATATATTTGTGGCAAAATTGAACCTAATCATTTTTATAAAATACTAGGCCATATTTAATGCACAATTGACAAAATGGTTGGGTGTTAAAAGTTTTGATCCACCTCTGGTGAAAAAGACAAATTCCCGTCAATTCAGTTGGAAGCGGGTCAAATTTGAATAGCAACTGCCTCGTAGTTTGCTCTTTATTTTTTCCAAAAATCATTTCTAGGTAAATAAGTATCTATTTAATCAGAGAAACACCAAAAAAATTCGAAGATTCAACCACTAGATAGGAACGGTCAAGCCCGCCGTTTTGACCGCATTTTGAAACGGGCATAAAAAATTCAAAAAAATCACAAAATTGGAAAACCTTCGCATTGTGTCATTATATGTGACCAAGTTTCCAGGAAAAATAATAAACTTGTAATACGGTAATTATTTTAAAGAAATGTTCTCAGAAACGAACTATGAAGCGTGAAGATTCATGGCTTTGAAGCCAAATGATCAATCTTATGGCCACATTCATGGCATAGTTTGTTCAAATGAGCTCATATTGTGCACAAGGGTGCATCTTGGAATTCCAAACAATGTTGCCTAAGGGAGTTTTCATTTTCTTTGCATGGAAAATTCATTTTCCATTTTCCGAGTGCATGAAATGAGTTTTTTTTGTGAAGGACCTACCATATATTTGTTGCGAAATTGGACGTAATTATTTTTATAAAATACTAGGACATATTTAATGCACAATTGACAAAATGGTTGGGTGTCAAAAGTTTTGATCCACCTCTGGTGAAAAAGACAAATTCCCGTCAATTCAGTTGGAAGCGGGTCAAATTTGAACTGCAGCTGCCTCGTAGTTTGCTCTTTGTTTTTTCCAAAAATCATTTCTAGGTAAATAAGTATCTATTTAATCAGAGAAACACCAAAAAAATTCCAAGATTCAACCACTAGATAGGAACGGTCAAGCCCGTCGTTCTGACCGCATTTTGAAACGGGCATAAAAAATCAAAAATTGGAAAACCTTTGCATTGTGTCATTATATGTGACCAAGTTTCCAGGAAAAATAATAAACTTGTAATACGGTAATTATTTTAAAAAAGTGTTCTCAGAAATGAGCTATCAAGAGTGAAGATTCATGGATTTCAAGCCAAATGATCAATATTATGGCCACATTCATGGCATAGTTTGTTCAAATGATCTAATATTGTGCACAAGGGTGCATCTTGGAATTCCAAACAATGTTGCCTAAGGGAGTTTTTATTTTCTTTGCACGGATAATTCATTTTCCATTTTCCGAGTGCCCGAAATGAGTTTTTTTTGTGAAGGACCTACCATATATTTGTTGCGAAATTGGACCTAATTATTTTTATAAAATACTAGGCCATATTTAATGCACAATTGACAAAATGGTTGGGTGTTAAAAGTTTTGATCCACCTCTGGTGAAAAAGACAAATTCCCGTCAATTCAGTTGGAAGCGGGTCAAATTTGAATAGCAGCTGCCTCGTAGTTTGCTCTTTGTTTTTTCCAAAAATCATTTCTAGGTACATCAGTATCAATTTAATCAGAGAAACACCAAAAAAATTCAAAGATTTAACCACTAGATAGGAACGGTCAAGCCCGCCGTTTTGACCGCATTTTCAAACGGGCATAAAAAATTCAAAAAAATCACAAAATTGGAAAACCTTCGCATTGTGTCATTATATGTGACCAAGTTTCCAGGAAAAATAATAAACTTGTAATACGGTAATTATTTTAAAAAACTGTTCTCAGAAACGAGCTATGAAGCGTGAAGATTCATGGCTTTGAAGCCAAATGATCAATCTTATGGCCACATTCATGGCATAGTTTGTTCAAATGAGCTCATATTGTGCACAAGGGTGCATCTTGGAATTCCAAACAATGTTGCCTAAGGGAGTTTTCATTTCTTTGCATGGAAAATTCATTTTCCATTTTCCGAGTGCCCGAAATGAGTTTTTTTGTAAAGGACCTACCATATATTTGTTGCAAAATTGGACCTAATCATTTTTATAAAATACAAGGACATATTTAATGCACAATTGAAAAAATGGTTGGGTGTAAAAAGTTTTGATCCAAAGCTGCTGAAAAAGACAAATTCACGTCAATTCAGTTGGAAGCGGGTCAAATTTGAACTGCAACTGCCTCGTAGTTTGCTCTTTGTTTTTTCCAAAAATCATTTCTAGGTAAATAAGTATCTATTTAATCATGGAAACACCAAAAGAATTCCAAGATTCAACCACTAGATAGGAACGGTCAAGCCCATCGTTTTGACCGCATTTTGAAACGGGCATAAAACATTCAAAAAATCAGAAAATTGGAAAAGCTTCACATTGTGTCATTATATGTGACCAAGTTTCCAGGAAAAATAATAAACTTGTAATACGATAATTATTTTAAAAAAGTGTTCTCAGAAATGAGCTATCAAGTGTGAAGATTCATGGATTTCAAGCCAAATGATCAATATTATGGCCACATTCATGGCATAGTTTGTTCAAATGATCTAATATTGTGCACAAGGGTGCATCTTGGAATTCCAAACAATGTTGCCTAAGGGAGTTTTCATTTTCTTTGCACGGAAAATTCATTTTCCATTTTCCGAGTGCCCGAAATGAGTTTTTTTTTGTGAAGAACCTACCATATATTTGTTGGGAAATTGGACCTAATTATTTTTATAAAATACTAGGTCATATTTAATACACAATTGACAAAATGGTGGGGTGTCAAAAGTTTTGATCCACCTCTGGTGAAAAAGACAAATTCCTATCAATTCAGTTGGAAGCGGGTCAAATTTGAATGGCAGCTGCCTCGTAGTTTGCCCTTTGTTATTTCAAAAAATAGTTTCTAGGTAAATAAGTATCTATTTAATCAGAGAAACACCAAAAAAATTCCAAGATTCAACCACTAGATAGGAACGGTCAAGCCCGTCGTTTTGAACGCATTTTGAAATGGGCATAAAAAATTAAAAAAAAATCAAAAAATTGGAAAACCTTCGCATTGTGTCATTATTTGTGACGAAGTTCCCAGGAAAAATAATAGACTTGTAATACGGTAATTATTTTAAAAAACTGTTTTCGGCAACGAGATATCAAGTGTGAAGATTCACGGCTTTCAAACCAAATGATCAATCTTATGGCCACATTCATGGCATAGTTTGTTCAAATGATCTAATATTGTTGACAAGGGTGCATCTTGGAATTCCAAACAATGTTGCCTAAGGGAGTTTTCATTTTCTTTGGACGCAAAATTCATTTTCCATTTTCGGAGTGCCCGAAATGAGTTTTTTTTTGTGAAGGATCTACCATATATTTGTGGCAAAATTGAACCTAATCATTTTTATAAAATACTAGGCCATATTTAATGCACAATTGACAAAATGCTTGGGTGTTAAAAGTTTTGATCCACCTCTGGTGAAAAAGACAAATTCCCGTCAATTCAATTGGAAGCGGGTCAAATTTGAATAGCAGCTGCCTCGTAGTTTGCTCTTTGTTTTTTCCAAAAATCATTTCTAGGTAAATAAGTATCTATTTAATTAGAGAAACACCAAAAAAATTCGAAGATTCAACCACTAGATAGGAACGGTCAAGCCCGCCGTTTTGACCGCATTTTGAAACGGGCATAAAAAATTCAAAAAAATCACAAAATTGGAAAACCTTCGCATTGTGTCATTATATGTGACCAAGTTTCCAGGAAAAATAATAAACTTGTAATACGGTAATTATTTTAAAAAAATGTTCTCAGAAACGAGCTATGAAGCGTGAAGATTCATGGCTTTGAAGCCAAATGATCAATCTTATGGCCACATTCATGGCATAGTTTGTTCAAATGAGCTCATATTGTGCACAAGGGTGCATCTTGGAATTCCAAACAATGTTGCCTAAGGGAGTTTTCATTTTCTTTGCATGGAAAATTCATTTTCCATTTTCCGAGTGCCTGAAATGAGTTTTTTTTGTGAAGGACCTACCATATATTTGTTGCGAAATTGGACGTAATTATTTTTCTAAAATACTAGGACATATTTAATGCACAATTGACAAAATGGTTGGGTGTCAAAAGTTTTGATCCACCTCTGGTGAAAAAGACAAATTCCCGTCAATTCAGTTGGAAGCGGGTCAAATTTGAACTACAGCTGCCTCGTAGTTTGCTCTTTGTTTTTTCCAAAAATCATTTCTAGGTAAATAAGTATCTATTTAATCAGAGAAACACCAAAAAAATTCCAAGATTCAACCACTAGATAGGAACGGTCAAGCCCGTCGTTCTGACCGCATTTTGAAACGGGCATAAAAAATTCAAAAAAAATCAAAAATTGGAAAACCTTTGCATTGTGTCATTATATGTGACCAAGTTTCCAGGAAAAATAATAAACTTGTAATACGGTAATTATTTAAAAAAGTGTTCTCAGAAATGAGCTATAAAGAGTGAAGATTCATGGATTTCAAGCCAAATGATCAATATTATGGCCACATTCATGGCATAGTTTGTTCAAATGATCTAATATTGTGCACAAGGGTGCATCTTGGAATTCCAAACAATGTTGCCTAAGGGAGTTTTCATTTTCTTTGCACGGAAAATTAATTTTCCATTTTCCGAGCACCCGAAATGAGTTTTTTTGTGAAGGACCTACCATATATTTGTTGCTAAATTGGACCTAATTATTTTTATAAAATACTAGGACATATTTAATGCACAATTGACAAAATGGTTGGGTGTTAAAAGTTTTGATCCACCTCTGGTGAAAAAGACAAATTCCCGTCAATTCAGTTGGAAGCGGGTCAAATTTGAATAGCAGCTGCCTCGTAGTTTGCTCTTTGTTTTTTCCAAAAATCATTTCTAGGTAAATAAGTATCTATTTAATCAGAGAAACACCAAAAAAATTCGAAGATTCAACCACTAGATAGGAACGGTCAAGCCCGCCGTTTTGACCGCACTTTGAAACGGGCATAAAAAATTCAAAAAAATCACAAAATTGGAAAACCTTCGCATTGTGTCATTATATGTGACCAAGTTTCCAGGAAAAATAATAAACTTGTAATACGGTAATTATTTTAAAAAAAATGTTCTCAGAAACGAGCTATGAAGCGTGAAGATTCATGGCTTTGAAGCGAAATGATCAATCTTATGGCCACATTCATGGCATAGTTTGTTCAAATGAGCTCATATTGTGCACAAGGGTGCATCTTGGAATTCCAAACAATGTTGCCTAAGGGAGTTTTCATTTTCCTTGCATGGAAAATTCATTTTCCATTTTCCGAGTGCCTGAAATGAGTTTTTTTTGTGAAGGACCTACCATATATTTGTTGCGAAATTGGACGTAATTATTTTTATAAAACACTAGGACATATTTAATGCACAATTGACAAAATGGTTGGGTGTCAAAAGTTTTGATCCACCTCTGGTGAAAAAGACAAATTCCCGTCAATTCAGTTGGAAGCGGGTCAAATTTGAACTGCAGCTGCCTCGTAGTTTGCTCTTTGTTTTTTCCAAAAATCATTTCTAGGTAAATAAGTATCTATTTAATCAGAGAAACACCAAAAAAATTCCAAGATTCAACCACTAGATAGGAACGGTCAAGCCCGTCGTTCTGACCGCATTTTGAAACGGGCATAAAAAATTCAAAAAAAATCAAAAATTGGAAAACCTTTGCATTGTGTCATTATATGTGACCAAGTTTCCAGGAAAAATAATAAACTTGTAATACGGTAATTATTTAAAAAAGTGTTCTCAGAAATGAGCTATCAAGAGTGAAGATTCATGGATTT
The DNA here is from genome assembly GCF_018294505.1 of Triticum aestivum. Lineage (NCBI taxonomy): Eukaryota > Viridiplantae > Streptophyta > Magnoliopsida > Poales > Poaceae > Triticum > Triticum aestivum. The sequence continues at coordinate 635,138,287 of NC_057804.1, read as the reverse complement.
CAAGCCAAATGATCAATATTATGGCCACATTCATGGCATAGTTTGTTCAAATGATCTAATATTGTGCACAAGGGTGCATCTTGGAATTCCAAACAATGTTGCCTAAGGGAGTTTTCATTTTCTTTGCACGGAAAATTCATTTTCCATTTTCCGAGCGCCCGAAATGAGTTTTTTTTGTGAAGGACCTACCATATATTTGTTGCTAAATTGGACCTAATTATTTTTATAAAATACTAGGACATATTTAATGCACAATTGACAAAATGGTTGGGTGTTAAAAGTTTTGATCCACCTCTGGTGAAAAAGACAAATTCCCGTCAATTCAGTTGGAAGCGGGTCAAATTTGAATAGCAGCTGCCTCGTAGTTTGCTCTTTGTTTTTTCCAAAAATCATTTCTAGGTAAATAAGTATCTATTTAATCAAAGAAACACCAAAAAAATTCGAAGATTCAACCACTAGATAGGAACGGTCAAGCCCGCCGTTTTGACCGCACTTTGAAACGGGCATAAAAAATTCAAAAAAATCACAAAATTGGAAATACTTCGCATTGTGTCATTATATGTGACCAAGTTTCCAGGAAAAATAATAAACTTGTAATACGGTAATTATTTTAAAAAAATGTTCTCAGAAACGAGCTATGAAGCGTGAAGATTCATGGCTTTGAAGCGAAATGATCAATCTTATGGCCACATTCATGGCATAGTTTGTTCAAATGAGCTCATATTGTGCACAAGGGTGCATCTTGGAATTCCAAACAATGTTGCCTAAGGGAGTTTTCATTTTCTTTGCATGGAAAATTCATTTTCCATTTTCCGAGTGCCTGAAATGAGTTTTTTTTGTGAAGGACCTACCATATATTTGTTGCGAAATTGGACGTAATTATTTTTATAAAACACTAGGACATATTTAATGCACAATTGACAAAATGGTTGGGTGTCAAAAGTTTTGATCCACCTCTGGTGAAAAAGACAAATTCCCGTCAATTCAGTTGGAAGCGGGTCAAATTTGAACTGCAGCTGCCTCGTAGTTTGCTCTTTGTTTTTTCCAAAAATCATTTCTAGGTAAATAAGTATCTATTTAATCAGAGAAACACCAAAAAAATTCCAAGATTCAACCACTAGATAGGAACGGTCAAGCCCGTCGTTCTGACCGCATTTTGAAACGGGCATAAAAAATTCAAAAAAAATCAAAAATTGGAAAACCTTTGCATTGTGTCATTATATGTGACCAAGTTTCCAGGAAAAATAATAAACTTGTAATACGGTAATTATTTAAAAAAGTGTTCTCAGAAATGAGCTATCAAGAGTGAAGATTCATGGATTTCAAGCCAAATGATCAATATTATGGCCACATTCATGGCATAGTTTGTTCAAATGATCTAATATTGTGCACAAGGGTGCATCTTGGAATTCCAAACAATGTTGCCTAAGGGAGTTTTCATTTTCTTTGCACGGAAAATTCATTTTCCATTTTCCGAGCGCCCGAAATGAGTTTTTTTGTGAAGGACCTACCATATATTTGTTGCTAAATTGGACCTAATTATTTTTATAAAATACTAGGACATATTTAATGCACAATTGACAAAATGGTTGGGTGTTAAAAGTTTTGATCCACCTCTGGTGAAAAAGACAAATTCCCGTCAATTCAGTTGGAAGCGGGTCAAATTTGAATAGCAGCTGCCTCGTAGTTTGCTCTTTGTTTTTTCCAAAAATCATTTCTAGGTAAATAAGTATCTATTTAATCAGAGAAACACCAAAAAAATTCGAAGATTCAACCACTAGATAGGAACGGTCAAGCCCGCCGTTTTGACCGCACTTTGAAACGGGCATAAAAAATTCAAAAAAATCACAAAATTGGAAAACCTTCGCATTGTGTCATTATATGTGACCAAGTTTCCAGGAAAAATAATAAACTTGTAATATGGTAATTATTTTAAAAAAATGTTCTCAGAAACGAGCTATGAAGCGTGAAGATTCATGGCTTTGAAGCGAAATGATCAATCTTATGGCCACATTCATGGCATAGTTTGTTCAAATGAGCTCATATTGTGCACAAGGGTGCATCTTGGAATTCCAAACAATGTTGCCTAAGGGAGTTTTCATTTTCTTTGCATGGAAAATTCATTTTCCATTTTCCGAGTGCCTGAAATGAGTTTTTTTGTGAAGGACCTACCATATATTTGTTGCGAAATTGGACGTAATTATTTTTATAAAATACTAGGACATATTTAATGCACAACTGACAAAATGGTTGGGTGTCAAAAGTTTTGATCCACCTCTGGTGAAAAAGACAAATTCCCGTCAATTCAGTTGGAAGCGGGTCAAATTTGAACTGCAGCTGCCTCGTAGTTTGCTCTTTGTTTTTTCCAAAAATCATTTCTAGGTAAATAAGTATCTATTTAATCAGAGAAACACCAAAAAAATTCCAAGATTCAACCACTAGATAGGAACGGTCAAGCCCGTCGTTCTGACCGCATTTTGAAACGGGCATAAAAAATTCAAAAAAAATCAAAAATTGGAAAACCTTTGCATTGTGTCATTATATGTGACCAAGTTTCCAGGAAAAATAATAAACTTGTAATACGGTAATTATTTAAAAAAGAGTTCTCGGAAATGAGCTATCAAAAGTGAAGATTCATGGATTTCAAGCCAAATGATCAATATTATGGCCACATTCATGGCATAGTTTGTTCAAATGATCTAATATTGTGCACAAGGGTGCATCTTGGAATTCCAAACAATGTTGCCTAAGGGAGTTTTCATTTTCTTTGCACGGAAAATTCATTTTCCATTTTCCGAGCGCCCGAAATGAGTTTTTTTTGTGAAGGACCTACCATATATTTGTTGCTAAATTGGACCTAATTATTTTTATAAAATACTAGGACATATTTAATGCACAATTGACAAAATGGTTGGGTGTTAAAAGTTTTGATCCACCTCTGGTGAAAAAGACAAATTCCCGTCAATTCAGTTGGAAGCGGGTCAAATTTGAATAGCAGCTGCCTCGTAGTTTGCTCTTTGTTTTTTCCAAAAATCATTTCTAGGTAAATAAGTATCTATTTAATCAAAGAAACACCAAAAAAATTCGAAGATTCAACCACTAGATAGGAACGGTCAAGCCCGCCGTTTTGACCGCACTTTGAAACGGGCATAAAAAATTCAAAAAAATCACAAAATTGGAAATACTTCGCATTGTGTCATTATATGTGACCAAGTTTCCAGGAAAAATAATAAACTTGTAATACGGTAATTATTTTAAAAAAATGTTCTCAGAAACGAGCTATGAAGCGTGAAGATTCATGGCTTTGAAGCGAAATGATCAATCTTATGGCCACATTCATGGCATAGTTTGTTCAAATGAGCTCATATTGTGCACAAGGGTGCATCTTGGAATTCCAAACAATGTTGCCTAAGGGAGTTTTCATTTTCTTTGCATGGAAAATTCATTTTCCATTTTCCGAGTGCCTGAAATGAGTTTTTTGTGAAGGACCTACCATATATTTGTTGCGAAATTGGACGTAATTATTTTTATAAAATACTAGGACATATTTAATGCACAATTGACAAAATGGTTGGGTGTCAAAAGTTTTGATCCACCTCTGGTGAAAAAGACAAATTCCCGTCAATTCAGTTGGAAGCGGGTCAAATTTGAACTGCAGCTGCCTCGTAGTTTGCTCTTTGTTTTTTCCAAAAATCATTTCTAGGTAAATAAGTATCTATTTAATCAGAGAAACACCAAAAAAATTCCAAGATTCAACCACTAGATAGGAACGGTCAAGCCCGTCGTTCTGGCCGAATTTTGAAACGGGCATAAAAAATTCAAAAAAATCAAAAATTGGAAAACCTTTGCATTGTGTCATTATATGTGACCAAGTTTCCAGGAAAAATAATAAACTTGTAATACGGTAATTATTTAAAAAAGTGTTCTCAGAAATGAGCTATCAAGAGTGAAGATTCATGGATTTCAAGCCAAATGATCAATATTATGGCCACATTCATGGCATAGTTTGTTCAAATGATCTAATATTGTGCACAAGGGTGCATCTTGGAATTCCAAACAATGTTGCCTAAGGGAGTTTTCATTTTCTTTGGACGCAAAATTCATTTTCCATTTTCGGAGTGCCCGAAATAAGTTTTTTTTTGTGAAGGACCTACCATATATTTGTGGCAAAATTGAACCTAATCATTTTTATAAAATACTAGGCCATATTTAATGCACAATTGACAAAATGCTTGGGTGTTAAAAGTTTTGATCCACCTCTGGTGAAAAAGACAAATTCCCGTCAATTCAGTTGGAAGCGGGTCAAATTTGAATAGCAGCTGCCTCGTAGTTTGCTCTTTGTTTTTTCCAAAAATCATTTCTAGGTAAATAAGTATCTATTTAATCAGAGAAACACCAAAAAAATTCGAAGATTCAACCACTAGATAGGAACGGTCAAGCCCGCCGTTTTGACCGCATTTTGAAACGGGCATAAAAAATTCAAAAAAATCACAAAATTGGAAAACCTTCGCATTGTGTCATTATATGTGACCAAGTTTCCAGGAAAAATAACAAACTTGTAATACGGTAATTATTTTAAAAAAATGTTCTCAGAAACGAGCTATGAAGCGTGAAGATTCATGGCTTTGAAGCCAAATGATCAATCTTATGGCCACATTCATGGCATAGTTTGTTCAAATGATCTAATATTGTGCACAAGGGTGCATCTTGGAATTCCAAACAATGTTGCCTAAGGGAGTTTTCATTTTCTTTGCATGGAAAATTCATTTTCCATTTTCCGAGTGCCTGAAATGAGTTTTTTTTGTGAAGGACCTACCATATATTTGTTGCGAAATTGGACGTAATTATTTTTATAAAATACTAGGACATATTTAATGCACAATTGACAAAATGGTTGGGTGTCAAAAGTTTTGATCCACCTCTGGTGAAAAAGACAAATTCCCGTCAATTCAGTTGGAAGCGGGTCAAATTTGAATAGCAGCTGCCTCGTAGTTTGCTCTTTGTTTTTTCCAAAAATCATTTCTAGGTAAATAAGTATCTATTTAATCAGAGAAACACCAAAAAAATTCCAAGATTCAACCACTAGATAGGAACGGTCAAGCCCGTCGTTCTGACCGCATTTTGAAACGGGCATAAAAAATTCAAAAAAAATCAAAAATTGGAAAACCTTTGCATTGTGTCATTATATGTGCCCAAGTTTCCAGGAAAAATAATAAACTTGTAATACGGTAATTATTTAAAAAAGTGTTCTCAGAAATGAGCTATAAAGAGTGAAGATTCATGGATTTCAAGCCAAATGATCAATATTATGGCCACATTCATGGCATAGTTTGTTCAAATGATCTAATATTGTGCACAAGGGTGCATCTTGGAATTCCAAACAATGTTGCCTAAGGGAGTTTTCATTTTCTTTGCACGGAAAATTCATTTTCCATTTTCCGAGCGCCCGAAATGAGTTTTTTTTGTGAAGGACCTACCATATATTTGTTGCTAAATTGGACCTAATTATTTTTATAAAATACTAGGACATATTTAATGCACAATTGACAAAATGATTGGGTGTTAAAAGTTTTGATCCACCTCTGGTGAAAAAGACAAATTCCCGTCAATTCAGTTGGAAGCGGGTCAAATTTGAATAGCAGCTGCCTCGTAGTTTGCTCTTTGTTTTTTCCAAAAATCATTTCTAGGTAAATAAGTATCTATTTAATCAGAGAAACACCAAAAAAATTCGAAGATTCAACCACTAGATAGGAACGGTCAAGCCCGCCGTTTTGACCGCACTTTGAAACGGGCATAAAAAATTCAAAAAAATCACAAAATTGGAAAACCTTCGCATTGTGTCATTATATGTGACCAAGTTTCCAGGAAAAATAATAAACTTGTAATACGGTAATTATTTTAAAAAAATGTTCTCAGAAACGAGCTATGAAGCGTGAAGATTCATGGCTTTGAAGCGAAATGATCAATCTTATGGCCACATTCATGGCATAGTTTGTTCAAATGAGCTCATATTGTGCACAAGGGTGCATCTTGGAATTCCAAACAATGTTGCCTATGGGAGTTTTCATTTTCTTTGCATGGAAAATTCATTTTCCATTTTCCGAGTGCCTGAAATGAGTTTTTTTTGTGAAGGACCTACCATATATTTGTTGCGAAATTGGACGTAATTATTTTTATAAAATACTAGGACATATTTAATGCACAATTGACAAAATGGTTGGGTGTCAAAAGTTTTGATCCACCTCTGGTGAAAAAGACAAATTCCCGTCAATTCAGTTGGAAGCGGGTCAAATTTGAACTGCAGCTGCCTCGTAGTTTGCTCTTTGTTTTTTCCAAAAATCATTTCTAGGTAAATAAGTATCTATTTAATCAGAGAAACACCAAAAAAATTCCAAGATTCAACCACTAGATAGGAACGGTCAAGCCCGTCGTTCTGACCGCATTTTGAAACGGGCATAAAAAATTCAAAAAAAAATCAAAAATTGGAAAACCTTTGCATTGTGTCATTATATGTGACCAAGTTTCCAGGAAAAATAATAAACTTGTAATACGGTAATTATTTAAAAAAGTGTTCTCAGAAATGAGCTATCAAGAGTGAAGATTCATGGATTTCAAGCCAAATGATCAATATTATGGCCACATTCATGGCATAGTTTGTTCAAATGATCTAATATTGTCCACAAGGGTGCATCTTGGAATTCCAAACAATGTTGCCTAAGGGAGTTTTCATTTTCTTTGCACGGAAAATTCATTTTCCATTTTCCGAGCGCCCGAAATGAGTTTTTTTTGTGAAGGACCTACCATATATTTGTTGCTAAATTGGACCTAATTATTTTTATAAAATACTAGGACATATTTAATGCACAATTGACAAAATGGTTGGGTGTTAAAAGTTTTGATCCACCTCTGGTGAAAAAGACAAATTCCCGTCAATTCAGTTGGAAGCGGGTCAAATTTGAATAGCAGCTGCCTCGTAGTTTGCTCTTTGTTTTTTCCAAAAATCATTTCTAGGTAAATAAGTATCTATTTAATCAGAGAAACACCAAAAAAATTCGAAGATTCAACCACTAGATAGGAACGGTCAAGCCCGCCGTTTTGACCGCACTTTAAAACGGGCATAAAAAATTCAAAAAAATCACAAAATTGGAAAACCTTCGCATTGTGTCATTATATGTGACCAAGTTTCCAGGAAAAATAATAAACTTGTAATACGGTAATTATTTTAAAAAAATGTTCTCAGAAACGAGCTATGAAGCGTGAAGATTCATGGCTTTGAAGCGAAATGATCAATCTTATGGCCACATTCATGGCATAGTTTGTTCAAATGAGCTCATATTGTGCACAAGGGTGCATCTTGGAATTCCAAACAATGTTGCCTAAGGGAGTTTTCATTTTCTTTGCATGGAAAATTCATTTTCCATTTTCCGAGTGCTTGAAATGAGTTTTTTTTGTGAAGGACCTACCATATATTTGTTGCGAAATTGGACGTAATTATTTTTATAAAATACTAGGACATATTTAATGCACAATTGACAAAATGGTTGGGTGTCAAAAGTTTTGATCCACCTCTGGTGAAAAAGACAAATTCCCGTCAATTCAGTTGGAAGCGGGTCAAATTTGAACTGCAGCTGCCTCGTAGTTTGCTCTTTGTTTTTTCCAAAAATCATTTCTAGGTAAATAAGTATCTATTTAATCAGAGAAACACCAAAAAAATTCCAAGATTCAACCACTAGATAGGAACGGTCAAGCCCGTCGTTCTGACCGCATTTTGAAACGGGCATAAAAAATTCAAAAAAAATCAAAAATTGGAAAACCTTTGCATTGTGTCATTATATGTGACCAAGTTTCCAGGAAAAATAATAAACTTGTAGTACGGTAATTATTTAAAAAAGTGTTCTCAGAAATGAGCTATCAAGAGTGAAGATTCATGGATTTCAAGCCAAATGATCAATATTATGGCCACATTCATGGCATAGTTTGTTCAAATGATCTAATATTGTGCACAAGGGTGCATCTTGGAATTCCAAACAATGTTGCCTAAGGGAGTTTTCATTTTATTTGCACGGAAAATTCATTTTCCATTTTCCGAGCGCCCGAAATGAGTTTTTTTTGTGAAGGACCTACCATATATTTGTTGCTAAATTGGACCTAATTATTTTTATAAAATACTAGGACATATTTAATGCACAATTGACAAAATGGTTGGGTGTTAAAAGTTTTGATCCACCTCTGGTGAAAAAGACAAATTCCCGTCAATTCAGTTGGAAGCGGGTCAAATTTGAATAGCAGCTGCCTCGTAGTTTGCTCTTTGTTTTTTCCAAAAATCATTTCTAGGTAAATAAGTATCTATTTAATTAGAGAAACACCAAAAAAATTCGAAGATTCAACCACTAGATAGGAACGGTCAAGCCCGCCGTTTTGACCGCACTTTGAAACGGGCATAAAAAATTCAAAAATATCACAAAATTGGAAAACCTTCACATTGTGTCATTATATGTGACCAAGTTTCCAGGAAAAATAATAAACTTGTAATACGGTAATTATTTTAAAAAAATGTTCTCAGAAACGAGCTATGAAGCGTGAAGATTCATGGCTTTGAAGCGAAATGATCAATCTTATGGCCACATTCATGGCATAGTTTGTTCAAATGAGCTCATATTGTGCACAGGGGTGCATCTTGGAATTCCAAACAATGTTGCCTAAGGGAGTTTTCATTTTCTTTGCATGGAAAATTCATTTTCCATTTTCCGAGTGCCTGAAATGAGTTTTTTTGTGAAGGACCTACCATATATTTGTTGCGAAATTGGACGTAATTATTTTTATAAAATACTAGGACATATTTAATGCACAATTGACAAAATGGTTGGGTGTCAAAAGTTTTGATCCACCTCTGGTGAAAAAGACAAATTCCCGTCAATTCAGTTGGAAGCGGGTCAAATTTGAACTGCAGCTGCCTCGTAGTTTGCTCTTTGTTTTTTCCAAAAATCATTTCTAGGTAAATAAGTATCTATTTACTCAGAGAAACACCAAAAAAATTCCAAGATTCAACCACTAGATAGGAACGGTCAAGCCCGTCGTTCTGACCGCATTTTGAAACGGGCATAAAAAATTCAAAAAAAAATCAAAAATTGGAAAACCTTTGCATTGTGTCATTATATGTGACCAAGTTTCCAGGAAAAATAATAAACTTGTAATACGGTAATTATTTAAAAAAGTGTTCTCAGAAATGAGCTATCAAGAGTGAAGATTCATGGATTTCAAGCCAAATGATCAATATTATGGCCACATTCATGGCATAGTTTGTTCAAATGATCTAATATTGTGCACAAGGGTGCATCTTGGAATTCCAAACAATGTTGCCTAAGGGACTTTTCATTTTCTTTGCACGGAAAATTCATTTTCCATTTTCCGAGCGCCCGAAATGAGTTTTTTTTGTGAAGGACCTACCATATATTTGTTGCTAAATAGGACCTAATTATTTTTATAAAATACTAGGACATATTTAATGCACAATTGACAAAATGGTTGGGTGTTAAAAGTTTTGATCCACCTCTGGTGAAAAAGACAAATTCCCGTCAATTCAGTTGGAAGCGGGTCAAATTTGAATAGCAGCTGCCTCGTAGTTTGCTCTTTGTTTTTTCCAAAAATCATTTCTAGGTAAATAAGTATCTATTTAATCAGAGAAACACCAAAAAAATTCGAAGATTCAACCACTAGATAGGAACGGTCAAGCCCGCCGTTTTGACCGCATTTTCAAACGGGCATAAAAAATTCAAAAAAATCACAAAATTGGAAAACCTTCGCATTGTGTCATTATATGTGACCAAGTTTCCAGGAAAAATAATAAACTTGTAATACGGTAATTATTTTAAAAAAATGTTCTCAGAAACGAGCTATGAAGCGTGAAGATTCATGGCTTTGAAGCGAAATGATCAATCTTATGGCCACATTCATGGCATAGTTTGTTCAAATGAGCTCATATTGTGCACAAGGGTGCATCTTGGAATTCCAAACAATTTTGCCTAAGGGAGTTTTCATTTTCTTTGCATGGAAAATTCATTTTCCATTTTCCGAGTGCCTGAAATGAGTTTTTTTTGTGAAGGACCTACCATATATTTGTTGCGAAATTGGACGTAATTATTTTTATAAAATACTAGGACATATTTAATGCACAATTGACAAAATGGTTGGGTGTCAAAAGTTTTGATCCACCTCTGGTGAAAAAGACAAATTCCCGTCAATTCAGTTGGAAGCGGGTCAAATTTGAACTGCAGCTGCCTCGTAGTTTGCTCTTTGTTTTTTCCAAAAATCATTTCTAGGTAAATAAGTATCTATTTAATCAGAGAAACACCAAAAAAATTCCAAGATTCAACCACTAGATAGGAACGGTCAAGCCCGTCGTTCTGACCGCATTTTGAAACGGGCATAAAAAATTCAAAAAAAATCAAAAATTGGAAAACCTTTGCATTGTGTCATTATATGTGACCAAGTTTCCAGGAAAAATAATAAACTTGTAATACGGTAATTATTTTAAAAAAGTGTTCTCAGAAATGAGCTATCAAGAGTGAAGATTCATGGATTTCAAGCCAAATGATCAATATTATGGCCACATTCATGGCATAGTTTGTTCAAATGATCTAATATTGTGCACAAGGGTGCATCTTGGAATTCCAAACAATGTTTCCTAAGGGAGTTTTCATTTTCTTTGCACGGAAAATTCATTTTCCATTTTCCGAGTGCCCGAAATGAGTTTTTTTTTGTGAAGGACCTACAATATATTTGTTGCGAAATTGGACCTAATTATTTTTATAAAATACTAGGACATATTTAATGCACAATTGACAAAATGGTTGGGTGTCAAAAGTTTTGATCCACCTTTGGTGAAAAAGACAAATTCCCGTCAATTCAGTTGGAAGCGGGTCAAATTTGAACCGCAGCTGCCTCGTAGTTTGCTCTTTGTTTTTACCAAAAATCATTTCTAGGTAAATAAGTATCTATTTAATCAGAGAAACACCAAAAAAATTCCAAGATTCAACCAGTAGATAGGAACGGTCAAGCCCGCCGTTTTGACCGCATTTTGAAACGGGCATAAAAAATAAAAATAAAAAAAATTGGAAAACCTTCGCATTGTGTCATTATATGTGATCAAGTTTCCAGGAAAAATAATAAACTTGTAATACGATAATTATTTTAAAAAACTTTTCTCAGAAACGAGCTATGAAGCGTGAAGATTCATGGTTTTCAAGCCAAATGATCAATCTTATGGCCACATTCATGGAATAGTTTGTTCAAATGATCTCATAATGTGCAAAAGGGTGCATCTTGGAATTCCAAACAATGTTTCCTAAGGGAGTTTTCATTTTCTTTGCACGGAAAATTCGTTTTCCATTTTCTGAGTGCCTAAAATGAGTTTTTTTGTGAAGGACCTACCATATATTTGTTGCAAAATTGGACCAAATCAATTTTACAAAATACTAGGCCATATTTAATGCACAATTGACAAAATGGTTGGGTGTCAAATTTTTTGATCCACCTCTGGTGAAAAAGACAAATTCCTGTCGATTCAGTTGGAAGCGGGTCAAATTTGAATAGCAGCTGCCTCGTAGTTTGCTCTTTATTTTTTCCAAAAATCATTTCTAGGTACATAAGTATCTATTTAATCAGAGAAACACCAAAAAATTCTAGGATTCAACCACTAGATAGGATCGGTCAAGCCCACCGTTTTGACTGCATTTTGAAACGGGCATAAAAAATTCAAAAAAATCAAAAAATTGGAAAACTTTCGCATTGTGTCATTATATGTGACCATGTTTCCAGCAAAAATAATAAACTTGTAATACGGTAATTATTTTAAAAAAAGTGTTCTCAGAAACGAGCTATCAAGTGTGAAGATTCATGGCTTTCAAGCCAAATGATCAATCTTATGGCCATATTCATGGCATAGTTTGTTCAAATGATCTAATATTGTCCACAAGGGTGCATCTTGGAATTCCAAAAAATGTTGCCTAAGGGAGTTTTCATTTTCTTTGCACGAAAAATTCATTTTCCATTTTCCGAGTGCCCGAAATGAGTTTTTTTTGTAAAGGACCTACCATATATTTGTTGCAAAATTGGACCTAATAATTTTTATAAAATACTAGGACATATTTAATGCACAATTGAAAAAATGGTTGGGTGTAAAAAGTTTTGATCCACCTCTGGTGAAAAAGACAAATTCCCGTCAATTCAGTTGGAAGCGGGTCAAATTTGAACTGCAGCTGCCTCGTAGTTTGCTCTTTGTTTTTTCCAAAAATCATTTCTAGGTAAATAAGTATCTATTTAATCAAAGAAACACCAAATCCAAGATTAAACCACTAGATAGGAACGACCAAGCCAGGCGTTTTGACCGCATTTTGAAACGGGCATAAAACATTCAAAAAAATCAAAAAATTGGAAAACCTTCGCATTGTGTCATTATATGTGATCAAGTTTCCAGGAAAAATAATAAACTTTTAATACGGTAATTACTTTAAAAAAGTGTTCTGAGAAATGAGCTATCAAGTGTGAAGATTCATGGATTTCAAGCCAAATGATCAATATTATGGCCACATTCATGGCATAGTTTGTTCAAATGATCTAATATTGTGCACAAGGGTGCATCTTGGAATTCCAAACAATGTTGCCTAAGGGAGTTTTCATTTTCTTTGCACGGAAAATTCATTTTCCATTTTCCGAGTGCCCGAAATAAGTTTTTTTTTGTGAAGGACCTACCATATATTTGTTGCAAAATTGGACCTAATCATTTTTATAAAATACTAGGACATATTTAATGCATAATTGACAAAATGGTTGGGTGTCAAAAGTTTTGATCCACCTCTGGTGAAAAAGACAAATTCCCGCCAATTAAGATGGAAGCGGGTCAAATTTGAACTGCACCTGCCTCGTAGTTTGCTCTTTGTTTTTTCAAAAAATCATTTCTAGGTAAATAAGTATCTACTTAATCAGAGTAACACCAAAAGAATTCCAAGATTCAACCACTAGATAGGAACGGTCAAGCCCGTTGTTTTGACCGCATTTGGAAACGAGCATAACAAATTCAAAAAAAATCAAAAAATTGGAAAACCTTTGCATTGTGTCATTATTTGTGACGAAGTTTCTAGGAAAAATAATAGACTTGTAATACGGTAATTATTTTAAAAAACTGTTCTCGGAAACGAGCTATCAAGTGTGAAGATTCACGGCTTTCAAGCCAAATGATCAATCTTATGGCAACATTCATGGCATAGTTTGTTCAAATGATCTAATATTGTTCACAAGGGTGCATCTTGGAATTCCAAACAGTGTTGCGTAAGGGAGTTTTCATTTTCTTTGCACGGAAAATTCATTTTCCATTTTCGGAGTGCCTGAAATGAGTTTTTTTGTGAAGGACCTACCATATATTTGTTGCAAAATTGGACCTAATCATTTTTATAAAATACTAGGACATATTTAATGCACAATTGACAAAATGGTTGGGTGTCAAAAGTTTTGATCCACCTCTAGTGAAAAAGACAAATTCCCGTCAATTTAGTTGGAAGCGGGTCAAATTTGAACTGTAGCTGCCTCGTAGTTTGCTCTTTATTTTTTCCAAAAATCATTTCTAGGTAAATAAGTATCTATTTAATCAGAGAAACACCAAAAAAATTCCAAGATTCAACCACTAGATAGGAACGGTCAAGCCCGCCGTTTTGACCGCATTTTGAAACGGGAATAAAAAAATCAGAAAAAAATCAAAAAATTGGAAAACCTTCGCATTGTGTCAATATTTGTGACGAAGTTTCCAGGAAAAATAATAGACTTGTAATACGGTAATTATTTTAAAAAACTGTTCTCGGAAACGAGCTATCAAGTGTGAAGATTCATGGCTTTCAAGCCAAATGATCAATCTTATGGCCACATTCATGGCATAGTTTGTTCAAGTGATCTAATATTGTGCACAAGGGTGCATCTTGGAATTCCTGCCTAAGGGAGTTTTCATTTTCTTTGCACGGAAAATTCATTTTCCATTTTCTGAGTGCCCGAAATGAGTTTTTTTGTGAAGGACCTACCATATATTTGTTGCAAAATTGGACCTAATCGTTTTTATAAAATACTAGGACATATTTAATGCACAATTGACAAAATGGTTGGGTGTCAAAAGTTTTGATCCACCTCTAGTGAAAAAGACAAATTCCCGTCAATTTAGTTGGAAGCGGGTCAAATTTGAACTGCACCTGCCTCGTAGTTTGCTCTTTCTTTTTTCCAAAAATCATTTCTAGGTAAATAAGTATCTATTTAATCAGAGAAACACCAAAAAAATTCCAAGATTCAACCACTAGATAGGAACGGTCAAGCCCGCCGTTTTGACCGCATTTTGAAACGGGCATAAAAAATTCAAAAAAATCAAAAAATTGGAAAACCTTCGCATTGTGTCAGTATATGTGACCAAGTTTCCAGGAAAAATAATAAACTTGTAATACGGTAATTATTTTAAAAAAGTGTTCTCAGAAATGAGGTGTCAAGTGTGAAGATTCATGGCTTTCAAGCCAAATGATCAATATTATGGCCACATTCATGGCATAGTTTGTTCAAATGATCTAATATTGTGCACAAGGGTGCATCTTGGAATTCCAAACAATGTTGCCTAAGGGAGTTTTCATTTTCTTTGCACGGAAAATTCATTTTCCATTTTCCGAGTGCCCAAAATGAGTTTTTTTGAAGGACCTACCATATATTTGTTGCGAAATTGGACCTAATTATTTTTATAAAATACTAGGACATATTTAATGCGCAATTGACAAAATGGTTGGGTGTCAAATGTTTTGATCCACCTCTAGTGAAAAAGACAAATTCCCGTCAATTCAGTTGGAAGCGGGTCAAATTTGAACTGCAGCTGCCTCGTAGTTTGCTCTTTATTTTTTTCCGAAAATCATTTCTAGGTAAATAAGTATCTATTTAATCAGAGAAACGCCAAAAAAATTTCCAAGATTCAACCACTAGATAGGAACGGTCAAGCCCGCCGTTTTGACCGCATTTTGAAACGGGCATAAAAATATCAGAAAAAAAATCAAAAAATTGGAAAACCTTCGCATTGTGTCATTATATGTGACCAAGTTTCCAGGAAAAATGATAAACTTCTAATACGGTAATTATTTTAAAAAACTGTTATCAGAAACGAGCTATGAATGGTGAAGATTCATGGCTTTCAAGCCAAATGATCAATCTTATGGCCACATTCATGGCATAGTTTGTTCAAATGGTCTCATATTGTGCACAAGGGTGCATCTTGGAATTCCAAAAAATGTTGCCTAAGGGAGTTTTCAATTTCTTTGCACGTTCCATTTTCCGAGTGCCTGAAATGAGTATTTTTTGTGAAGGACCTACCATATATTTGTTGCAAAATTGAAACAAATCAATTTTATAAAATACTAGGACATATTTAATGCACAATTGACAAAATGGTTGGGTGTCAAAAAATTTGATCCACCTTTGGTGAAAAAGACAAATTCCTGTTGATTTAGTTGGAAGCGGGTCAAATTTGTACTGCAGCTGCCTCATAGTTTGCTCTTTATTTTTTCAAAAAATCATTTCTAGGGAAATAAGTATCTATTTAATCAGAGAAACACCAAAAAAATTCCAAGATTCAACCACTAGATAGGAACGGTCAAGCCCGCCGTTTTGACCGCAGTTTGAAACGGGCATAAAAAATTCAAAAAAATCAAAAAAAATGGAAATCTTTCGCATTGTGTCATTATATGTGACCAAGTTTCCAGGAAAAATAATAAACTTCTAATATGGTAATTATTTTAAAAAAGTGTTCTCAGAAATGAGCTATCAAGCGTGAAGATTCATGGCTTTCGAGCCAAATGATCAATCTTATGGCCACATTCATGTCATAGTTTGTTCAAATAATCTAATATTGTGCAAAAGGGTGCATCTTGGAATTCTAAACAATGTTACCTAAGGGAGTTTTCATTTTCTTTGCATGGAAAATTCATTTTCCATTTACCGTGTGCCTGAAATGAGTTTTTTTTGTGAAGGACCTACCATACATTTGTTGCAAAATTGGACCTAATCATTTTTATAAAATACTAGGCCATATTTAATGCACAATTGACAAAATGGTTGGGTGTCAAAAGTTTTGATCCACCTCTGGTGAAAAAGACAAATTCCCATCGATTCAGTTGGGAGCGGGTCAAATTTGAACTGTAGCTGCCTCATAGTTTGCTCTTTATTTTTTCAAAAAATCATTTCTAGGTAAATAAGTATCTATTTAATCAGAGAAACCCAAAAAAAATTCCAAGATTCAACCACTAGATAGGAACGGTCAAGCCCGCCATTTTGACCGCATTTTGAAATGGGCATAAAAAATTCAAAATAAATCAAAAAATTGGAAAACCTTCGCATTGTGTCATTATATGTGACCAAGTTTCCATGAAAAATAATAAACTTGTAATACAGTAATTATTTTAAAGAAGTGTTCTCATAAATGAGCTATCAAGTGTGCAGATTCATGGCTTTCAAGCCAAATGATCAATCTTATGGCCACATTCATGGCATAGTTTGTTCAAATGATCTCATATTGTGTAGAAGGGTGCATCTTGGAATTCCAAACAATGTTGCCTAAGGGAGTTTTCATTTTCTTTGCACGGAAAATTCATTTTCCATTTTCCGTGTTCCCGAAATGAGTTTTTTTGTGAAGGACCTACCATATATTTGTTGCAAAATTGGACCTAATCATTTTTATAAAATACTAGGCCATATTTAATGCACAATTGACAAAATGGTTGAGTTTCAAAAAATTTGATCCACCTCTGGTGAAAAAGACAAATTCCCGTCGATTCAGTTGGAAGCGGGTCAAATTTGAACTGCAGCTGCCTCATAGTTTGCTCTTTATTTTTTTCCAAAAATCATTTCTAGGTAAATAAGTATCTATTTAATCAGAAATACATGGTTTGATGGCGAGACATCGAGGTTTGGACGGTGGCCGAGGGCCCCAACTCTAGAGCGTGTGAGATTGCATGCCCGTCGCGTGGTCACCGCGTGACCGTGGCATTGCCATGTGTTCTGGGCGGCCTAGGCATGTCTAGTGGGTTGGGCACTCCCCTGGTAGGTGCTAGGAGGAAAATCACAACATAATATTCTCACGAGGAGACCAATCGATGCTCAAACATGAATAGGCAGCCAAGTGTTTGATTTGCAATACGAGAAATGCACATGGCTAATGGGCGTGAGTTTTGGCTGAGGATGATCAGTTGCTAAGAAGACCGTCTTCACAAATTTTCACCTCAAAAGGAGGAGCCTAGGTGGTACTTGCTTTGCAAAGTACCACACTGGACATAAATACGAATGTTGAAGCTGGGCTGAAAATAATGAATGGATTGAGCTAGCATTTGGTGGAGGATGGTTTTTTGGGCATAGGAAAGCACTGTAGAAAATGGATACCATTTGGACATGCCAAAGTGGTACTTCCTTCACAAAGTGCTGCTTTGAACAGAATAGGAAAATGAATATTGTTGAGTTATTTTTGTACTAGGCAAGGAATGTTTTTGACATATTTGATGAAGATATGATCCAAAGAATTTATGAGAATTGTTTGGGATTTTTTGGAATAATAGAAATATAGGTTGCTTCACAACCTAGGGCAAAAATTGACACATGGACATGACACATAGGCCCAACTGATGAGATGGCACCTAGTCATCACAACCCACCACAATCTACAAGGCTATGACCATCTATATTGGTCGTTAACAACTAGAAATAAGGCAGCTGACCAGCACTGTTTGCTTTGTGACCATTTCGTGTAAGGAAATTACGACCTTTCTGACCAAAATGGTCCCAATGGTTTAGGGTTTGGAGCCCCCCGAACAGCTTTTGACCGATTGGTCTCAAATGGTCATAGATCTATGACCAATTCTTCCATGGTCACTGACAGAAGGTCACTAGTTGACATATTTCTTGTAGTGCCAGCCGTGTGCGGTGCCCCCCTCCACCATAGTCCACCTCGATCATATCGTAGCAGTGCTTAGGCGAAGCCCTGCATCGGTAGCATCATCATCACTGTCATGACGCCGTCGTGCTGATGGAACTCTCCAGCGAAGCTTTGCTGAATCGAAACTCGTGGGACGTCAACGAGTTGAACATGTGCTGAACTCGGAGGTGTCGTGCGTTCGGTACTTGGATCGGTCGGATCGTCAAGACGTATGACTACATCAACTACGTTGTGCTAATGCTTCCGCTTTCGGTCTACGAGGGTACGTGGACACTCTCCCCTCTCGTTGCTATGCATCACCATGATCCTGTGTGTGCATAGGAAATTTTTTAAATTACTACGTTCCCGAACAATGACATTAGAGCCAGGTTATATGCGTAGATGTTATATGCATGAGTAGAACACAAGTGAGTTGTAGGTGATACAAGTCATACTGCTTACCAGCATGTCATACTTTGGTTTGGCGGTATTGTTGGATGAAGCGGCTTGGACCGACATTACACGTACGCTTATGTGAGACTGGTTCTACCAACGTGCTTTGCACAGAGGTGGCTGGCGGATGTCTGTTTCTCCAACTTTAGTTGAACCGAGTGTGGCTACGCCCGGTCATTGTGAAGGTTAAAACATCACTAACTTGATGAAATATCGTTGTGGTTTTGATGCGTAGGTCAGAACGGTTCTTGCTCAGCCCGTAGTAGCCACGTAAAACTTGCAACAACTGTAAGTGCATCTAGTGCCACCCCTAGTTTGGTTTTGGAGTATTGATGACAAACGTGGTTGAGGGACTAATGTGTTTGTGAGAATTGTAGTATAACACAGGTAGTAGTCCCTCCTTGATTCGGTTTACCTACCAGAGATGACCCCTAAAAATGTATGAAGACACTGAACATAATGGTGGTACGTGAAGACATTCACACTGAAGACTATGATAGGAGAAGAAATTGAGTGAAGACTATGGAGCGCGAAGACTTAGTAGTTTCGTTGTTTCTTTTCTTCTTTGTTGAGTCATAGGAACCACCGCACTGTTAAGTGGGGTCCAAGTGAACAAAGTCAGAGTGACTGAAGTGATGCTCAACCAAAATCCTATGTCTTCAAGCAAAGACAATGAGAGAAAATCTTATCCAGAGCTGGATGAGTCAGCTTTACTTGTAGCCCAAGTCAAGCTGTCGCGCGTGTTTGAAATCTGACCGTTTTGACATGTGTCAGTTCCTTAGTGACCCAGGGTCATTTCGGACAAATCAGGTCGGGTTGTCGAGTGGCTATAAATAGCCCACCCCCTACACCATAAATTGGTGGCTGCTCAGAGTTAGATACGGCTTTTGTCGTTTGAGAGCTACCCACCTCCGAAGCCTTTGAGAGAGAGAATCCTTACGAGGACAAAGCCCAAACCACCTAGAGCCCAGAGAGTGTTTGGCATCACTGAAGTCTTTCTGTCCGCGTGATCTGAAGACTTGTTACACTTGAGGACTATGAATCCTTCAGCCGGTTAGGCGTCGCGTTCTGTGCATCCAAGAGTCATTGTGGATTGCCGGTGAACGAAGTCTGTGAAGGTTTGGAAGTCTACCTTGAAGACTTAACAGAGTGATTGGGAGAGGACTGTGTGTCCTTAGCTCAAGGGGAATAAGGTGAACATGCGGTCTTCTGAGTTGAATCTCAGCCTCCCTAACCAGACGTACAGTTGTCACAACAACTAGAACTGGTCGAACAAACCACTGTCTCCCTGAAGCTACTGGTTCTATCTGTCACTTCTCTTTACTTATCGATTGTCTTCGTGAAGTCATTGCCTGATTGCATAATCTGTTTGACTTCACAGTTTGACTACTTGTTCTAATTAGCTTCATACTATCTTCCACCCTTATCCTTACTACCTAGCTGCTAATAGTCTTCGTGCTTTCACTTCATTGAATACTTCACTATGGCTTGGCTAGTGTAGTCTACCTTCCGCTGCATACGAATAGTGTTGTTACTCCTGTTTATCTTCGAAAATCCCATGTTTTGAAGACTTTCATAAAAATTGCCTATTCACCCCCCTCTAGTCGATAACTAGCACTTTCAATTGGTATTAGAGCAAGGTACTCCCTTATTCTCTGTGATTCGGTTTAACCACCTGGAGTTTTAGCTATGTCGACTGCAGGGATAATCAAGGTCTCCACTGCGTGTCCCATCTTTGATGGCACTGAATATCCGTACTGGAAGAATAGGATGCGCATGCATCTTGAAGCCATTGATGTCGACATGTGGTATGTCGTCAAGAATGGCGTTCCAAAGACTGGTGAAGGTGTCACCCCCACTGATGTGAAGAAGTTCATTCAACTGGACTCTACCACCAAGAACATCATCTGTGGTCATCTCACCAAAGGGCGGTATGGTCGTGTGAGCGCTTTGGAAACGTCGAAGCTAGTCTGGGACTGGCTCTCCAAGGTCAATGAAGGCATATCTACACAGCGTGGTCAACGAATCAGTACTCTTCGCAACCTCTTCAACCGCTTCAAAAGGCACGACAATGAGAATGTCCAGCTCATGTTTGATCGCCTCACTGATATCACCAATGAGCTCCGTGCACTCGGTGCAACTGACATCACGAAGCATGAAATTGTGAAGACACTGCTGAGATCTCTCGACAGCTCATTTGACACCTTAGCCCTGATGATACAAGAACGCCCTGATTTCAAGACACTTGATCCTTCTGACATACTCAAGAGGCTCAACACACATGAGTACCAGCTATCTGAGAAACGAGATATCTATGGCCCCAACTACGGCCGAACTCGTGCCTTGAAGGCAAAGGCTGCAGCTTCCTCATCTGGAGAAGAATCTGACTGCAATTCTGATGATCCTGAAGACATTGGAAAGGAGCTTGCTATGCTTGTGAAGAAGTTCCAGAGATTCACCAGGAAGAAAAACTTCAGAAAGTCTTCACGATCCAGCTCAAGGGACGATGAAGCTTCCACCTATGACAACAAGAAAAAAACCTGTCACAAGTGCAAGAAACCTGGCCACTACATCTCTGAATATCCAAAGTGGGACAGTGAGAAGAAGAAAAAGAAGAACAAAGAATATGAGTCTGATGACAAGAAGAAGAAGAAATCCTCATAGTCTTCTTCCAAATCTTCCTCTAAGTCTTCATCACACAAGAAGAGATCATCAGGCAAGGCACGTGCTTTTGTTGGCAAGGAAATGGATTCAAAGGAGGAGTCTGCTTCTGAGGAGGAAGTGGTGGAGTCTGAGGAGGAGCCTGACTCTGGTATCGCAAGTCTGGCTCTAGCTACAGCCTACATCGCGAAGTCCATCTTCAACACTGAAGACAATGACTCCGTCACCAACACTAATGACAAGAACGACTCGACTCCCACCTACTGCTTCATGGCACGTGGTGCCCAGGTAAACTCTTGCGATGCTTACTTTCAAACATCAAGTGAAGATGACTCTAATGGTGAATCCAAACCCAGCTACAAAAAACTTGCTAAAATTGCAACTGAACAACAGAAAGCTATGGAACATATTCAAAAACTATTAGACAAAAGTGATTATATGTTGGACGCGGAAATGACTAAGACTCAGTCCTTAATTGAAGAGATAAAAAATCTTCATGTTAAGTACTAGGAACTTGAAGGTCTTCATGAAACCCTCTCAACATCTCTTGAAAAGCTTTCCTACGATTATCTTCAAAGGAAGCAGGATCTTGAGAAATCGAGATCGGATCATGAAGATCTTCAAAAGGAGAACGAGTCACTTCGCGCTCAACAGATCAGTACCGCTCAGGAAGGATTTGAACCTCCATGTTTAAAATGCATTGAGCGTGATAACGCTGTTTCTATTGCTGGATGTTCTACTGCTCCTGTTGCAATATCTTCAACTGCCGATGTGGTAACTAACCCCTCTGTTGAGGATATCACTACTATTGCTGATGAGAATTCCAGGTTGAAGACACTAACTGAGACAGGGATGTACAAAAGCCTCAAAGGGCATCAGACATTATGTGATGTCCTCAAAACGCAGATTCTGAACTGAAACCCTAGAAAAGAGGGTATTGGGTTCGAGAGGAAAATGAATGTTGATGGGTCGTACTGGAAGCCTGAGCAGTACCCCAAAACCAAATGGGTTGCTGCAAAGGAACCTTCAGTAGATCCATCCACCTTATCTGGTTTCACTTGCGCTAACCCTATTATCATTGATAAATCCTTTGATGCAAACTATAAACTATTTAAGGATCAGAATGGTGATGTGTTTGCCAGGTATATTGGGACTAACTATAGGAATGGACCACCTATGAAAAAGATCTAGGTACCTAAACAGTGTATTGAGAATCTTCCTATGAATGTCATCCTGACACCACCAAGGAAGAATACAAACCCCAGACCTATGGCTTCATATGGCCCTAAGGCTTCATACAGATACATGACTCACCTGAGTCACCCTAACGCCAATGTTTTGCAGGGAAACCATACTCAGACTTATGAATATGAGTGTGTGTCTTAAAACCGCTATGTTCATAGAACTAAGAACTTTTCTGCTTATTCATATGAGTATTGTTCTTCTCCTGCAAGGCTATTTTCTAGGGCTCCAAAGCCAAAATTCTCAGATGCTGCACTTAGACTCATTGCTTCTAAGCCACCCCTGAAGATGTGGGTGGTTAAGAAGAACTAACTTTCTTTTGCAGGGAAAGGTCTCTAGCCGAAAATCAAAGGCGTCCGATGCTATTGCTAGAGACCTAAAACACATTATGGGAGGCAAGATAAAATTCCCAAATGGTCTTACTATGTATTTCGTATCTGAATCACTTGCCAGTCATACTATCAGTCCTAATTCGATCTAAGCTTTGATAATCCTCTTGTGCGTTAAATACTTATGCTTCACAACTCTCCTGGTGAAGCCTATCCACCAAACGGCATTGAGTTCAAGAACACCGGCCTCGACCTCTACCTGGATACCATGGGTATCACTTATGAGTTCTCTGCTCCTTACACACCTCAGCAGAATGGCATAGCCAAGCGCAAGAACAGAACTCTTATTGAGATGGCTCGAACGATGCTTGATGAGTATAAGACTCCACGAAAGTTCTGGCCTGAAGCCATTGACACTGCTTGCCACGTCATCAACCGTGTTTATCTTCACAAGCTTCTGAAGAAAACTTCCTATGAGCTCCTAACTGGTAAGAAGCCAAACGTAAGTTACCTCGGAGTATTTGGTGCTAGGTGCTAGATCAAGGATCCTCATCACACTTCAAAATTTGCACCAAAAGCACATGAAGGTTTTATGCTTGGTTACGGAAAGGATTCGCACTCCTACAGAGTCTTCAACATCTTTCACTATAAAGTGGTTGAAACTGTGGATGTGTGGTTTGATGAGACTAACGGCTCGCAAAGAGAGCACCTGCCAAATGTGCTAGATGAATTATCCCCTAGTGAGTCAATCAAGCAAATGGGAACTGGCGAAATCATACCCTCTGAGAGTCTGTCTAAAGAGGAACTTGTCATTTCTGCACCTGATCAATCTGAAGACAATGCTTCGCCTGAAGACAATTCCCCAAATGATGAAAATGATTTGCAAGAGCAAAATCTTCGTCCTGCTCATCCTCGTGTTGCAAATGAAGTACAGATTGAGAAGATGATTGATAGCCTCAATGCACCTGGTCCACTCACTCATTCAAGAGCCACACAAAGAGCAACACAACTCACCAATTTTTATGGACACTTTGCATTCGTCTCAATCTCAGAACCCAAGAAAGTCACAGAAGCCTTTATGGAACCTGAATGGATTCAAGCAATGCAAGAAGAGCTTCAACAGTTTGAGTTGAACAATGTGTGGGAACTGGTCAAGCGTCCTGATCCTCGGAAGCACAATATCATTGGCACCAAATGGATATATCGCAACAAGCAAGATGAACATGGTCAAGTAGTCAGAAACAAAGCTCGTCTAGTTGCTCAAGGCTACACTCAAGAGGAAGGGATTGACTTTGATGAAACTTTTGCTCCTGTGGCAAGGCTTGAAGCTATTCGCATACTGCTTGCCTATGCTAATCATCACAACATTCTCCTATATCAAATGGATGTGAAGAGTGCTTTTCTCAATGGAAAGATAGAAGAAGAATTATATGTTGCACAACCTGCTGGCTTTGAAGATCCAAAACATCCTGATATGGTGTACAAGCTCAACAAGGCACTGTATGGCCTCAAACAAGCCCCTCGCGCTTGGTATGATACGTTCAAGGACTTCCTGAAGAGCAAAGGCTTCAAACCTGGTTTACTGGACCCTACTCTCTTCACGAAGACTTATGACGGTGAACTGTTTGTGTGCCAAATATATGCGGATGACATTATCTTCGGCTGCACCAACAAGAAATACTGTGATGAGTTTGGTCATATGATGCAAGAGCAATATCAGATGTCCATGATGGGTGAACTGAAGTTCTTTCTGGGTCTCCAAATCCGTCAGCAACGCAATGGCATCTTCATCTCTCAATAAAAATATCTCAAAGATTGCCTGAAGAAGTTTGGAATGCAAGACTGCAAAGGATACACGACGCCAATGCCAACCAAAAGTCATCTGGGATCCCGACAACAATGGTAAAGAATTCAACCAAAAGGTATACCGCTCCATGATTGGTTCTTTGCTTTATTTATGTGCATCTAGGCCAGATATAATGCTTATTGTTTGCATGTGTGCCCGATTCCAAGCGGCACCAAAGGAATCGCATCACTTAGAACTGAAGCGAATACTTCGATATTTGGCTTACACCCCAACACTAGGATTATGGTATCCAAAGGTCTCAGAGTTTGATCTAGTTGGATTCTCAGATGCTGATTATGCTGGTGACAAGGTTGATCGCAAATCCACATGTCACTTTCTGGGACGATCACTTGTCTGTTGGTTTTCAAAGAAGCAGAACTGTGTATATCTCTCCACTACTGAATCCGAATACATTGCTGCTGGATCTTGCTATGCTCAGCTTCTATGGATGAAGCAAACTCTCAAGGACTATGGTATACACCTGAAGAATGTGCCTCTCTACTGCGCCAATGAGAGTGCCATCAAGATTGCCAACAATCCAGTTCAGCACTCGAAGACAAAGCATATTGAGATTCGCCATCACTTCCTCAAAGATCATGTTATGAAGGAAGACATTTATATCATCCACGTCAAGACAGAAGAGCAGTTGGCTGATATCTTCACTAAGCCCTTGGATGAGAAAAGGTTTTGCAAGTTGCGGTGTGAGCTAAATATCTTGGAATCCTCAAATGTCCTGTGAATGGGACACACATCCTAACACTTATGCATTTTGATGACTTAGATGTGCAACACACGAAGTAACATATATCTTCAATCAATGAAGACATACATTCCATGTGTGAATACATTAATGCGGAATTTGACTTCAGAGCACCACGATAATTGTGCGCTATGTCTGGTTCTAATACTTCCTATACGGTGGGTAACGCCACCACCAAACTTTTGTTTGAAGTGCTTCTCTTGGCATTATGTTTGCATAGTCTTAATAACTGAGTTGTCTTTATTTCTGACTTATATTCGAACTTATCTTCATATGATTGATTTGGCCTTAAACTGGTTGCATACTATTTGTGTTCTGTCCTCCACAGCATTCACTTATAGTTATGACTTCGTGTTGAATCTTTTGATCTAGGTGAATGTGATCGGACCCTAACCTATCTACGCTTCAACCTCAACTCTATCTGTCCAAATCATATGCATTCTATTGAAAACTATCGATTGTCTTCACTGAACCTTGTTAGCTCAAGCCAATCTGACAAACATTTATGTCAGTTTTAAATGCGCTATCTTTATTACCGGAAGTCCGAAGAATTCGGAATGACTGCCCCGACAATCCAGGCGTGCGTGGGAACATGGAACAACTACCCAGGAGTTGCATGCACACCATGTGTCATTCAAATGCGAATCGCCAGGGGCACCTGCGTAATTACATTGTGCTGTCCCTTTCCTTATAAATGCACATCCCATCACGGTCAAAACTTTTCTTCCACCTCGCCACCTCTCGGAAACCCTACCGCCACCGCTAGCACTCGACGACGCCAGCGACGAAGCGCTTAGCTGCCATGACTTCTCCGACGTCGTCCTCACGCCGGCCGCGGACCTCATCTTCTCCTCCGCCGCCATAGCTGTCTCTCGTCGCCAAGTTAGGGCACGAGAAATTGAACTACTCGGCCTCAACCTTCCCTCCGTCTAGCAGTTCATCTTGTGGTAATTAAAAAAAAATACTGTCTTTTTGATCTGATAGGTTCATCCCTTCCTACCAAAAGTGGTTTCTAGATCTTCAAACATGAATCTATCTCTTTCTGCATCTCGTATTTTGCCTAGTATATTCACTTATGCTTCTTCACAAGTTAGATTCCTCACTTGTACTTAGTCTTGGATTTGTACAACTCTGGAACCAACTCTCATCATATAAGTGAATGTCTTTGCGATATGAGGTCAATGTCTTCAAACTGATTTATCTTCAAAATCTTCTGAGAATGCATATGACCTCTTCCCCTTCCCTCGCACCTTTAATGCTGTCACAGGTACATGTTCGTGGGAGAATCCCTTGGTTCTCATAGTCTGCATTTGTTTGCAGAATTCTTGCAGAGTCACATCAATTCACGTGAAGCAAGTTCTTGTTTGACTAGCCACAAGAAGCCTTTGCATGTTCTGAAGCCTTTCAGGTTAAGCTTCATGGCTACTGAGAAACCAGCAAGGAAGGGTGGCAGAAAGCGTCGTGGAAACACTTCCAAGGATTTGCCATCAGATTTGCATGAGCTGTACAAAACGGACCCTGAGGAAACCTATACTAGTCGCAAGAATCGCATCCAATGGATCCGAATATATTGGGCTGAAGAGTGGTTCAAGTACCGATTTGTCACTCAAGAATATGCAGAGAAGAATGACATCAAGGCACCATGGGGTGATATTCTATATAAAAATCTTCAACCCAGAACCCAAGCTGAAACCATTGAGCAAGGCCTCTATCCTTGCATGGTTCGCGGACCAGAGCCAGAGAATGCTGACCCTTCTTCTCTACTATGGTGTCGCGAAGACCATCTCTTCAAGTGAAATTACCAGTATGCCAAAGACTCAGCTATGCAGAACAAGAAGGAATTCGGCCTTGACTTTAACCCTGGTCCGTCCTCTCCATGGGAAGATGGCTCCCATGAAGCCAATGAGAACAGGATCGGCCCCTTCTACAACTTTGAAGGCCTCCTCGCACACATAGCTGTACAAGGTGCAAAAGTGGGTCATTCTGACGATGCTGCTGACTCTGAAGAGGCTCCAACTCCTACTCCTAAGCCAAAGAAGTAGAAGAAAGCTAAGGCTTCCAAACCCACTATTGCACCAAAGGATTCTCGAGTGAAGCCATTGGCAACTGCCCCTCCTACTCCAAGTAACACCTCTGAAGATCAATCTCGTGTCTCCAAACGGACCGAGAAGCCTCAGAAGAAAACCGCTCCAAGGATAAGTCAAGCACTGACACCAGCAGCCGTTCTGAGGAACGAATCTGAAGCCATTGATTTGTCTTCAGATGAAGAATTTGGTGAGGATGCCCTTCAGCAGCTGATCAAGAGCAAGCAAGAGGCGGAGATCTTCAATGACCGGCCCCTCTTTGATGTGAACGTCTTCCACAATTTCATTGATGGATGGTTCGACAATCAAGATCTCAGCTTTGACGACCTTCAGCTCCCCATTGGCATCAGAGTTGCTTTCCAAGGCGCCATTGCTCCTGAGCTTGCTCTGGCCCAGTGAATTGTTGAACTGAAAGACAAGATTGATTTCGAGAGGGAACAGTTCAAGAAGCATGTGGCCAAGCTGAGTGTGGCTGATGTCCAAAAATTCAAGGTGATGCTTAATGACCTTAAAGAAGCCTTTCGCAAGAAGCGTGAAGAAGCCAAAGGCTCAAGAGAATGTATGAAGATTCTTGCTGCCAAATGTGTTCAGGCTTACAACGAAGTTGAAAAGCGCAAGGCACTGGGGCGTCCTGGTATTGACCCCAAGATGGCTGCCAAGCAAATGAAGAAGCTTACTGTGGCCCCCACTGAAGCTCCAAGGCGGGAAGAACCTCGCATTGTCTTCCCTGCCAGCATGACAGTCTCGAAGCCTAAGGTCTCCATAGTGGCTTCAGAACAGCAGAAGACCAAGGCAGCTGAAGCCGAAGCCAGGAAGCGGAAAACCAAGCGCACCACTGATGAATCACCACCCCCTAAGAAGAGAAAAACCAAGAAGAGAGATCGGGCTGCTCCTACAGAGCCCCTTGTTGTTGAACCCCTTTCCTTTATTCCCCCTCCTTCTGCAAACCAAGAGCGTCGAATGACTATTCATGAGCCTGCTTCCACAGAGGCTCCTAAAGCTCAAGAAGTTCCAGTCGTTGATCCTATCGCGACTGAAGACATTGGTCCCCAAGACAATGTAGAATATGATGAAGTTCTTCCTCAGATTGAGCGCCCATCGGTATCATCGCCTGTTCAAACAAACAGTGAGCTTAACAGTATTGGTCGTCCTTTGACGCCAATTTCACAAGATGCATCGTGGGCTGATCGCCCCCAGCAAGCTACCCCACATCAAGACTCACCAAGTACACCCCAACCATCATTTGTGCCCGTCATCAGCCCCATGTCCAATGATGACAACTTCATGGAGGCATCACCATCACCAAAGGCGTCGCCCGTATTCCAACGGCTTCGCAAAGGCATGAGGCCATCTGTCTCCATGACCACCATCACAGAAGAGGGCTCCAACTTATCAAGTTCAGTGGCACGTCAAGTGTTCTCTGAAGACAATCCTTCTGTGATGGTCCCTGTGTCTGAAGCCAATGCTACTGAAGACCCTCCGGCTGCATCAGCCAGAGCAACACAAGAAGAAGAGCGTGTCGCTACTCCCCCTGCAACTCAAGAAGAAGTTAATGAAGAGAACCAGTCTATGCCAGAACCTCCAACTATTCAAGTGGAGGGTGAGAATCCTGAGGCTGCCACAAATGAGATTCCTGAAGCCAATGACGTTGTCACGGACAAAGCCAATGTGGAGCCTACAGTGGGCAATTTACCAGTGGCCAATGAAGCACATGAAGCAGCTGAAGTCAATGCCGCACCTGACACAAATCTGCAGCCTGAAGTTAATGCCACTGCTCTTGTTCCGCCTCCAAGGCCACATACCATTGATCAAGCATACAACTATGGCCAACTTGTCACTGTCAGATGGCCTATTATGATTCCTCCACCTGCTGCTGGTCCTCAATTTGATTACCATGTCGAGCACAGGCCTCAGGTTCAGAAGCCAAAGCCAAGACTGCCCAGATTTCCAGGTACTGCCACTTCACCAGGATCTTTCAATGTCAACGGCTTCATTGCACACAACACCTTCTTCGATAGAGATAATAACCCCTACACCAGGCCCAAGATTTCATCTGATCGGTTCTGGAGTTATCAGCAGCGTAGCTATTATTCATGCATTCTGTACAACCAAGGCCGCATATTTCCGCATATGCGCCTTGATACTGAAGCCATAGCTGGCCTACCCTGCTTAGAAGAAGCTCTAGATTGCTTCAGAGAGGCTGGCTTATTGCATTTTGTGACTGATAAGGCACTGGCATGAAGAGTTGCTGCTTCAATTCTACGCCACTCTTCATATCAGAGGCTACAACAGGGATCCTAAGACTTGGGTCCTTGAGTGGATGACATGAAATGTCCATCATGAAGCCAAAGAATTTGATGTCATTGAGCTTACTGGCCTGCCCACTCCAGGTGATCTCTATGAACCTGGTGGTCAGCTTCACACTGCAGCTGTAGAAAGCATCTTTCACAAGCTAGAACCCGACATGAGACAGATGCTCAGTATGATGAAGCCATTGCCTCAAGATGCAGAATATCCTACAGAGTTCTTTGTTGAAGACCTTGAGTATCTGCCACGCACAATCTATCACATCATAAGGCGAACTCTTTGGCCCATCAAAGGACATTCTCCAAAGGCTAAGCTAGAAGGTGCAATGAAGACATTGGTCTTCCATATTCTTCATGGAAAATGCTTCAATGCACAAGATTTCTTCATCCACCAACTTGCTGCATCAGGATCTGACATTTTTGGCTTGAAGTTCTATGCTCCATGGATCATGCGTCTGATCAAGCTTCACACTGCTTTCAACTATCAGTCATCTGCATGCAACCACATCGTCTTCTTGCCAGATGTCGATATGTCTGTTGAAGCCATCTATCAAGAGCCTGACAAGGAACCACTTTATCTTCATAATGTTGATCGTCAGAGCTTCACTCAGCCCATTGAAGGTGTGCTGGCTGCCACTCGAGTCTATCCGTTGGCTGGTACTACACGTGCGCCTCACCATGCCCAAACCGAAGCCACTGACAACACAATTGCTCAACGGCCTCGAAAGCGATCTCATGTTCTCAATGACCGAGAGCTTCTCGTTGGCCTGCATCAAAAGAAGGATAGGCATCATGATTGGCTCAAGTGCCAGATGCAGAGCATCATGACTGGCGTCAATCGCATTCGCAACCTTGCAACCAAGAATGCCTTTGTCGTGCATGAAACCTGTCGACGCACATGGAAAGGGCTGACGCTTATGTGTGCTGAGGAAGATCTTCAGGATGATGGCTTCTCAGAACGATTCAAGTTTGATTCCACTCCGCCCAGAAATGTTGTTCTCCAGCACACTCCATCTCTTGAAGACTCGGGGTACTCCTCTTCTGCTGAAACCGTGAATGCTCGTGTGATCGATGATCAAGATGATGCTACTTCGCCACCTCAAACGCGTATCGACACTGCTCCAACTTCGTCTGCACCGCCAAACCTCGACACCAACCCTGCATCTTCTCCATCTCCTTCTGGGAACGAGTAGAGGCTCACTGTCTTCAACCCTTTTTGGTCCTTACTGACAAAAGGGGGAGAAGCTATGAGTTGATAGTCTTCAAGCGGGTTCATATGGGCGGTTGCATTATATTTTGCCTAGTGTTTACAACTCTTGCTCTTGATACATTTGGTTCTCTGAATTGTAACACTTATACTTGATGGTCGTCTTCTACTTATTTGCTATTTTGTGATGCGATGATAACTTCCGCACTTAAATCATTTTGCAGACGTCCATTTTTCATTATGCATGTCATTATCTTCATTACATCGAATAATGCATGATGATTTGTCTTCATAAGTTGAAGAGGATCTCCACAAGTAGAACATGCCATGTGCATTTGCATTCCAAAAGCAAATTATTTATATGCACATCTTCAGGGAGAGCCTTTTGCTACTTACGAAGACAATACCTCATCCTTTACAATTTCACATATTTATATCCCCGTTGAAAACTTCAACCAGTTTGTCATCAATCACCAAAAAGGGGGAGATTGTAAGTGCATCTAGTGCCACCCCTAGTTTGGTTTTGGAGTATTGACGACAAACGTGGTTGAGGGACTAATGTGTTTGTGAGAATTGCAGTATAACACAGGTAGTAGTCCCTCCTTGATTCGGTTTACCTACCGGAGATGACCCCTAAAAATGTATGAAGACATTGAACATAATGGTGGTACGTGAAGACATTCACACTGAAGACTATGACAGGAGAAGACATTGAGTGAAGACTATGGAGCACGAAGACTTAGTAGTTTTGTTGTTTTTTTTCTTCTTTGTTGAGTCATAGGAACCACCGCACTGTTAAGTGGGGTCCAAGTGAACAAAGTCAGAGTGACTGAAGTGATGCTCAACCAAAATCCTATGTCTTTGAGCGAAAAAAATGAGAGCAAATCTTATCCAGAGCTGGATGAGTCAGCTTTACTTGTAGCCCAAGTCAAGTTGTCGCGTGTGTTTGAAATCTGACTGTTGTGACACGTGTTAGTTCCTTAGTGACCCAGGGTCATTTCGGACAAATCAGGTCGGGTTGCCCAGTGGCTATAAATAGCCCACCCCCTACACCATAAATTGGTGGCTGCTCAGAGTTAGATACGGCTTTTGTTGTTTGAGAGCAACCCACCTCTGAAGCCTTTGAGAGAGAATCCTTGCGAGGACAAAGCCCAAACCAGCCAGAGCCTAGAGAGTGTTTGGCATCACTGAAGTCTTTCTGTCCGCGCGATCTGAAGACTTGTTACACTTGAGGACTGTGAATCCTCCAGCCGGTTAGGCGTCGCGTTCTATGCATCCAAGAGTCATTGTGGATTGCCGGTGAACAAAGTCTGTGAAGGTTTGGAAGTCTACCTTGAAGACTTACCAGAGTGATTGGGCGAGGACTGCGTGTCCTTAGCTCAAGGGGGAATAAGGTGAAGACACGGTCTTCTGAGTTAAATCTCAACCTCCCTAACCAGACGTACAGTTGTCACATCAACTGGAACTGGTCGAACAAACCACTGTCTCCCTGAAGCTACTGGTTCTATCTCTCACTTCTCTTTACTTATCGTTTGTCTTCGTGAAGTCTTTGCCTGATTGCATAATATGTTTGTCTTCACAGTTTGACTACTTGTTCTGATTAGCTTCATACTATCTTCCACCCTGATCCTTACTACCTAGCTACTAATAGTCTTCGTGCTTTCACTTCATTGAATACTTGACTATGGTTTGTCTAGTGTAGTCTACCTTCCACTGCATACGAATAGTGTTGTTACTCTTGTTTATCTTCGAAACTCCCATGTTTTGAAGACTTTCATAAAAATCGCCTATTCACCCCTCCTCTAGTCGATAACTAGCACTTTCAACAACAAAGTAGAGGATGTATAACTTGTTTTTGCAGGGCATGCTGTGATGTGATATGGTCAAGACATGATGCTATATTTTATTGTATGAGATGATCATGTTTTGTAACAAAGTTATCGGCAACTGGACCAGGAGCCATATGGTTGTCGCTTTATTGTATGCAAGCAATCGCCCTGTAATTGCTTTACTTTATCACTAACCAGTAGCGATAGTCGTAGAAGCAATAGTTCACGAGACGACAACGATGCTACGATGGAGATCAAGGTGTCGCGCCGGTGACGATGGTGATCATGACGGTGCTTTGGAGATGGAGATCAAAGGCACAAGATGATGATGGCCATATCATATCACTTATATTGATTGCATGTGATGTTTATCCTTTATGCATCTTATTCCGCTTTGATTGACGGTAGCATTATAAGATAATCTATCACTAAATTTCAAGGTAAAAGTGTTCTCTTGAGTATGCACCGTTGCCAAAGTTCGTCGTGCCGAGACACCACGTGATGATCGGGTGTGATAAGCTCAACGTTCATCTACAACGGGTGTAAGATAGTTTTGCACACGCAGAATACTCGGGTAAAGCTTGACGAGCCTAGCATATGCAGATATGGCCTCGAAACACTGAGACCGAAAGGTCAAGCGTGAATCATATAGTAGATATGATCAACATAGTGATGTTCACCATTGAAAACTACTCCATCTCACGTGATGATCAGTTATGGTTTAGTTGATATGGATCACGTGATCAGTTAGATGATCAGAGGGATGTCTATCTAAGTGGGAGTTCTTAAGTAATATGATTAATTGAACTTAAATTTATCATGAAGTTAGTACCTGATAGTATTATGCTTGTCTATGTTGTTGTAGATAGATGGCCCATGCTGTTGTTCCGTTGAATTTTAATGCGTTCCTTGAGAAAGCAAAGTTGAAAGATGATGGTAGCAATTACACAGACTGGGTCCGTAACTTGACGATTATCCTCATTGCTGCACAGAAGAATTACGTCCTGGAAGCACCGCTGGTTGCCAGGCCTGCTACAGATGTAACTGACGACGTTAATAATGTCTGGCAGAGCAAAGCTGATGACTACTCGATAGTTTAGTGTGCCATGCTTTACGGCTTAGAATCGGGACTTCAACGACGTTTTGAACGTCATGGAGCATATGAGATGCTCTAGGAGTTGAAGTTAATATTTCAAGCAAATGCCCGGATTGAGAGATATGAAGTCTCCAATAAGTTCTACAGCTACAAGATGGAGGAGAATAGTTCTTTTAATGAACATATACTCAAAATGTCTGGGTATAACAATCACTTGATTCAACTGGGAGTTAATCTTCCTGATGATACTATCATTGACAGATTTCTTCAACCACTGCCACCAAGCTACAAGAGCTTCATGATGAACTATAATATGCAAGGGATGAACAAGAAAATTCCCGAGCTCTTCGCAATGCTAAAGAAAGCGGAGGTAGAAATCAAGAAGGAGCATCAAGTGTTGATGGTCAATAAGACCACCAGTTTCAAGAAAAAGGGTAAAGGATAGAAGAAGGGGAACTTCAAGAAAAACGGCAAACAAGTTGCTGCTCAAGAGAAGAAACCTAAATCTGGACCTAAGCCTGAAACTGAGTGCTTCTACTGCAAAGGGACTGGTCACTGGAAGCGGAACTGCCCCAAGTATTTGGCGGATAAGAAGGATGGCAAGGTGAACAAAGGTATATGTGATATACATGTTATTGATGTGTACCTTACTAGAGCTCGCAGTAGCACCTGGGTATTTGATACTAGTTCTGTTGCTAATATTTGCAACTCGAAACACGGACTATGGATTGAGAGAAGATTGGCTAAGGACAAGGTGGCGATGCGCGTGGGAAATGGTTCCAAAGTCGATGTGATCGCCGTCAGCATGCTACCTCTACATCTACCTTCGGGATTAGTATTAGACCTGAATAATTGTCATTTGGTGCTAGTGTTAAGCATGAACATTATATCTGGATCTTGTTTGATGCGAGATGGTTATTCATTTAAATCTGAGAATAATGGTTGTTCTATTTATATGAGTAATATCGTTTATGGTCATGCACCCTTGAAGAGTGGTCTATTTGTATTAAATCTCGATAGTAGTGATACACATATTCATAATGTTATGGCCAAAAGATGCAGAGTTGATAATGATAGTGCAACTTATTTGTGGCACTACAATTTAGGTCATATTGGTGTAAAGCGCATGAAGAAACTCCATACTGATGGACTTCTGGAATCATTTGATTATAAATCACTTGGTACTTGCGAACCATGCCTCATGGGCAAGATGACTAAAACGCAGTTCTCCGGAACAATGGAGTGAGCAACAGATTTATTGGAAATCATACATACTGATGTATGTGGTCCGATGAATATTGAGGCTCACGGCGAGTATCGTTATTTTCTCACCTTCACAGATGATTTGAGCAGATATGGGTATATCTACTTAATGAAATATAAGTCTGAAACATTTGAAAAGTTCAAAGAATTTCAAAGTGAAGTGGAAAATCATCGTAATAAGGAAATAAAGTTTCTACGATCTGATCGTGGAGGAGAATATTTGAGTTACGAGTTTGGTCTACATTTGAAACAATGTGGAATAGTTTCACAATTCACGCCACCCGAAACACCACAACGTAATGGTGTGTACGAACGCCGTAATCGTACTTTACTAGATATGGTGCGATCTATGATGTCTCTTACTGATTTACCACTATCGTTTTGGGGGTATGCTTTAGAGACGGATGCATTCACATTAAATAGGGCACCATCAAAATCCGTTGAGACGACGCCTTATGAACTGTGGTTTGGCAAGAAACAAAAGTTGTCGTTTCTTAAAGTTTGGGGTTGTGATGCTTATGTGAAAAAACTTCAACCTGATAAGCTCGAACCCAAATTGGATAAATGTGTCTTCATAGGATACCCAAAGGAAACTGTTGGGTACACCTTCTATCACAGATCCGAAGGCAAGACATTTGTTGCTAAGAATGGATCCTTTCTAGATAAAGAGTTTCTCTCGAAAGAAGTGAGTGGGAGGAAAGTAGAACTTGATGAGGTAACTATACCTGCTCCTTTATTGGAAAGTAGTTCATCACAACAACCGGTTCCTGTGACGCCTATAGTGAGGAAGCTAATGATGTTGATCATGAAACTTCAGATCAAGTTACTACCGAACCTCGTAGGTCAAACAGAGTATGATCCGCACCAGATTGGTATGGTAATCCTATTCTGGAGGTCATGTTACTTGACCAAGGAGAACCTACGAGCTATGAAGAAGCGATGGTGAGCCCAGGTTCCGCAAAATGGCTTGAGGCCATGAAATCTGAGATGGGATCCATCTATGAGAACAAAGTGTGGACTTTGGTTTACTTGCCCGATGATCGGCAAGCCATTAAGAATAAATGGACCTTCAAGAAGAAGACTGACGCTGACGGTAATGTTATTGTCTACAAAGCTCGACTTGTTGCGAAAGGTTTTTGACAAGTTCAAGGGGTTGACTACGATGAGACTTTCTCACCCGTAGCGGTGCTTAAGTCTGTCCGAATCATGTTAGCAATTGCCGCATTTTATGATTATGAAATTTGGCAAATGGATGTCAAAACTGCATTCCTGAATGGATTTCTGGAAGAAGAGTTGTATATGATGCAACCAGAAGGTTTTGTCGAATCAAAGGGAGCTAACAAAGTGTGCAAGCTCCAGCGATCCATTTATGGACTGGTGCAAGCCTCTCGGAGTTGGAATAAACGTTTTGATAGTGTGATCAAAGCATATGGTTTTATACAGACTTTTGGAGAAGTCTGTATTTACAAGAAAGTGAGTGGGAGCTCTGTAGCATTTCTAATATTATATGTGGACGACATATTGTTGATTGGAAATGATATAGAATTTCTAGATAGCATAAAAGGATACTTGAATAAGAGTTTTTGAATGAAAGACCTCGGTGAAGCTGCTTATATATTGGGCATCAAGATCTATAGAGATAGATCAAGACGCTTAATTGGACTTTCACAAAGCACATACCTTGATAAAGTTTTGAAGAAATTCAAAATGGATCAAGCAAAGAAAGGGTTCTTGCCTGTGTTACAAGGAGTGAAGTTGAGTCAGACTCAATGCCCGACCACTGCAGAAGATAGCGAGAAAATAAAAGATGTTCCCTATCCTTCAGCCATAGGCTCTATCATGTATGCAATGCTGTGTACCAGACCTGATGTGTGCCTTGCTATTAGTTTAGAAGGGAGGTACCAAAGTAATCCAGGAGTGGATCACTTGACAGCGGTCAAGAACATCCTGAAATACCTGAAAAGGACTAAGGATACGTTTCTTATTTATGGAGGTGACAAAGGGCTAGTCGTAAATGGTTACGTCGATGCAAGCTTTGACACTGATTCAGACGATTCTAAATTGCAAACCGGATACATGTTTATATTGAACGGTGGAGCTGTTAGTTGGTGCAGTTCTAAACAAAGTGTCAAGGCGGGATCTACGTGTGAAGCGGAGTACATAGCTGCTTCGGAAGCAGCAACTGAAGGAGTCTGAATGAAGGAGTTCATATCCGATCTAGGTGTCATACCTAGTGCATCGGGTCCAATGAAAATATTTTGTGACAATACTGGTGCAATTGCCTTGGCAAAGGAATTCAGATTTCACAAGAGAACCAAGCACATCAAGAGACGCTTCAATTCCATCCGGAACCAAGTCCAGGTGGGATACATAGAGATTTGCAAAATACATACGGATCTAAATGTTGCAGACCCGTTGACTAAGCCTCTTCCACGAGCAAAACATGATCAGCACCAAGACTCCATGGGTGTTAGAATCATTATTATGTAATCTAGATTATTGACTCTAGTGCAAGTGGGAGACTGAAGGAAATATGCCCTAGAGGCAATAATAAAGTTATTATTTATTTTCCTCATATCATGATAAATGTTTATTATTCATGCTAGAATTGTATTAACCGGAAACATAATACATGTGTGAATACATAGACAAACATAGTGTCACTAGTATGCCTCTACTTGACTAGCTCGTTGATCAAAGATTGTTGAGTTTCCTAGCCATAGACATGAGTTGTCATTTGATTAACGGGATCACATCATTAGGAGAATTATGTGATTGACTTAACCCATTCCGTTAGCTTAGCACTTGATCATTTAGTTTACTGCTATTGATTTCTTCATGACTTATACATGTTCCTGTGACTATGAGATTATGTAACTCACGATTACCGGAGGAACACTTTGTGTGCTACCAAATGTCACAATGTAACTGGGTGATTATAAAGGTGCTGTACAGGTGTCTCCGAAGGTACTTCTTGAGTTGGCGTATTTCGAGATTAGGATTTGTCACTCCGATTGTCGGAGAGGTATCTCTGGGCTAATGAGTTAGTTACGGGATGATGCATTACGTAACGAGTAAATAGACTTGCCGGTAACGAGATTGAACTAGGTATTGAGATACCGACGATCAAATCTTGGGCAAGTAATATACCGATGACAAAGGGAACAACGTAGGTTGTTATGCGGTTTGACCGATAAAGATCTTCGTAGAATATGTAGGAGCCAATATGAGCATCCAGGTTCCGCTATTGGTTATTGACCGGAGACGTGTCTCGGTCATGTCTACATAGTTCTCGAACCCGTAGGGTCCGCACGCTTAAAGTTCGGTGACGATCAGTATTATGAGTTTTTGTGTTTTGATGTACCGAAGGTAGTTCGGAGTCCCGGATATGATCACGGACATGACGAGGAGTCTCGAAATGGTCGAGACGTAAAGATCGATATATTGGATGACTATATGTTCGGACACCGGAAGTGTTTCGGGAGGTTTCGGACATATACCGGAGTACCGGGAGGTTACCGAAACCCCCTGGGGGGGGTTAATGGGCCTAATAGGCCCTAGTGGAGAAGAGGAGGGGCGTCTAGAGCAGGCCGCGCGCCCCCTCCCCCTCTAGTCCGAATAGGACAAGGAAGGGGGGCGGCGCCCCCCCTTTCCTTCCTCTCCTCTCTCCCTTCCTTCCCCCTCCTACACCAACTAGGAAAAGAGGGAGACCTACTCCTGGTGGGAGTAGGACTCCTCCCTGGCGCGCCTCCTCCTGGCTGGCCACCCCCTCCCCCTTGATCCTTTATATAAGGGGGCAGGGGGCACCTCTAGACACAACAATTGATCTCTTGATCTCTTAACCATTTGCGGTGCCCCCCTCCACCAGATTCCACCTCGGTAATATCGTGCCGGTGCTTAGGCGAAGCCCTGCGTCGGTGGCATCATCAACACCATCATGATGCCGTCGTGCTGATGGAACTCTCCCGCAAAGCTCTACTGGATCGGAGTTCGTGGGACGTCATCGAGCTGAACGTGTGCTGAACTCGGAGGTACTGTACGTTCGATACTTGATCGGTCGGATCATGAAGACATACGACTCCATCAACCGCGTTGTGCTAACACTTCCGCTTTCGGTCTACGAGGGTACGTGGACAACACTCTCCCCTCTCGTTGCTATGCATCACCATGATCTTGCGTGTGCGTAGGAATTTTTTTGAAATTACTACGTTCCTCAACACTAAGTTGTCGTTTCCTAAAGTTTGGGATTGCGATGCTTGTGTGAAAAGGTTTCATCGTGATTAGCTCAAACCCAAATCGGAGAAATGTGTCTTCATAGGATACCCAAAGGAGACAGTTGGGTACACCTTCTATCATAGATTCGAAGGCAAGACATTCGTTGCTTAGAATGGATCCTTTCTAGAGAAGGAGTTTCTCTCGAAAGAAGTGAGTGGGAGGAAGGTAGAACTTGATGAGGTAATTGTACCTGCTCCCTTATTGGAAAGTAGTTTATCACAGAAATCTATTCCTGTGACTCCTACACCAATTAGTGAGGAAGCTAATGATGATGATCATGTAACTTCAGATCAAGTTACTACCGAACCTCGTAGGTCAACCAGAGTAAGATCTGCACCAGAGTGGTACGGTAATCCTGTTCTGGAGGTCATGTTACTTGACCATGACGAACCTATGAACTACGAGAAAGCGATGATGAGCCCAGATTCCACGAAATGGCTTGAGGCCATGAAATCTGAGATGGGATCCATGTATGAGAAAAAAGTGTGGACTTTATTGACTTGCCCGATGATCGGCAAGCCATAGAAAATAAATGGATCTTCAAGAGGAAGACGGACACTAATAGTAGTGTTACTATCTACAAAGATAGACGTGTCGAGAAAAGGTTTTTGACAAAGTTCAAGGTGTTGAATAAGATGAGATTTTCTCACTCGTAGCAATGCTTAAGTATGTCTGAATCATGTTAGCAATTGCCAGATTTTATGAAATCTGGCAAATGGATGTCAAAACTACATTCCTTAATGGATTTCATAAAGAAGAGTTGTATATGGTGCAACCAGAAGGTTTTGTCGATCCTAAAGGTGCTAACAAAATGTGCAAGCTCCAGCGATCCATCTATGGACTGGTGCAAGCATCTCGGAGTTGGAATATACAATTTTATGAGTTGATCAAAGCATATAGTTTTATACAGACTTGTGGTGAAGCATGTATTTACAAGAAAGTGAGTGGAAGCACTACAACATTTCTAATAAGTATATGTGAATGACATATTGTTAATCAGAAATGATGTAGAATTTTCTGGAAAGCATAAAGGAGTGTTTGAAAGGATTTCTTCAAAAGAAAGACCTCAGTAAAGCTACTTACATATTGAGCAGCAAGATCTATTGAGATAGATCAAGACGCTTGATAAGATTTTCAATGAGTACATACCTTGACAAGATTTTGAAGTAGTTCAAAATGGAACAGTCAAAGAAAGAGTTCTTGCATGTGTTGCAAAGGTGTGAAATTGAGTAAGACTCAAATCCCGACCACGGCAGAAAATAGAAAGAGAATGAAAGTCATTCCCTATGCCTCAGTCATAGGTTCTATAAAGTATGTCATGCTATGGACCAGACCTATTGTATACCTTGCCCTGAGTTTGGCAAGGGAGTACAATAGTGAACTAGGAGTAGATCACTGGACATTCGTCAAAATTATCCTTAGTGGAATAAGGATATGTTTCTCGATTATGGAGGTGACAAAAGGTTCTTCGTAAAGGGTTACGTCGATGCAAGTTTTGATAGTGATCCAGATGACTCTAAGTCTCAATCTGGATACATATTGAAAGTGGGAGCAATTAACTAGAGTAGCTCCGTGCAGAGCATTGTAGACATAGAAATTTCCAAAATACTTACGGATCTGAGTATGGCAAACCCGTTGACTATACTTCTCTCACAAGCAAAACATAATCACACCTTAGTACTCTTTGGGTGTTAATCACATGACGATGTGCACTAAGATTACTGACTCTAGTAAACCCTTTGAGTGTTGGTCACATGGCGATATGAACTATGGGTGTTAATCACATGGTGATGTGAACTATTGGTGTTGAATCACATGGCAATGTGAACTAGATTATTGACTCTAGTGCAAGTGGGAGACTGAAGGAAATATTCCCTAGAGGCAATAATAAAGTTATTATTTATTTCCTTATTTCATGATAAATGTTTATTATTCATGCTAGAATTGTATTAACTGGAAACATAATACATGTGTGAATACATAGACAATAATATAGTGTCACTAGTATGCCTCTACTTGACTAGCTCGTTGATCAAAGATGGTTAAGGTTTCCTAATCATAGACATGAGTTGTCATTTGATAAAGGGGATCACACCATTAGTAGAATGATGTGATTGACTTGACCCATTCCGTTAGCTTAGCACTTGATCGTTTAGTATGTTGCTATTGCTTTCTTCATGACTTATACATGTTCCTATGACTATGAGACTATGCAACTCCCGATTACCGGAGGAACACTTTGTGTGCTACCAAACATCACAATGTAACTGGGTGATTATAAAGGTGCTCTACAGGTGTCTTCGATGGTACTTGTTGAGTTGGCATAGATCGAGATTAGGATTTGTCACTCCGATTGTCAGAGAGGTATCTCTGGGCCTTCTCGGTAATGCACATCACTATAAGCCTTGCAAGCAATGTGACTAATGAGTTAGTTGCGGGATGATGCATTATGGAACGAGTAAAGAGACTTTCCGGTAACGAGATTGAGCTAGGTATTTTGAGATACCGACGATCGAATCTCGGGCAAGTAACATACCGTTGACAAAGGGAACAACGTATGTAGTTATGCGGTTTGACCGATAAAGATCTTCGTAGAATATGTAGGAACCAATATGAACATCCAGGTTCCACTATTGGTTATTGACTGGAGACGAGACTTGGTCATGTCTATATAGTTCTCAAACCCGTAGGGTCCGCATGCTTAAAGTTCGGTGAGGATCGGTATT
This sequence comes from Triticum aestivum, assembly GCF_018294505.1. Classification (NCBI taxonomy): domain Eukaryota; kingdom Viridiplantae; phylum Streptophyta; class Magnoliopsida; order Poales; family Poaceae; genus Triticum; species Triticum aestivum. The sequence goes on along the minus strand of NC_057804.1, from coordinate 635,096,239 downwards.
ATGTGTTTTTGTGTTTTGATGTACCGAAGGTAGTTTGGAGTCCCAGATATGATCTCGGACATGACGAGGAGTCTCAAAATGGTCGAGACGTAAACATCGATATATTGGATGACTATATTCGGACATCGGAAGTGTTCCGGACAGTTTCGTACAAAACCGGAGTGCCGGAGGGTTACCGGTACCCCCCCCCCCCCCGGGCAGAAATAGTGGGTCTAATGGACCTTAGTGGAGAGAGAGAGAGCTGGCCTAGTGTAGGCCGCGTGCCCCTGCCCCTCTGGTCCGAATTGGACTAGGAGAGGGGGGGCGGCGCCCCCCTTTTCTTCTCCCTCTCCCCCTTCCTTTCCCCCTCCTAGTAGGAGTAGGAAAGAGGGGAGTCCTACTCCTACTAGGAGGAGGAGGACTCCTCCTAGCGCGCCCTACAGGGGCCGGCCGGCCTTCCCCCTTGCTCCTTTATATACAGGTGCATGGGGTACCTCTAGACACATAAGTTGATCATTGATCTCTCTTAGCCGTGTGCGGTGCCCCCCTCCACCATAATCCACGTCGGTAATATCGTAGCGGTGCTTAGGCGAAGGCCTGCGTCGGTAGCATCATCAACACCGTCATCACGCCATCGTGCTAACGGAACTCTCCCGCGAAGCTCTGCTGGATCGTGAGTTTGTGGGACGTCACCGAGCTGAACATGTGCAGAACTCGGAGGTGTCGTGCGTTCGGTACTTGGATCAGTCGGATCGTGAAGACGTATGACTACATCAACCGCGTTGTCATAACGCTTCCGCTTAGAGTCTACGAGGGTACGTAGACAATACTCTCCCCTCTCATTGCTATGCATCACCATGATCTTGCGTGTGCATAGGAATTTTGTTGAAATTACTACGTTCCCCAACAATGTCGCATAGGATAAACTCCATGAGGGATGCTCTTGACTCATCGGCGATACAAGCGAAATTGATATCTGGTGTGATCCCGAGAGCATCCCAAACTGCATGTGATTTAGTACAATTAAACAACATATGAAAAATGTCTTCCACCCCGGTTTTTTTTTTTTGAAAGAACTTCCACCCCAGCTTGACGCAACGGTTATTGAGAAACCCGTCCAATGTGGCAATTCATAAGAGTACTATAGCACGGGATGGCGTTGTGCAGACACCTCCATATGAAGATTTTCACTTTGGCTAGTACTTTCATATTTCATAAATTCTTGTGGATGGCGGCCTGCCCGTCCGGTGGCGGCACGGTCAGCGGCATTGTGGGTTGGGGCCTCCGAATGGGCATTGTGGGTTGGGAACGACGACGGATCAACGATGGCGGCGGAGCTACTGTGGCGCCTGTATGGATGAGGCAAAAAAGAGGAGAGGAAGATGGCAGGTCCAGCAATCTCAATGGTCTTCAAGAGATTTGGCTTGGGTACCTGCCAACAGGCGGATGTGGCAGATGCATCCGGGAACCCCCATATCCGCACTAGATATGAGCTTGGAATGAGGGGTGCTCGTCAGCCTGGACGTATGGGCCGAGTTTGTCAGGTCCGGTTGGGTGGCAGTTTTCTTTCCGGGCAGGCCACCCGAACTTTCGTGCGGATATGAGAGTTCTGGCTGTAGATGCTCTGGCGTAGCACAATACTATGAGACTCTGAAGGAATGCAACACCGAAAGGGTTTATGACCTTATTCTTTAATAGCCAAGTAGTGCACAAGCTGGACATGCGTTGTTACAATTATTGGGAATCTAGTATACTGAAACAAGAACACACAAAGCTCCAGAACGAGCGAGCAGAACTGCAGGAGCAGCCGCAAACCCCACTATCTTCAGGCCCAGCGCCAGTTATTGCTGTCCTAGAGGACATGTCCTGCGCCGTCGAGGAGGTGGCTGCAAACAATGGATCAAGCATGCATCTATCAGTGCCAATCCTTTGCGTATCAATACACAATATTAACATTATAATTAAGAAGTGAAGAATAACTGACCTGTCACACTCACATTTTAGGCTGATGGCTGATCAGCAGTCTCCATCCCTAAAAGCAAATCGGCCCCCGTGAAAATCAAAGGTGACGCCGATCGACCGTGTGACCGAGTTCCCCATCAGCTGCAAACCTGCTTTCCCCATGCCAGCATCTCTCATGAAATACGTGCATAGTCCATGACTGCTTGTAAAATGAAATGAGCTCTCGGGTGCCAATGTAAGTTTCGCAGCCATGTCGAACGAAAGCTGTACCACAGGCAAAGCGGACCAATTGCGGAACACTGTCAATAAGTCCTCCTCATAGCACATATGATTTGGTCCCAGAACAAGGGTGCGCTTATATCCCAAAGTTCCCAAAGCCTTGGAGATTACCGTCTCAAGTTGGCTGAAGGTATCAGACCGCAGCACCATCCATTTTGCCCCAGTGTCAACCATCATTTCTGAGGGGTCTGTGATGAGCGTAATCCCATTGACCACCGCCTTATCCAGCGTCAGTGCAAACACCGGACATTGATGAGCCACGAACAAGGGGGTGTAAGAAGTAGAATTATCACGGTTGTAATCCCCGATGGACAAATATCCAGTCTTTTTCTGTCACTCGGAAAACAGTAGCTGAATGCCCGATAGTTAACCACCCTTACCACCTCTAAGAAGAAAGAAGACGGCGCGGCACCGAATCCGAATATGCCGGCCTCGCCCTGATCATACTCGATGTCCAAGCTGCAGCCGAAGATGAAGCTGGGAATACTGTATCCCTTGCCATCACGCCCAATGGAGATTGTGTCTGCCACCAGCTTGCCGACTGAATAATAGGATCCTTTCCGGTATGATGCACTATAAAGGCAGCTATCCTCTTTCTCCATGCATGCTTTGAACGGCAGACGCAGCCGCGACTGAAGTGCCCGGCAGGCTTTCGCCGAGCACCCAACGCGCCTGAAACTCTTGGATTTCTTGGGATCGAATATCTGGCCAGCACCCTCTTGATCGTTGCACCACAGGGTGCAAGGTCTACACTGAACAAAGCAGAACGGCAATCCAGTGTCAACTGCCACGAGATTCCAGACCGGTGGCGTGCCCAGCTGGACGGGCATTAGAAAGGCAAAGTTGTTTATGCTCTCATTCCGTATCAAGTCAATGGGCAGGTCTGCATCATCAGTTTCAGTGATGCTTTCAGTTGACATCGGACGACCACGATGTTGTTGGACGCATGGGTGGTCGGTGGGAAACAAGGGGAACTCAAGTGCACCTTCTGAGTTGACGACATGCTCTGCAGTCATTGTAGGAACAATGTAAGTGTCTGTTTGCTAATTTCAGTTTTGCAAAACAGTAAAAGTAGTAGTTTTGAGAAAAGCAAGTAACTTGGCGCGGCCCCGCGAGCTCAAGACCGACCGGATCCATCCCAAATCCGGCCGGCGGGTGCGCAAACCAGGTGGCCGTGGTTGGGTAGCTCGGCGGCGACGAGGGGAAGGGGCTGGGCGAGCGTGCGTCCGTGTTGCACGGCCGCAATGGCAGCGGTGGCGGCAGCGGGCGGCGAGGGAAAGAGTGTGGAAGAGTGGTGAAGAGTGGAGTGGGATGTGGCCGGAGGGAGGGAGGAGGGCGGATAGAAAAAGTCCCGTCCTGTGCCACCGACGGGCGGGCCAGGGGAGGGCCAGGAGAGGACACGCGCGGACGGCCGGCGCATCCGCGTGGTGTCCGTTTCACCCCAAAAGCGACGCAAACTTGGACCGCGGATGGGTCGAAAACGGACACAAAACAGACATAAGTCCGTTTGCTCTCACGCGCTGGCCGCCCGGTTTATCCGTTTTACCCCAAACGGATAGGTCCGGACAGGATGAGGTCGCGCGGTGGAGTTGGCCTCATCTCCTTCTCACTCTCATCTCGAGTCTGGACTCTGGCGACAAGGCAATGGCATGCATGGTGCTACTGTGCGCTTGCACGACAGGAGCAAAATCTTTTCTCCCTGCTGGCCTGGCGAGGGAGTGGGGGTCGAGCTGGGAGGACGGGGCTTCAATGCGCGCACAGCGAGGGTAGAGCAGTACAGTTAACGCGCTATCTCCCTATTCACCCACTCCTCCTACTTCAATGTTCAATGCTTCAGCGATGTGAGACCGATCACCCTTGTGCGTGTGTCGTGGACTCGTGGGTCATGGCTTCGATCAGAGATCCTGAGCAAATCATTACGACCACCGTCTCCTGAGACTCTGATCGCTTGTTTCATTCTACTCTTCTCCATGGACGTGTCTCCGGAATTATGCCGTACTAGTGGCAAAGATATAATATTTTTCTTCAGCTTAGCAAATCCTTCAAACACACAATCCCCTTTTCTAATTGTTTCTATTGTTCTTTCAGGTCAGCACGGATTCCACACAAATTTCACCAGTAAACCGAGTAAATTTTCTTCAATTCTTTCATAGCTCTTACTTTTTCTTACTCCCTCCGTTCGGAATTACTTGTCACAAAAATGGATGTATCTACAACTAAAATACATCTAGATACATTCATTTCTTCGACGAGTAATTCCAAACGGAGGGAGTAGTTTGTTATGTAACTATACATCTGTTATTTATGTCCTATATGTAGCTGAACTAGATGATTGGATTCTGGTCGGCAGGGATAGGATATTGGCCACGGTGCAGAAGTTGCACACGACGATGTGGTGAACTTCATGCTTAAACTTTTGCTTTTAACTTTATAATGTAGAAGTTGAAAAAAAATTGTTTCACACACAAATAATTAGACAATATAAGAATATTCCATGCAGCATAGGTTTGTCGCGGCCATCGTCGGCATCAGCGGAAAGGAGAATAATCGGTGACACATCGTGTTCAAATAGAGGGCATGAACCAAGGGAATAGGGGTCAGCAGCTGTCTTGATCAATCCTTATTGTGCTTGTGAGAAAAAAACTTATTCTGCTGCAACGCATGCGCATGTTTGCTAGTCAATATTATTTGAAGATTGGAAGACAAGTTAGCTCATTATTTACATGTGACACTGAATTTTTCAGATTTAATGATAGGAACTTGTCCGCCTATGTACGACATCCGAGGACAATCATTAAGTGTAAGAAGTACGATATGGGTAAGGGCATATCCAACGCTGACCCCCCTCCCCCCCCCCCCCCACCCCCCAACTGCATGTATCCGTCCGGGAGCTGCTGTTCGGGCCGCAAGCCATCAAACTGCGACCCCATCGATACGCCGAGCAGTCCGGATCGAAATTTTCCCGCCAATCAGAACCAAATAGGGGGGCGGGGGGTTTCGGGAGTACAGACACAAACCATGTAGGACTTCGACACCCTAGGCCCACCCAAAAGTAAGACGGAGCCCGCGCTTTTGTAGCTTGCGGCAAAATTCCCCACTCGGATCTTCCACCTCCCGCTCTCCATCCAATTCCTGCCCCTTTTCACCGCCGACGATGCATGGACTTGTAGGAGAAGCTGCCGAAGACGACGGCTGTGGAGGATCCGGCGACCACGCTCGCTTGGAAGATCAACTCGAAGACACGGAAAAATTGCCTCCTCAGAGCGAAGGCCGCGTAGGTTGTGCCGCCCAAGTAGCAGAAGGCCGGGGGGGGAGGGTAGAGGTGGTAAACATGGTGGTGGACGTGCCGATGGCGGCGGACATGGTGGAGTGCCAAGCCTGGGACGCGGGGCCCTACTGCCGTCGCCGACAATGTAGACGCTTCCATGGTTGGAGCATTATAGGGCTCCATACTACTACGCAGCCAATCAACTTGGTAGGCAGTCTCCAGCATCTGTCGTCATCCAAGTGCCTTACCGCGTCGATGTCAACGCGGCGCCGTTGCTTTTCTTGAAGTATTCATTGTCGCAGCTTCTCCAGACACGGACGATGGGTGTGGAGCAGCTGGGTGCCCACACGATGTTCGTTAGTATGGCTAAAGCGGGCGAGCCGGCTATGATGACGTGGACAGGGAGATGTTTGACATCGTCCACGAGGGAGGCGGAGGAGGAGGTTGCTACGAGGACAGGCATGTGGATGACTTAGAGCCCACCCAGGTCGGCACCCATCCACGCTCGCATCCGGGCTACAACGACACGTACACCCAGCCGGGTATGCAGCCGGTCTACACCCAGTCGGCCACGTAGCAATTGGGCCGCCGGACAACAGGAAAATGACGGTAACAACAATGACCTGGATAATTTTGCTGCCGACCCAAAGAAGATGGGCCGAGGAGAAAGCTTCAACATGCGGGAAGACGAGTAGTTGTGCGGAGCATGTTTAGCCACTAGCTTCGATCCAATTCATGGCACGGAGCAAAAGGGCAAAACATGTTGGGCCAACATTCACTCTTTGGTTCCATGAACACAACCATTTCGAGCCCTACTACGATGTGCGCACCTGCAACCATGGCACGAAGTCTCTCAACCATCAATGATACACCATCCAAAAGAAAATCACTGAACAAGTAAGTTGTTATTTAGCCGGATATGCATTGTTGTGTAGATTCATTGTCCGGATATGCACTGTTTTCTAGATCATTTCGCTGGTCATGCGTTGTTGTGAAGTTCAATTGTGTCTGGATATGGAACGAAGATTCGCGGCATGCAACTGAGAGGGCACTCAAGTCCCTACTGCCAGCTTTTTATTTTGGCTTCAGATTTTCAAAGTTCTATATCTTTTAAATAAAAATTCCAAATTAAGTTATGTTTTCATATTCGTGTTTCTCGTGACCAACGCTTTCAAATAAGATCCACTTTGAATATATTTTGACAACTGTAAAACAAATGTTAAGTTTCAACATTGAAACTTAGTACGAGCGATCAATAAATATCAATTATTTTGTGTCTACAACCAATAAAAAAAATTTCTTAAAATTATATCTCTGAAACTAGCTAGATGCAAAAACCATAAGTTTCATCATCAAATCTTAAAAGTTTTTGATGGATTTCCCTTTTTACTGTGCCCTCGTACGAGATTCAACTACTTCCCGAATCGCGAGATTCAACTATTGTACTGTACTATATAAGAAAATATTATTGCATTGCTAATGATGTGAACATGTGTCTGCAGGCGGTGCTGGTGTGGAGATGGGGGTGATAGAGCGGAACTTGTCGTCCAGGAATCTGTTGTAGAAGCAGAACCTTGCAGCACCGGCGTGCCCACGGCGACAACGGCATGTCGCCGTTGTCTTGGCCTCTACTTTTAGTTGCGTGTTTTGGCTTGCATATCATGTTGTGTGTTTTGGCTTGCATGTCTTGCTGTGTAACCATTGTTAAGAACTACTCCCTCCGTTCCTAAATATAAGTCTTTTTAGATATTTTAAATGGACAACAATATACGGATGTATGTAGACATATTTTAGAGTGCAGATTCACTCATTTTGCTCCGTATGTAGTCACTTGTTGGAATCTTTAGAAAGACTTTTATTTGGGAACGGAGGGAGTAGCCAGTACTGTTTTAAAGAAGGCATTTGTTGGCCAGCTACAGTTGTGAGATGTCAAATCGATGTTATGCCACCCACTCAGTTGTTCACTCCATCGACTTCTTTCTACCGGTAGTCCTTTCTTTAGTCAGCCGGAGTTGCGGTACACAAGAGACTGGATATAGTGCAAAGTATGGAAGACGCCTGGCTGGCCAATCAGAGGTCACTAATTCATCCACGGTAGTAGTAGCACGGAGTACGATGTACTCTCTCCGTTCCTAAATATAAGTCCTTTTAGAGATTTTAAAATGAACTACATACGGATGTATATTGAAATAGTTTAGAGTATAGATTCACTCATTTTGCTCTTTTTTTGATAAAGGACGATTTTATTATCTCAAAATGTAGCATCAAGCGGATACAAAGCATTATGAGTAACACCCGGCCTCTGCATAATTAGGATGCACACAGCCAAATCCGAAAGTCCGACAAAAATTTATCAAATAAAAAATGACAAATCGGCAACAGTAGAGTCCTATAGACCGACACTATGCCTATGTCGAAGGAGGTGGTGGATCGATCTGAAGTTTATGCTGCCACCCATGTTGAGAAAAGAACCTCCATAGTCATCGTTGTAGAATGGACCACGTACGTAGCGAGTGCGTATACCAGAAAATAACCTGCAGAAGAAGCATTTTTTTCATTAAAAATCAAGTCATTTCTACATAGTCAAAGCAACCAAATTAAGGCATACGCTCCCACCCTTATTAGCGTTTTAAAACTATTTGGAATACCGTCCAACCAATGACCAAAAATATTGGCAACACTTGTGGGCGGATGCAAATTTGACGCTATTAAGATGACTGGTCACGTAGAATGTGCAAACTTGCATTGAAAAAATAGGTGTTTGATTGTCTCGTCATGAATACAAAAGGAACACCTCTTACTCCCTTGCCAGTTGCTCGTGCGAGGTTGTCCTTGGTTAACACAACTCCCCTACAAATATACCACATGAAAATTTTCACTTCTAGTGCAATCTTGGACTTCCAATTTTTCTTGTTATTACTCACTAGTATCTCAGAATGTGTGAGGCACGATAAATAGAGTCTACAGTGAAATACCAAGATGTAGTAAGGTTCTAGCGAAACACATCCCGGCCTTGCGTCAGGTTAATTGAATCCAGCCTGGATAAAAGATTATGCCATGACACAAGTCGGGGCCCAATCAAATCCCGCCTAAACGAAATACTCGGCGGGTATGAACTGAGCACCTACGCAATAATATTATTCTTATCGCGAGCAATGTTGTATAAGGCTGGATATTATTCTCAGAGACTTGCATTGCCTAGACATATGTCTTCCCAAAAATGAATCTCCGACCCGTCCTTTATCACGAAAGACCCAAAATGAAAGAGATGTTTCTTTGCCGCCACTAGACTAGCCCAAAAGTGCAAGTCGACGGGTTTCCAAAATGCCCGGGACACTACCTTTTGGCCTAGATACTTGTTGCGGAGTATGGTTTGCCAAACACCATCCTCAGTAAAAAGTTTGAATAATCATTTACTGAGTAGGGCCTCATTCTTGACCTGCAGGTCATGGATTCCAAGGCCACCTTAGTCCTTCGGCCTACAAACCACGCTCCATTTCGCCAGCCTATATTTTTTCCTTACTTCATATCCTTGCTAAAAGAATCTGGATCTAAAATAGTCCAGTCTTTGTAGGACCCTTTCTGGGAGTCGCAAGAAAGAAAGCATATAGAGAACCATATTTGTGAGAACAGAGTTAATCAAAACCAAACGTCCCCCAACTAAGAGTAGTTTTCCTTTCCAACTTCTCAACCGTTTCTCTAGACGCTCCTCTACATGCTTCCACTCCGCAATGGTGAGGCACCGATAATGAATCGGTATTCCCAGATATTTAATCAGGAATTGGCCATGTGCGCAACCAAATAGGTCAGCATAATCGGCCGCCGCCTCAACGGCTTCTCCAAAGCAGAAGAATTCACTTTTATGAAAGTTTATTTTGAGACCCGACATTTGCTCAAATGCTGAAAGCAAGAGTTTCAAGTTTTGAGCCTTGTCGAGATCATGTTCCATAAAAAGAATTGTGTCATCGGCGTATTGCAAAATAGAGAGGTCACCATCCACAAGGAGTGGCACTATTCCTGCAATCTATATGTCCTGCTTTGCACGTTTATTTTGCTCCGTATGTAGTCTATATTATAGAACCCTAAAAAGACTTATATTTAGAAACGGAGGGATTATCTTAGACTTATTCTCATGCTAAAAGATCCACTCGTTTGGTGTTCACTTGTGTAAAGTCATCTTTACCCACACCCTATTCGGTGGGTGACTATAGCTAGCAAAAAGATTAGTACATGACGATGGGTGACCAGCTAGCTAGTAACAAGCATGTGGAGTGAAGTAAGCCTGTTAGAGTTGTGTCGAATATTGTGTACAAAGTAGGTTACAGTTGGACTTATAGTTGTATTGTGTTTAGATAGGATATAGAGTCGTGTCCTAGTAGGACACTTGTATCCTAGGCCTCTCATATATAGCGGGGGTAGACACACGATGTAACCTATGCCAACATAATAGCACAGGCACGCAAAGGGGAGCCGGCTGCGTGTGCCGGCGTCCGGGTGGCCGGTGTGCGGTATTGTGACGGTGTCACGGGGAGGAGCGTCCGTAGTCAAGCCCCGGGGATGTAGCCATATCGGTGAACCTCATTAACAAATCTCGGTGTCGTGCTTGTGTGATTGCTTGGTCCTTGGATGATCGACGGTATGTCTCAGATTTAATCTAACAAGTGGTATCAGAGCTAGGTTGTTCAGAGGCTGTGGATGTTGATCTAGAGGATGGATCGTCGTCGAGTTCGGCACAAAGACGATGTGTGGATTATTCCTTGGAGATCGTTGGGTGCACTGTTGACGAGATCGGGTAGAAGCAATCGGGAATCGAGCGGTTTGCGGCAGTGTACAAGAAGCAGTCTGGATCGAGGGAAGGAGCTCACACAAAGATGGAAAAATTGTCGGTGAGTCGCTTTGGTGGATCGTGGCGAGCAACTCTCCTTCGCATGCCAGCAGCGGACGTATCCGAGTCCAGTCCATGCAAGAGCCCTTTGTGCACAGGTCTAGGCAAGGCCCACTGGTGGCTGCGTGCGCTAAGACCATGGAGAAGTGCTACTGGTCTGGATGTGTAGCTGTGCGTGCTGTGCAAGGCTACGTGAGATTTGTTTGAGGAAACAAAAGGATACCGAGTCTCCATAATACACAGACAGGGAGGCAAAAACAGCAGATCAAGTTGGCGCAAGAGAAAATCCATCGTGGTGATACGCATCTAGCGGAATGAGCAAGGGAGTTGGCAAGCAAAAGCTAGCATCATGGTTTGAGCCAAAGCAAGAGCCATCACGTGAAGACCAGCTAATTGATCGCTAGTAGTACACGGAGGTTCTGTTCGTGCACTTGGGATCACGGGAAGACTGCCCGGTTATTTTCACAGGGTCAGCCATACAAAGAATCATGGCATCATCGGATACCAGGTTTGAGGTGGAGAAGTTCAACGGAACTGGAATTTTGGGTTATGGCGGACAAGGGTAAAAGATTTGTTTGGCACAATGGGATTCTTGAAGGCGTTGCGGGAAGTCATGTCAGCTGTGATCAAATTATCATGTGATGGATGGAAATTCTTGGAAGACGATTTGAGAGCCTCGAGCATGTAATGCAGTTGGACAAATTCGACTGGGTCGGACTAGATAGTCTGATGGATCGACGCAAGTCGGTTGATACAGAAGATGGTGGTGGGATCCGCGACGACGACATAGGGGCGTGATGCTGATGGTGACCGACTTCTGGGTGTGGAAACACATGGCGCAGGCCTTGAGGGTTTGTCTGGCTTCGACAAGACTATGGCTCGGGGTTGATTCAAGGTGGTGTACATACGGAGCTTGAAGTCGACGGGGCGCGAGGGTGGACTGATCATCTACCATGGAGTCATGTTGAAGGTGGAGCTAGATTGAGGGGCTACGATGTAAGGATCCAGGAAATCGAAGCCTATTCAGCAAGGGGGGAAAGCGAGTGACACGTAATTTGGACTAGAGCCCAGTGGTCTAATGGAAGCGTGAAACTCGTCATCGGTCGGTGATGATCGGTGGTACTCTGCAGTGGGGGTTGAGTGGTGTGGTTTTGCGACCCTTGAGACTCGATCGGGACAGCGATGGCTCGACGCGGTAATAGCGGCGAGGCGTGCGGTACGCACGGGGCATGGAGACGGGCCGAGGCTCTGGCGGTCATACATGTGGTGAGATAACTGCGAATTTGACTCGGGATGATTACAAGCAATGGTGAAATTCCTTCAAGTTTCAGACAGACGGTCAAGAAAGGAGCGGTGATGTTGAGTTCAGGTAACTCTTATGTGTGACACCCAATATGTGAGTTGTTCACTTTCACGCAGGTCAGTGATCGGTGTGTGATGGCGTTGGGCTGATACTTTGGAAGTTGGGAGCACAAACTAGAGTAACAAGCAACTTAATTTTACTCAAGTGTTGACTGTAGTTAAGAAAAGAAGGGACTACAAGTTGCAGGTGGAGTCATATGGAGTCTTTGGAGTAGCAGCGGTACTCATGGGATAAACTCAAGTCCAATGTACATGGAAGTTTGACGCATTGACGAATTCAAGGTGGTGGAGAATATTTGCCAAGGTGGAGTTTGTTAGAGTTGTGTCGAATATTGTGTACAAAGTAGGTTACAGTTGGACTTGTAGTTGTATTGTGTTTAGATAGGATATGGAGTCATGTCCTAGTAGGACACTTGTATCCTAGGCCTCTCATATACAGCGGGGGTAGACACACGATGTAACATATGCCAACATAATAGCACAGGCGCACAAGGGGGAGCCGACGGCGTGTGCCGGCGCCCGAGTGACCGGTGTGCGGTATTGTGACGGTGTCACGGGGAGGAGCACCCGTAGTCAAGCCCCGGGGATGTAGCCATATCGGTGAATCTTGTTAACAAATCTCAGTGTCGTGCTCGTATAATTGCTTGGTCCTTAGATGATCGACGGTATGTCTTGGATTTATTCTAACAAAGGCTATGCTAAATAAACTGTGATTAAGCATGCAGACGACCTTACTGTCAAGCTAGCACCAAAATGACTTTGCTCGCACAAAGACCTTTTTACCGGTCTGGCATCGAGCGGTGGTTTTGTCAACAATGATATGCTGCCGGATAGTCCAGACCTACAAAGTTGCTACGAAGGCCTACGTAAATTTCCAACCATAAACTTCTCGTCCTCCTGATTTTAACGGGGGTGGGCTCCTCTCCCCAAATTGATCCAATAAGCCCCCTCCACGATGATGCTTATTAAAACATGTACTCCCTCCCCGAGTGAAGTAATTCTAACCACAACATGGTGTATTTGGTGGATTAGGAGACAAAAAGTTCATGGTGAGAATGTACATGAAATATCTCAAGCAGTAATGTCTATCCAAGTTTTGGTGGCCAATTTTACAAGGGCGACAGTACACAAAGCAAAACGGAGGACAAGCATGTTACCCAAAATTAAAAGTTGCATTGTTCTCTCAGCGACATACTACTACTAGCACGCAGTAACTAGTGATTGTCCCTAATTACGGGACGGTGTCTCCTGACAGGACGCTATAGCACGACCAAAATGGTCGCGGATGTCTCTGGGATCGACCAAAGGTGCTGTACCTGGGTAACAGCGCCATCCGTAGGTTCATCGTGTCATCGGTCTCACCGGGCAGGAGACGGAGAGTGAGAGAGAGAGAAAAAATGCTGTAGCGATGATGCGATGCAGAGCATTCAGAGAGAGAGAGGGGGGTGGTGGGTCGTCGTAAACTCGTAATGATTTGGTCCGTAGTACAGTACGGAGCCCTTGAGCCACGCGGTTGTTGTGCAGCAAGTGCGTCTTTGGAGGACAAATTCACTGTTTTAACCTTTTTCCTTAACTTAAGTATGATTTGACCCTATGTGCAAAAGTTTTTCGGATCTGATCTTTTTTCTACCGTCATTGTCTTTGACGGTAGGATAGTAGGATTTACTTACACCGTCACGCCCGTTTGGTGTGAAAAGGACCCTTCCTCACCTGCTCAGCTTGCAACACTCGCTGTGTCCCCCATTAGGAGGCAACTATCAACTAGGCGAGGAAAGGAAAGGTGCTCTTGGAGAACCAGGGCCAAAAATGAGGAGGATCTGGAGTTTTCTCATGCACCAACTCGATCCATGTCCTAGTTACTACAGCGAGAGTCATTCGACGAGGAAAATGGACGGGTCAACGCGGGTCGGTCCGGGCGACACGGGCAACACGGGCGACGCGGGCGAGGCGGACCTCCCTGATAGTAGATGGGCGGTGCATCTCGTCTCCGACCTCGCGACGCCGGCGCTACTTCTCTTCCGGCGAGGCGTACTCCTTCAGCGAGGAGGCTCTCCGGCGCTGCCGCTGCTGGACGACCGCGGCGTGCGCGTCGACACGGTGCGGGTACACGATAAGGGTGGAACAAAGGAAGGTACACAAATTAGGTTCCCTTGCCACGTTGTTCTGGTGGGCAGGGCACTGGGGATTGGAGAGGAGGCGCGGCGCAATGCGAGGATCGAGGTCAAGGAGGAGGAGGAGCGTTGAGAATGGCGGAGGATTAAATCCGCGGCGAGATGCGGTGCGGCTATCGCCTCCCCATTCGACGAGATCCATCTCCCTCCCACACCACAGACCCGTGCTTCAACTCATGAGATCCATGGCGCCCTGGAAGCCGAGACTCGAGGCGAGGGCAAGGGAGATAGCCAACAGCAACAACGCGAAGCTGATGGAGATCATCTCCTGGTTCACGGAGGAGAGTGATCTGAAGGAGGCGGCGGGGATGGCGTATAGGCGGCTCATAGAGGCAGAGGATTGGCTCCTCACGCCGGGCGAGCCCGTGGGTGCGCTCAGGATGTTGCTTTGGGCGATGGAGGAGTCGGAGTCCGACGACCCCAAGCAGGAGATGAAGTGGTAGGTGTTTCGATCCCGCCACCGCAAGCCTGCGAGTTCGATGGAGTTCGTCGTTGGAGCTGTGATGGGCTTACCGGTGCCGGCTCCCACGGTGGTGGAGGAGAAGGCACCGGAGGACCCGGTGGTCATCGCTACAGAAGAGGGAGGGAAGCCTGGTGCGAATAAGAAGGCGAGGTGGCCGCTGGTGATAAGGCGATCTCCTCACTTCCCTCATTGGTTGCCGCGCCTGCTCATCCTCGCCCACCGCGCGCGGGAATAGGAGACTCGCCGGCGGGCAGTCGCTTCTAGCTGCTCGCCAGTGAGGTCTCTGACGGGGAGGCTGCGCCCTCGTTAGTGAAACAAGGTAATATTCCTTCTCCCAATAAATATCTTGCCGAATGTGATGCGAACATCTGTGTTAATGAAACTGGAATGAACAAACAAAGCCGATTGGCTGCTAAGAATGGGGATAAGATTGAGAACAGACCATGTTTTGGTCCTGTATCTGGGGGGGGGATTATTCAGAAAGGAAAGTGAGTTGGGGGATTGGTGACAGAGTTAAGAAGAAAGAGAGAGATGTTAATCTGAATAAAACTATCGGGGGTGGGGGGGAAATAATGGGAATTATGGCGCTGGATCTGATATAGATTCCAGTTACAAGATCGATCCAGATCTGATTAGAAGAAGTAGATCTATAGCTGAAAAATGAATTGCAGAAATTATGTGCAAATACCAGATTTCTGGTCAGAAGATTGTGTGCATTTAGATAATATGGTTATTGATGGATGTCAAGTTTTAGTACCTATTGGGAATATGGGCAGATTTGGCAATTCTTCCCCCATTTGGGGTGAAGAAAGGAGCTAATAAAGATGGACCAACTTTGGGCAAAGCAAAAAGGGAGACGGGTTTTGGAAATGCACTTTCCCAAGCCTTTCTGGCTATAAATAGTGCGCCTCTCCTCTGTTTTGAGAGAGAGTGCGATCCCCTCGAGGATTTAGGGTTTCCCATTCCCCCGCCGCCTCTGGGTGATAGTGAAGAGAGAGAGAGAGAGAGAGAGAGAGGATGAACAGGGGGCCTGGAGGATACCGAGGAGGAGGAAGATTCAACAGGGGAGGGAGAGATAATTTCCAATACAGAAGAAAGGAAGAAGAACTTGACAGATTTAGAGAGATCTACCCAAACAATGAAAGGGGGGGTGGAAGATTTGGGTTCAGGGAGGAGACTGGGAAATCTAACCAGCAAGTGGATGAAGAAAAGAGGGGAATGGCAGATCTAAAGCTTCCCTCGAGTTCCAAGGAGGAAGCTGGGAAGAGGATGGAAGATGAACAAAAAGCTAGAGAGCACAAAGGTAAAGAAGATGTGGTGTTGCCTATTTCTTCTTTCGATCTGATCCAACATCAGCAGTGGTTTGGGGCTCTGATGACCCAGATGGCCCAACAAAAGGTGGAGAGCTCGTCTGGGGGTGGAATTGTTGCCCCTCGTGAAAGCAGCAGAGCTGTTCAGATTGAGGAGGCTAAGAAAGAGTTTGCTGGAGGAAAAGATCACATAAATAAGAGTGAAGCTAACATAGATGTGGGGAACAAGCAAGGGCAGAAAGGATGGTTCCAGAATAACAGATTTGGCCAGAGAGAGATCTTGGATCAAAACAAAGCTGGTGGAAATTTCAGAGTGTTATGCAGCAAGTGCAAAGACACCAGACACCTGAATAGAGACTACAAGCTGCCCAACTGCATCATTTGTGGTAAGAATTCTCACATCACTGAGGAATGTGCTTGGCTGAAACAAATCAAGCCAACCCCCAAATTCATTTGATATGCTGCCAGAGGGTTGGGAGTGTTGCTGGTGCAAAATTCTAAAGAGGTAGTCAGCGGTGAACAGATTAACCCTATGGCCATTGTAAACATCTCTTCTGGGGAGATTAATGAGACTCAATTCTTGGAAGGATTCAACTACATGTTCAGCTGGAATTGGCAATGGAGATGCAAAAAACATGGAGACAAGGCTTACTTAATGAGGTTTCCCAATAAAAGCAGATTGGCAGAACTTCACAAGTTTGGTAATTTTAACCTGCTGGGGACAAATGCTGTGATCAATGTGGACAACTGGACATATGGCACTCAAGCTATTGGCAAGTTACACACAGTGTGGGTGTAGTTTGGGAAAATCCCTGAGTGTTTTAGACAATTTTTTTGGAATGTGTGAGGTGGCTGCTTCTATTGGCCCTCTTCTGGAAATTGGTATGTCCACTATTCTGAAAGAGAAAATCAGGTCTATGGTGGGAGTTAGAGATTATGAAAAAATCCCTCATCAAACTTAGATCACTGACAAGGACCTGATGATACAGAATCAGCATTGAATTGGAGGAAGTGATTGAACAAGGGTGGTATGAAGATAAGAGAAAATTTGAGATCTTGGAACCTGAACTTGAGGGAAATGGCATGGGAGGTCAGAAAAAAATAAGGATAGAGGAGTTGGGAACTGATGGAATTAAAGAGAACATCTCCTTGGGAAGTATAGGACTTAAACAATTTGAGGAGATGCAACAGAAAAATTAAGAGATATTGAAGATGCAGAAAGATTATATGCTAGAGGTGGGCTTGAGGAAAAAAGTAGAGGTGGAGCTAGATAAAGCCCTTAAATAATTTCAAGAGGCTGAAGAAATCACATACAGAGATGATGCTTGGAAAGCTATGGAGGAAAAAAAGATTGCTATGTGGGAAACTGAGAAGAGGAGTCTGCTGGATATGATTCAGGGTCAGCAGGAACTGATAAATAAGTGCATGAAAAAAATTGATGCTTGGGAATAGAAAGAAATATATGGAGAAGAATTGGGTGAGAAGAATGAGATGGAATCTGAAATACCCCAAGATAACACACTAGAAGATGCTTATGCAGAACCTGTGGACTATTCAGCTAGTCAAGATTATGTGGAATCACTAGGCACAAAACTGGGGATTCACAAGAAGGAGGAAGGAGACAAGGATAAAGACAAGGATGGACCCACTAGAAGAAGTGATAGAAACCTGGACAAAAAAGATGCTAAAATAGAAGATCTGGCCAAGGAAAGGGTAGCTGACAAGAACAATTATGGTAAGAACCGTGTTCTTTCTGATGAAAAAAATTCTTTATATGATATGGCTAATAGGGTTGGAATTGATTTGGGATGTGCTCTTGATATGGTTAACCACAGCCTAGACCTAATTTCTAACATGGAACAGGCTAGAGAGATATATATCTCTAAAAAATATTAATGAAAATAGGGAAGAGAAAAAAGATGACTCTCCTAGTCTTATTGACATTGGAGATGTTGAATTAGAGGACTTGTGTTCAGGAGGAGAGAATTCTGAGGGTGATATAGAGATAGAACATTATGACAAATTCAAAAAGATATTTTCTAGCAACAAAAAAGTGAGAGGTGGGATACCAACCTTTGGGGTTGGAGAAAAATCCATCTTGAGTGGGGGGAACAAAAGGAAAAATATATAAGAAAAAAATGAGTGGTATGTTTTGGAATGTAAGAGTGATTGGGAAGTATATTAAAAGAAATTTCATTAGAGATGCCATTTTGCAAAAACAATTAGATTTTGTTGGCCTTCAGGAAACCAGTAAAAGTGACTTCACAAAGAATGAGTTGCATAGCCTTGCTGGAGGAAGAAGTTTCCTTTAGGAATGAATTCCCCTAGAGGCAAATCTGGGGGGATACTAGTTGGGATTAATGATGAGTGTTTTGATATACTACAAATGGAAAAAGGGTCATATTTCATTAATATACATTTGTTTGATAAGGTAGCCAAATTTAGTTGGAACCTGGTCATAGTCTATGGATATGCTCAAAAAGATGGAAAAGCAGCTTTTTTGGCTGAATTATCCAGATTCTATCAAGATAATACTCACCCATGTGTGATAGGGGGAGACTTCAATTTGATCAGAAATAGTTCTGAAAAAATAAACCTGGAGGACTATATCATTTTAGCTTTGTTTTCAATGTTATCATTGAGCATGTTGGACTTAGGGACCTGGGCTAATAACTTGCCTGATCCCACTTATGAGAAACTAGATAGAATTTTAATCTGTTCAGATTGGGAAGACAAATACCCCTTGGCTATGGTAAATGCCATGGAGAGGGAAATCTCTGACCACACACATATGCTGTTAGACACTGGGGATCATAGGAAAAGCCAACCTATTTTCAGATTTGAAAATGCTTGGATGTTGATGGAAGGGTTTAGGGAATTTGTGGAAAAGAATTGGAATATTAATTGCAAAGGTTCTAGCCTAGACATATGGCAAACAAAGTTGAGAAATATCAGACAAAAAATAAGGGGATGGATTATTAATGATAATGTTGCTTACAGAAAAAGGAAAAACAGCTATTAAAGTTGTTGGATGAGATTGATAAAAGAGCTGAAATTTATGGGCTTAGGGCTCAAGATAGAGAGATTCAAAAAAACTGGAGGAAAGAACTAAAAGACATCTTGAAGATGGAAGAAATTAAATTGTTGCAAAGATATAAAGATAAGGAGATAAAAGATGGTGACTCTAATACTAGATATTATCATGCCAAGGTTAATGGTAGAAGAAGGAAAAATAGGATCACTACACTGGAACATGAGGGGGAGCCCATTGAGGGAGATGCCAAACTCATGGAGCATGTAACCAACTATTACAAAGCTTTATTTGGTCAAGCTAAGAGATACGATATTAATCTGGACATTCAAAACCCTGTAGGGATATCCTCACAGGAAGAAAATGAATTGATTAAACCTTTTAATTTGGAAGAAATTAAAGAAGTGGTTTTCTCTATGGAAAAAAACAAAAGTCCAGGCCCTAATGGATTTGCTGTAGACTTCTACCAACACTTTTGGGAGCTACTAAAAACTGATTTGAAAGCTATCTTAGATGACTTTCACAATGGCAAAGTTGATTTGGCCACATTGAAATGTGGGATTATTACCCTAGTTCCAAAAGTGAAAGATGTTAGACAAATTCAAAAATTTAGACCCATCTGCCTTCTAAATGTTAGTTTCAGATTATCACCAAAATATTGATGAACAGATTAAGCAAAGTAGTTAACCCTATTATCTCACCCATCCAAACTGCCTTTGTGAAAGGTATATATTATGGATGGAGTTGTATTTCTGCATGAAGCTCCGAACTCTATACAAAATAAAAAACAAAGTGCTATTTTATTC
Organism: Triticum aestivum; assembly: GCF_018294505.1. NCBI lineage: Eukaryota > Viridiplantae > Streptophyta > Magnoliopsida > Poales > Poaceae > Triticum > Triticum aestivum. The sequence continues at coordinate 635,076,723 of NC_057804.1, read as the reverse complement.
AAAGTTGACTTTGAAAAAGCATATGACAAAATCAAGTGGCCTTTTGCTCATAAGATGCTCCAATTAAAAAACTTCCCTGACAAATGGTGTGGCTGGGTGTTGCACACTATGAGAGGGGGGCATGTAGCAGTCAAAGTAAATGATGATATAGGTCCTTACTTCAATACCTTTAAAGGACTAAGGCAGGGAGATTCTTTATCTCCTCTGCTCTTTGATTTGGCAGTTGATGCTCTGACCATCATTCTGGATAGGGCCAGAGAGGAAGGGCTTGTAAAAGGGGTTCTCACTGATTACCATGAAAATGGAGTCAATATGCTGCAATAAGCGAGATTCCTATTTAAAACGGGTATTTAGTTGCTAAAAATTGTTTGCAGAGTACACATGTATCACATAGAACACGACTAAGCAGAATAATTCGCGCAGAGAGACACGGTTGCGAAGATAGCCCGAAGGTCGGGTTCGTACAGAGGGAAGTTCGGGCGCGGCTCTGGGCCGTCTGATCTTCGGGATGCAGAATAAGGGATCACTTGCCAACCGTTAGTTAGGACCAGTGAAAACCCACGCTTGGTGAAGGCGAAGTTCAGTTTGGAGATCTAACAATTCCTTATGTCGTGTATCCTTGCATATGACACCATCTTCTTGTTACAATATGATGAAGAGTTTGCTAGAAATCTGAAATTTATACTAACTGCTTTTGAACAAATGTCTGTTCTGACAATAAACTTTCATTAAAGTGAAATATTCTTGTTTGGGGGGGCAGTGGGAAAAAAGAATTATACCAGGGAAGCTTCACTTGTATCCTGGGGGGACCCCTCTGAAATACCTGGGGCTACCCATATCTAACAAAAGAACTAGAAACAAAATGTGGAAGAATGTCACTGAGAAAATTGAGAAAAGGAGTGCCTGTTGGCAGGGTACACTGCTGAATATTGCAGGAAGAGTCACTCCGGTGCAATCCTGCTTATCTAACATACCTATATATACGATGTCCTTTTATCTCCTGCCAGCTGGAGTTAGAAAAAAGATAGACTTTTATAGAGCTAGGATGGTATGGCAACCAGAGGAGGACAAAAAAATACCATTTGGTAAATTGGAAAACTTGTTGTCTTCCAAAACAACAGGTGGGGAGGTCTGGGGATTATCAATATTGAAATGTTCAATATTGCTTTATTGGCTAAATGGATGTGGAAACTTGAGAATGATGAGGGATTTTGGCAGGAAATTGTTAAAAGGAAATATGTTGGTGACAAATGCCTTTCTGGAATTAAACACAAAAATGGGGATTCCCAATTTTGGTCTGATCTCCTAAAAATTAGAAAATATTCCTATCCACATGTTAAGAAGAGGTTGGGGATAAATCCCTCAAAGAGGCTTATCCCTCTCTGTTTTTTATTAGCAATGATCTGGGGATTTCGGTTAGAGAAGCTATAGATAAGGGATCGGGTGGTTTTACTTTTATAAGAGCTCCTTATGGAGACACCAAGCAACTCTAGAATAACATGAAAGCGAGATGTGAGGAAGTGTTGATGCATGGGGGGAGAGACAAACCAATGTGGATGTTAATGGGTGACAGAAAATTCACTGCCAAATCTCTATACAGGGATCTGATCAAATCTGATGTGGGATTCTCCAAGAAGTTCCTGTGGAAAACTAAAGTTCCTACTAATATTAGATTCTTTCTTTGGCTGTTAGCCAGGAAAAGCATACTTACTAGAGATAATCTGTTAAAAAGAGGCTGGAAAGGGGATAAAAATTGTGTGTTTTGTGGCAAAGCTGAAACAATAGATCATCTATTTTTCTTGTGCTCAGTGGCTAAAACCATCTGGGCTCTAGTAAGATGTGCATTTGATCTGAAATGCACTCCTAGAGACCTCAATGATTGTTTGGGGATATGGCTGAAAATTTTCCAGAAAGATAGCAAGAAACTTATGTTGGTTGGCGTCTCAGTGCTACTGTGGGCGATCTGGAGATGCAGAAATAGCAATGTGTTTGATAGGAAAATGATTTCTGACCCAATGGGTGTTGTGAAAATGATGTGTGGATGGATTGCTGAATGGGCTGTTTTGCAGAAAAGGTACCTAGGGGAAAGAATGTTGATGCTGGGAGCAAACCTCATCGTGCAAGTAGCAAGTGAAGTGTACAAAGATGCGCAAGGCTGGTGTCGTGGTGGGCGCGCAGCAGATGCCAAGGGATGGCTAAAGAGAGGAGGAGGCTCAAGGGCGCTGGTGGGCTCCAGAGGCGAGGTTGGCATGAGAGGGCGCGGGACGTCGGACATACCCAGGTTCGGGGCTCTCCGGAGAGATAATACCCCTAGTCCTACCGAGTGTAGTTGGATGATCGATAGTACAATGTTGCTCCTGGAGCTGTATGAGGAGGAAGGAAGCTGGCCAAGGCTTGGGCTGCTCCTTCTCTCCGGTGTTGCGGTTTTGGCGGCTAGTCCTATGCTTGCTCGTTCTTTTCCTTGTATCTGTTTCTCGCAGGCTGCCTTGTGTATGTTACCTGCCTCTGTAGGCGTGGGTTCCTGGGGGGTTTTATAGATCAACCCGCCCAGGGTTACAATGGTAATTCGCGGAGTCGGTGGGTCTGTATTGTCGGTGTCCGGGATACCGGGCTGGGCCCCACTTGAGGGCTTGTGGTTCGCCGGGTTCCCCTAGGTGCGGGCCAGGCATGCCTAGGGGGACTGTGCGCCGTCTTGTCGATCGTTAGGGCGTGGCCAAGTCGAGTCGTGTACAGTGCTCTCCGTCAGGTTGCCGCTTGCTGTCGTCAGCGGTGAGGGCGGGAGCACTGTTGCCACGCCGGCCCTGGTCAGCGGGTAGGTAAGGGGCACTGTTGCCATGCTCCGGCTGACCATAGGCATGGGTGGAAACATTGTTGTCTTGGTCATCGGTGATTGAGGTCTCGTCCCATCGTACGGACTAGATGGGATGGGAGCTTGACCCGTGGCTGGATTGCGGCGCACGCCACGGGTGGGGTCGGCTTGTTGGGGAAGCCTTGGTCGTGCCGGGTTCGGCCGCCTTGCGCCAGTTGCTGAGTCCGGGTCGACGTACGTTGTCGGGTCGGAGAGTTTGGCCGGGCTGAAGGCCTTGCCGGGTCGAGCGACCCGGCCGGGCACGTGCCGGTTGGAGGGGCGATGCGTGCCCCACTATTTTTGAATAGGATCCGGGTTCCGTTGCCTTCCCGGGGTTCATCCCCCCCGACAGTAGTCCCCGAAGCTGTGAAGGTCCGCTGTCTTCGGATGAGTTGGCCTTCGCAGTTTCCCCCTTGAGCAAGGCGGATTCTGTGAGCGCCGGGTCCGGTAACACCCACTGTGTGCCGGTTTTCTTGGAAACCGGATCGCGGCATCCCGGCCGTGGCGGGAACCGAGGAGTCCATCGAATCTTGGGGCAATCCCTCGGGCTTTGCGCGGGCGCCACGTGGCGGCCGGAAGCGGGAGGGGCCAAACAGGCCGCGCGCGTGACGGGACTGGGTGACAGGCTGGGGCCCGCCGCCGCGTGCCCTTGGCCCACGCGCGCGGATTTATTGCGGAGTCTCGGGGCCGGGTGCACTTCCACGTGTTGGAAATATGCCCTAGAGGCAATAATAAAATGGTTATTATTATATTTCCTTGTTCATGATAATTGTATGTTATTCATGCTATAATTGTGTTATCCGGAAATCGTAATACACGTGTGAATACATAGACCACAACATGTCCCTAGTGAGCCTCTAGTTGACTAGCTTGTTGATCAACAGATAGTCATGGTTTCCTGACTATGGACATTGGATGTCATTGATAACGGGATCACATCATTAGGACAATGATGTGATGGACAAGACCCAATCCTAAGCATAGCACAAAGATTGTGTAGTTCGTTTTGCTAGAGCTTTTCCAAATGTCAAGTATCATTTCCTTAGACCATGAGATTGTGCAACTCCCGAATACCGTAGGAGTGCTTTGGGTGTGCCAAACATCACAACATAACTGGGTGACTATAAAGGTGCACTACGGGTATCTCCAAAAGTGTCTGTTGGGTTGGAATGAATCGAGACTGGGATTTGTCACTCCTTATGACGGAGAGGTATCTCTGGGCCCACTCGGTAATGCATCATCATAATGAGCTCAATGTGACCAAGTGTCTGGTCACGGGATCATGCATTACTGAACGAGTAAAGTGACTTCCGGTAACGATATTAAACGAGGTATTGAGATATCGACGATCGAATCTCGGGCAAGTAACGTACCGATTGACAAAGGGAATTTTATACAGGATTGCTTGAATCCTCGACATCGTGGTTCATCCGATGAGATCATCGAGGAGCATGTGGGAGCCAACATGGGTATCCAGATCCCGCTGTTGGTTATTGACCGGAGAGGCATCTCGGTCATGTCTGCGTGTCTCCCGAACCCGTAGGGTCTACACACATAAGGTTTGGTGACGCTAGGGTTGTAGAGATATGAGTATGCAGTAACCCAAAATTTGTTCGGAGTCCCGGATGAGATCCCGGATGTCAATAGGAGTTCCGGGATGGTCCGGAGGTAAAGAATTATATATAGGAAGTCAGGTTTCGGCCATCAGGAAAGTTTTGGGGGTCACCGGTATTGTACCGGGACCACCAGAAGGGTCCCGGGGGTCCACCGGGTGGGGCCACCTATCCCGGAGGGCCCCATGGGCTGAAGTGGGAGGGGAACCAGCCCCTGGTGGGCTGGTGCGCCCCCCCCCCCGGGCCCCCCTGCGCCTAGGGTTGGAAACCCTAGGGGTGGGGGCGCCTCCACCTGGCTTGAGGGGCAAGTTTCCCCCCTGGCCGCTGCCCCCCCTTGGAGATTGCGTCTCCTAGGGTCGGCGCCCCCCCTAGGGGCCCTATACAAAGAGGGGGGAGGGAGGGCAGCCGGACCCATGCTCTTGGTGCCTCCCTCTCCCTCCGCGACACCTCTCCCTCTTGTAGTGCTTGGCGAAGCCCTGCCGAGATCGCTGCGGCATCCACCACCACGCCGTCGTGCTGCTGGATCAAGAAGGAGGAGACGTCTTCCCCAACCGTACATGTGTTGAACGCGGAGGTGCTGTTCGTTCAGCACTAGGATCATCGGTGATTTGGATCATGACGAGTACGACTCCCTCAACCCCGCTCTCTTGAACGCTTCCGCTCGCGATCTACAAGGGTATGTAGATGCACTCCTCTCACTCGTTGCTAGTCTCTCCATAGATAGATCTTGGTGATGCGTAGAATTTTTTTGAATTTCTGCTACATTCCCCAACAGTGGCATTATGAGCTAGGTCTATTGCGTAGATTTTATGCACGAGTAGAACACAAGTAGTTGTGGGCGTAGATTTTGTTCAATATGCTTACCGTTACTAGTCCTATCTTGTTTCGACGGTTTTGTGGGATGAAGCGGCCCAGACCGACCTTACAGTACACTTACATGAGACAGGTTCCACCGATTGACATGCACTTGTTGCATAAGGTGGCTAGCGGGTGCCAGTCTCTCCCACTTTAGTCGGATCGGATTCGATGAAAAGGGTCCTTATGAAGGGTAAATATCAATTGGCATATCACGTTGTGGTTTTTGCGTAGGTAAGAAACGTTCTTGCTAGAAACCCATAGCAGCCACGTAAAACATGCAAACAACAATTAGAGGACGTCTAACTTGTTTTTGTAGGGTATGTTATGTGATGTGATATGGCCAAGAAGGATGTGATGAATGAAATATATGTGATGTATGAGATTGATCATATTCTTGTAATAGGAATCACGACTTGCATGTCGATGAGTATGACAACCGGCAGGAGCCATAGGAGTTGTCTTTATTTATTGTATGACCTGCCTGTCACTGAATAACGCCATGTAATAACTTTACTTCATTGCTAAACCGTTAGCCATAGTAGTAGAAGTAATAAGTTGGCAAGACAACTCCATGGATACACAATGATGGAGATCATGATGATGGAGATCATGGTGTCATGCCGGTGACGATGATGATCATGGAGCCCCGAAGATGGAGATCAAAAGGAGCAAAATGATATTGGCCATATCATGTCACTATTTGATTGCATGTGATGTTTATCATGTTTATGCATCTTATTTGCTTAGAACGACGGTAATAAATAATATGATCCCTCATAATAATATCAAGAAAGTGTTCCCCCTAACTGTGCACTGTTGCGAAAGTTCATTGTTTCGAAGCACCACGTGATGATCGGGTGTGATAGACTCTAACGTTCACATACAACGGGTGTAAGCCAGATTTACACACGTGAAACACTTAGGTTGACTTGATGAGCCTAGCATGTATAAACATGGCCTCAGAACACAAGAGACCGAAAGGTCGAGCATGAGTCATACGGTGGATATGATCAACATGAAGATGTTCACCGATGATGACTAGTCCGTCTCACGTGATGATCGGACACGGCCTAGTTGACTTGGATCATGTAATCACTTAGATGACTGGAGGGATGTCTATCTGAGTGGGAGTACATAAGATGAACTTAATTATCCTGAATATAGTCAAAAGGTCTTTGCAAATTATGTCGTAGCTCGCGTTTTAGTTCTACTATTTTAGATATGTTCCTAGAGAAAATTTAGTTGAAAGTTGATAGTAGCAATTATGCGAACTAGGTCCGGAAACTGAGGATTGTCCTCATTGTTGCGTAGAAGGCTTATGTACTTAATGCACCACTCGGTGTGCTGAACCTCGAACGTCGTCTGTGGATGTTGCGAACATTTGACATACACGTTTTTGATAACTACGTGATAGTTCAGTAATGTTAAACGGTTTAGAATTGAGGCACCAAAGACGATTTCGAAACGTTGCGGAACATATGAGATGTTTCGAGGGCTGAAATTGGGATTTCAGGCTCGTGCCCACATCAAGAGGTATAAGACCTCCGACGATTTTTCTTAGCCTGCAAACTAAGGGAGAAAAGCTCAATCGTTGAGCTTGTGCTCAGATTGTCTGAGTACAACAATCACTTGAATCGAGTGGGAATTGATCTTCCAGATGTGATAGTGATGTTTCTCCAAAGTCATTGCCACCAAGCTGCTAGAGCTTCGTGATGGACTATAACATATCAGGGATAGATATGATGATCCTTGAAATATTTGTGATGTTTGACGCCGCGAAAGTAGTAATCATGTAGGAGCATCAATTGTTGATGGTTGGTGAAACCACTAGTTTCAAGAAGGGCAAGGGCAAGAAGGGATACTTCATAAACTGGCAAATCAGTTGCTGCTCTAGTGAAGAAACCCAAGGTTGAACCCAAACCCGAGACTAAGTGCTTCTGTAATAAGGGGAACAGTCACTGGAGCAGAATTACCCTAGGTACTTGGTAGATAAGAAGGCAGGCAAGGTCGATAGAAGTATATTGGATATACATGTGTACTCTACTAGTACTCCTCGTAGCACCATGGTAATAGATACCGGTTCGGTTGGTAAGTGTTAGTAACTCGAAATAAAAGTCTAAGGAATAAATGGAGATTACCTAAAGGCGAGGTGACGATATGTGTTGGAAGTATTTCCAAGGTTGATGTGATCAAACATCGCACGCTCCCTCTACCATCGGGATCAATGTTAAACCTAAATAATTGTTATTTGGTGTTTGCGTTGAGCATAGACATGATTGGATTATGTCTATCGCAATATGGTTATTCATTTAAGGAGAATAATGGTTACTCTGTTTATTTGAATAATACCTTCAGTGGTCTTGCACCTAAAATGAATGGTTTATTGAATCTCGATCATAGTAATACACATGTTCATGCCAAAAGATATAAGGTAGTAATGATAGTACCACCTACTTGTGGCACTGCCATGTAAGTCATATTGGTATAAAACGCATGAAGAAGCTCCATGTTGATGGATCATTGGACTCACTCGTTTTTGAAAAGTTTGAGACATGCGAACCATGTCTATTGGTATGTACGCATGAAGAAACTCCATGCAGATGGATCGTTTGGACTCACTTGATTTTGAATCACTTGAGACATGCAAATCATACCACATGGGCAAGATGAATGAAAAGCCTCGTTTTCAGTAAGATGGAACAAGAAAACAACTTGTTGGAAGTAACACATTTTTTATGTGTGCAGTCCAATGAGTGTTGAGGCATGCAGTGGATATCGTTATGTTCTTACTTCACAAATGATTTGAGTAGATGTTGAGTATATTTACTTGACGAAACACAAGTCTGAATTATTGAAAGGTTCAAGTAATTTCAGAGTGAAGTTGAAGATCTTCGTGAAAAGAGGATAAAATGTCTATGATATGATCATAGAAATGAATATCTGAGTTACGAGTTTGGTACACAGTTGAGACATTGTGGAAATTGTTTCACAACTAACACCGCCTGGAACACCATCGTGTGATGGTGTGTCCGAACATCATAGATGCACCCTATTGAATATGGGGCATACCATGATGTCTCTTATCGAATTACCACCATCGTTCATGGGTTAGGCATTAGAGACAACCGCATTCACTTTAAATAGGGCACCATGTAATTCCGTTGAGATGACACCGTATGAACTATGGTTTAGAGAAACCTAAGTTGTCGTTTCTCAAAAGTTTGGGCCTGCGACGCTTATGTGAAAAAAGTTTCAGGCTAATAAGCTCGAACCCAAAGCAGATAAATGCTTCTTCATAGGACACCCAAAACAGTTGGGTATACCTCCAGTCTCAGTTCCGGAAGCAAAAGGGATTGTTTCTAGAATCAGGTCCTTTCTCGAGGAAAAGTTTCTCTCGAAAGAATTGAGTGGGAGGAAGATAGAACTTGATGAGGTTGTTGAACCCTCACTTCAACCGGAGAGTAGTGCAACACAGAAAGATGTTTCTGTGGAATCTAGGACTGTTGAAGAGGAAGCTAATGATAGTGATCATGAAGCTTCGGATCAAGTTGCTATCAAACCTCGTAGGTCGACAAGGATATGTACTACTCCTGAGTGGTACGGTGATCCTGTCTTAGAGTTCATGTTGTTGGATAACAATGAACCTATGAGCTATGGAGAAGCGATGGTGGGCCCATATTCCGACAAATGGTTAGAAGCCATGAAATCCGAGATAGGATCCATGTATCAGAACAAAGCATGGACTTTGGTGGACTTGCCCGATGATCGGCAAGCCATTGAGATAAATGGATCTTTAAGAAGAAGACGGACGTGGATGGTAATGTCACCGTCGATGAAGCACGACTTGTGGCGAAGAGTTTTTCACAAGTTCAAGGAGTTGACTACGATGAGATTTTCTCATCCGTAGCGATGCTTAAGTCCGTTGGAATCATCTTAGCATTAGCTGCATTTATGAAATCTGGCAGATGGATGTCAAAACAAGTTTCCTTACCAGTTTTCGTAAGGAAAGGTTGTATGTGATAAAATCAGAAAGGTTTTGTCGATCCTAAGGATGCTAAAAGGTATGCTAGCTCCAACGATCCTTCCATGGACTAGAGCAAGCATCTCGGAGTCAGAATATATGATTTGATGGAGTGATCAAACTTTTTGGGTTTATACAAAATTTGTTAGAAACTTGTATTTACAATAAAGTGAGTGGGAGCACTACAACATTTCCGATAAGTATATGTGAATGACATATTGTTGATTCGAAATGATGTAAAATTTCTGGAAAGCATAAAGGGTTGTTTGAAAGGAGTTTTTCAAAGGAAGACCTGGAAAGTTGCTTACATATTGGGCATCAAGATCTATAGAGATAGATCAAGACGCCTGATGATACTTTCAAAAAGAACACACACCTTTGACATGATTTTGAAGGAGTTCAAAATAGGTCAGTCAAAGAAGGAGTTCTTACCTGAGTTATAAGCTGTGAAGTTGAGTAAGACTCAAAGCTTGACCGCGGCAGAAGAAAGAGGAAGGACGAAGGTCGTCCCCTATGCTTTTGCCATAGGCTCTATATGGCATGCCATGCTGAGTACCGCATCTGATGTGTGCCTTGCCACATGTCTGGCAAGAGGGTACAAAGGTGATCCAGGAGTGGATCACTAGATAGCGGTCAAAATTATCCTTAAAGGAATGAGGAAATGTTTCTCAGTTATGGATGTGATAAAGAGTTCGACGTAAAGAGTTACGTTGATGCAAGCTTAACACCTATCCGGATAGCTCTGAGTAGAGATAACGGATACATATAATGGAGCAACAATTTGGAATAGCTCTAAGTGGAACGTGGTAGCAGCATCTATGATATGACATAAGGTTTTGCAAAATACGTAGGAATCTGAATGTTGCAGACCCGTTGACTACAACCTCTCTCACAAGCATAACATGATCAAACCCAGAACTCATTGAGTGTTAATCACATAGTGATGTGAACTATATAGTTGACTCTAGTAAACTCTTTGGATGTTAGTCACATGGCGATGTGACCTATGAGTGTTAATCACATGGTGATGTGAACTAGATTATTGACTCTAGTGCAAGTGGGAGACTGTTGGAAATATGCCCTAGAGGCAATAATAAAATGGTTATTGTTATATTTCCTTGTTCATGATAATTGTCTGTTATTCATGCTATAATTGTGTTATCCGGAAATCGTAATACACGTGTGAATACATAGACCACAACACGTCCCTAGTGAGCCTCTAGTTGACTAGCTCGTTGATCAACAGATAGTCATGGTTTCCTGACTATGGACATTGGATGTCATTGATAACGGGATCACATCATTAGGAGACTGATGTGATGGACAAGACCAAATCCTAAGCATAGCACAAAGATTGTGTAGTTCGTTTTGCTAGAGCTTTTCCAAATGTCAAGTATCATTTCCTTAGACCATGAGATTTTGCAACTCCCGGATACCATAGGAGTGCTTTGGGAGTGCCAAACGTCACAACATAACTGGGTGGCTATAAAGGTGCACTACAGGTATCTCTGAAAGTGTCTGGTGGGTTGGCACGAATTGAGACTGGGATTTGTCACTCCGTACGACGGAGAGGTATCTCTGGGCCCACTCGGTAATGCATCATCATAATGAGCTCAATGTGACCAAGTGTCTGGTCACGGGATCATGCATTACGGTACAAGTAAAGTGACTTGCCGGTAACGAGTTTAACGAGGTATTGGGATACCGACGATCAAATCTCGGGCAAGTAACGTACCGATTGACAAAGGGAATTGTATACAGGATTGATTGAATCCTCGACATCGTGGTTCATCCGATGAGATTATCGAGGAGCATGTGGGAGACAACATGGGTATCCAGATCCCGCTGTTGGTTATTGACTGGAGAGGCGTCTCGGTCATGTCTGCGTGTCTCCCGAACCCGTAGGGTCTACACACTTAAGGTTCGGTGACGCTAGGGTTGAAGAGATATGAGTATGCAGTAACCCGAAAGTTGTTCGGAGTCCCGGATGAGATCCCAGACGTCAAGACGAGTTCCGGAATGGTCCGGAGGTAAAGAATTATATATAGGAAGTCAGGTTTCGGCCATCAGGAAAGTTTTGGGGGTCACCGGTATAAAGAGGGGGGAGGGAGGGCAGCCGCACCCATGCTCTTGGTGCCTCCCTCTCCCTCCGTGACACCTCTCCCTCTCGTAGTGCTTGGCGAAGCCCTGTCGAGATCGCTGCGGCATCCACCACCATGCCGTCGTGCTGCTGGATCTCCATCAACCTCTCCTTCCCCCTTGCTGGATCAAGAAGGAGGAGACGTCTTCCCCAACCGTACATGTGTTGAACGCGGAGGTGCTGTCCGTTCAGCACTAGGATCATCGATGATTTGGATCACGACGAGTACGACTCCCTCAACCCCGCTCTCTTGAACGCTTCCGCTCGCGATCTACAAGGGTATGTAGATGCACTCCTCTCACTCGTTGCTAGACTCTCCATAGATAGATCTTGGTGATGCGTAGAAATTTTTTGAATTTCTGCTACGTTCCCCAACACCCCGAGCAGTTACTGCGCGTGTATGTGTGCACTTGTTGCGGGGTAGTTGAACGGGCGCGTCCAGACGATCCCACTCCCCCATGTTTGAACCGAGGGTTATAAATCGGGGGGCAGGGGCGGCGGACATTATTCTCGCTCGCGCCCTCCTGTCCCTTTGCTCTCGCTCTGTGTTTTGCAGCCGACGTACTGCAGCGCCCACTGCTCCAAGAAGAGCTCCTCCACCGTTCATCTTCCTTCTTCTTCTGCTGATCATGTCGCTACCATTGGGCTCCTGGATGGGCTCGAACGTCACCATCGAGAACATCACCCGGCTCCAGGCGTTGCGGCGCCTGCCGCGGGAGACGGACGTCGGTGTTCACCTGCCGCGCGGTGAGCAGAGGCCTCGGCCTGAGGAGCAGGAGTGCGTGGTCTTCCTCACGCACTTTGAGCGCGGATTCGAGCTGTCGGCGAGCAACTTCTTCCGCGCGTTCTTGGAGTTCTTCGGGCTTCAGCCGCATCATCTTGGCGATGGCACCATCGTCCAGCTCTCCGACTTGGTTACCCTCTGCGAGGGGTACCTGGGGGTCGAGCCCACGATCGACCTCTGGGCGCGTTTCTTCTCCTTGAAGTAGCAGGGCCGTCATCTCGAAGCGGTCGGGGGCGGATTTCCCCATGATCCCGCTGGAGGATTCTGCCAAGAAGTGGCAGAACTACTTCTTCTACGTCCGCAACCATGGCACAGACCACATCAACCTTCTGACCTTCGCCATCGCGCTGCTGCGGGCGAAGACGAACTGGTGCTACTCGCTCCGGCGCCCGTCGCAGGAGATTGTCAACCTCTGTGAGCGGGTGACAATGATGAGGACGCAGGAGGGGCTCACCGGCACCAACCTCCTTGCCGCGTTCATCATGTGACGGGTCCTTCCGCTCCAGAGGCGCTCCTGCCTCATCGGCGAAATGATCGGCCTTCAGGACCCCAACCATATGGGGTCGACGCGGCTGCTCGCGGAGCAGATTGCGCGCGGCATGAACGACATCTCCAAGGCCAACCTTGGAGAGGACTGGCGGTTCGGCAAGGCATCGTACAGCGAGTCGAACCCGGCGCCGCAGCTGAGTGTTTTGTCTTCTTACTTTGCTGCGGCGCACCTTCTCATTCAACCCGACGCGACACAGGTGATATTTCTGAACGCGATTTGGCATCCTTATGCCCGGGCTCCGTCACAGGTGGCGCCGGTGGCGCCAGAGGAGCCCGCGACTCCTAGCGAGGAGGAGGTAGCCGAGTCCGACGCCGACGATGGGCGTCGCGCGGGTAAGTTCCGCGTTTTTTCTTTCTCTTCATGTGTCTTGAGTTGCTGATCATGGAACAACGCGGGGATGCTGACGCTAGCTGTTGGTGTAGTGGCATTGGGCGCAGGAGGCAGCAACGCGGGCGGAGCCGGGTCCTCGCATGGGGCGGAGCCGAGCTACCCGCATGGGAAAGATAGCGTTGCGCCGCGACCCTGGGCCCCGAAGCGCACGGCGGACCCGGCCAGGGCCGGGAGGCCGGCCAAGAAGAAGCGCGGCAGCGGGCACGGGGGGCCAACCCCGGTCCCGGTCTTGACGGGGTAAGATTCATTTCTTGTTTGCGCCTAGATTTTTTGAGCTAGTCTTGCTTCTTTTTTGCTCATTCTATCTTCTTCTTCAGGTGGCCAATCGCGCTGGCGAGGGCGGCAGCGGAGGCCGCAGCCACCGAAGGGGCCACGTTCTGCAGGAGCCAGTCCGATCTCGTTGAACAGGGCAAGGTGGAGGGACGGGCCGACTCGGACCTCGGCCTCGACCCGAACGATGCCGAGGCCTTGGCCTGGCGGGACAGGAACCGGGCCAAGGCTATGCTATAGGTGGCGTCGGTCCAGGCTTGGACCGACACGGCGGCGACATGGGCGCGATCTGGCGTCGAGCCGGCCTGGCGCGAGATGCCGGAGGGCACGGTGGTGGCAGCGACGGTCTTTGAGCCGTCGTCGGCGAGGGAGCGCGGCCGTGGAGGCCGGGCTGAGGTGGTGATCCTCGACCAGGAGATCGTGGAGGTGGGGGGCGATACCCCTCCGTGGGCCGACGTGGTCGAGCGCGCGGGGGCTGATGGTGGTGGAGGCAACGTCGTCTTGGAAGAGGTGCTGCGGGCGGCGGCGGCGGAGGCACCGCCGGCTATGGAGGAGGCACCATGGGCGGTGGTGCCGGAGGCCACCCCGGCAGCTGGGCCGGTGGTGGCGACGCAGGGCGTCCCGGTGTCCGGGTCATCGACAGCGGCGCCAGGAGGGGCGTCGGAGGAGGTGCTAGCAGCATCGCAAGCGGCCAGCGTGGGGCACGCCTTGGTGCCCCGGCAGGGAGGGCCCCGAGCTGCCGTGCCGTAGCCGGCGCGGAGTGGGGGCGCCGCTGTCTTCGGGCCCCATACCCAGGAGGAGGCGGCGCTGGACACCGTCAGCCGCCGCCTGCGAGGCCGGACGGAGTTGCTTGAGGCCTTCGCCCAGACCGAGGTGGAGCGGACGCGTGACCTGGAGCGCGCCGTGCTGGTAAGTCTTCTTGCTTCCTCATAATTTCTTCTTTGTGGGGGCGCGCCAGCGCACCCACTTGGTGTAGCCCCTAGATTCGGGCCAACTACATAGTAGTTGGGTCGAATCTTTTGAGCGTTGGCCTTGTTTTTGACTTCTGATTTCTTCAGCATCTTGACGCCTTCCGGGTTGCCGCCTACAACCGTCTCTTGGGCAAGCACCGGGAGCTCGTGGAGCAGCTCGCCGCCAAGGAGGAGGAGCTCCGCGTCGCCGCAGGTACTCTTGTGCTCTTTTTTAGTGGGGGCACGCTAGCGCACCCACTGGGTGTAGCCCCCGACATTTGGGCCATTGTGTAACAATTGGGCCAAATCTTACGTCTTGCTTTTTTCTTCTGCTGAATCCTTCTTTTTCACAGCCGAGGTGCTGTCCTGGCGGACTCGGCTGCTCTGGGCCGGTCATCATTACGACCGGCTTATTGCCGACACCAGCCGGCTTGGCGGCGGCGTAGGCGAGGGCGGAAGCGGCCGCGGCCCGGCGGTCTCTTGACGAGGCCAACCGGCTGCATGAGCAGCTGGTGGGTCACAAGAGCCGCCTCGAGGCCGAGGTGGAGCTTCTCAAGGCGGACGCCCCAAGGTCGCGGAGGCACAGAGGGCCCTGGTGGAGGCGGACCAGCAGCGCGGCCAGCTGGCCGACGACAAGGGCCGGCTCCAGGCCGAGGTGGAACGCCTACGGGGGTAGGTCACTACGGCCGAGGGGGCCCGTGAGGACGAAGCCCGCCGCTGCGAGGCAGCCGAGAAGGTGCCCGAAGACAAGGACGCCGAGCTGAAGGAGGCCCTTGCCACGATGGCCAACTTGGAGAAGGCGCTTGAGGCGCATGACCGTGAGGCGCAGCACCTGGAAGATTCCTTCTCCAGTAAGTGCTTTTTCTTGTAGTTTGCCGGGTCGGGACCCAACCTTTCTTCCTTGTTGTTCTTATTCTAACTTGCTTCTTTTTTTGCGGCAGGGGCCTTCCTGGAGACACAACGGCTGGCGGAGGAAGCCGTCCGCTATCAGCGCGACCCGACCGTGTTGGGCCCGAGACGGATCCGCGGATGGCCTGAACCTTCCTGGAGATCATCGCCGCTGCTGAGGCCTGCCTGCGGGTCCTGGGGATGCAGATTGAGCGCTTGTCCCGGGCCGGCACCGCGATGACAACAACCCTTTGGCCAGGCGCCGTCGTGCCGAGCAGCTTCATGCGCCTGGCGCGCTGCTTGGAGACGGGCCCGGATGCGTGGGCCGAAGCAGGTCGGCCCGATAGCGCCGCTCTCCTCCGCCTCCAAGGAGCGAGCGAGCTGATCGAGGCGGTGGCGAGCGTCGGCGTCGTCGATGGCGCGCGGGCCGAGTCGACTGGCGGCCAGGCCCCGAGGGGCCGGGTCGGTGGGAGCTGGACACCGGCCATGCTGGCCGGGTCCGCGCTGAGTCTCCACTGCGGGCTCGTTGCCCAGGACGTCGGCGGCTGTGACGGTCGGGTTGCGCCGTGTCCGGGCTTGGCCGGAGTGCGCCTCGCTGGGCGGCGAGGAAGCTGTGTGCAGAGGTTCGCCGGGTCCGCCAAGGCGGGCGGAGCTGGACCCCGCCGGCTTGGCGAGCTGGTGGCGGTGATCCTGCTGGGCGTTGGTGGCGTGGAGGAGCTCGCACATCCGCCCGATGCGCTCTTTTAGCTCCTCACCCGTGAGCTGGTCGAGGCCGACCGCGGCTGCCTCCGCAACGTGCATGTTCTTCACTGGGGTCTCGTAGACGGTTCGGACGGCGCCGAGGGCCCGGCCGATCGCTCCTCCCCGGGTGCGCACATCAGCGACCCGGCTCGGCTCGGCCGCGGCGGGCGCGAATCCGTGGGCGGTGTCGTGCTTCATCTGAGCGGCCTCCAGGCGACGCTTGGTGGCGGCGAGCGTCTCGGACAAGTCCAGCATCTACTGGCGCCTTTCTTCAAGCTGAGATCGGGCCTCGGCGACATTGGTGGCGTCGACGTTGGTGCCGATGGGGATGCGGAGGCTCTGCATCGCGGCGCGCAGCGGATTGAACGGCTCGGTCAGTTCCGCAGCGGCCCTTACTTCCACGGCCTTCCTCGTCTTGCTCGACGAGGAGGAGGCGCCGTCGCCGGTGACGTAAACCTCCACATGGACGTCCATCGCCCCGGCGGTAATGCTACCGCCGAGGGAAAGCGGAGAGTCGGAGTAGCTGAGCACCTCGTTGGGGTACTCGCCGGTCGCGAAAGCATCGGAGATGCGCAGCGTGGCGAAGGAGGCGGCAAGCGCGCCGACGACGTCGTCCCCCAGCGCGACGGACTCGTCGGTGTAGGAGAAGGGCCCCGTCTGAAGCATGCTCCCGGCCAGCTCCTCGAGCTGCCCCATGGTGGGCGCCAACTGTCGTGGTGGACGCACGGCAGATGCCAAGGGATGGCTAAAGAGAGGAGGAGGCTCGAGGGCGCTAATGGGCTCCAAAGGCGAGGTTGGCATGAGCGGGCGCGGGACACCAGACATACCCAGGTTCGGGGCTCTCTGGAGAGATAATACCCCTAGTCCTGCCGAGTGTAGTTGGATGATCGATGGTACAATGTTGCTCTTGGAGCTGTATGAGGAGGAAGGAAGCTGGCCAAGGCTTGGGCTGCTCCTTCTCTCCGGTGTTGCGGTTTTGGTGGCTAGTCCTATGCTTGCTCGTTCTTTTCCTTGTATCTGTTTCTCGCAGGCTGCCTTGTGTATGTTACCTGCCTCTTTAGGCGTGGGTTCCTGGGGGGCTTTATAGATTAACTCGTCCAGGGTTACAATGGTAATTCGTCGAGTCGGTGGGTCCGTATTGTCAGTGTCCCGGATACCGGGCTGGGTCCCGCTTGAGGGCTTGTGGTTCGCCGGGTTCCCCTAGGTGCGGGCGCCGCGTGCCTAGGGGGACTGTGCGCCATCTTGTCGATCGTCAAGGTGTGGCCGAGTCGAGTCAAGTAGAGTGCTCTCCGTCAGGTTGCCGCTTGCTGTCGTCAGCGGTGAGGGCGGGAGCACTGTTGCCACGCCAGCCCCGGTTAGCGGGTAGGTAAGGGGCATTGTTGCCACGCTCCGGCTGACCATAGGCATGGGTGAAAACACTGTTGTCTTGGTCATCGGTGATTGAGGTCTCGTCCCATCATACGACCTGAATGGGACGGGAGCATGACCCGTGGCTGGATTGCGGCGCACGCCACGGGTGGGTTCGGCTTTTTGGGGAAGCCTTGATCGTGCCGGGTTAGGCCGCCTTGCGCGAGTTGCTGAGTCCGAGTCGACGTACCTTGCCGGGTCGGAGAGTTTGGCCAGGCTGCGGGCCTTGCCGGGTCGAGCGACCCGGCCGGGCGCGTGCCGGTTTGAGGGGCGATGCGGGCCCCACTATTTTTAAAGAGGATCCGGGTTCCGTTGCCTGCCCGGGGTTCGTCCCCCCGACAGCTGGCGTTTTGGAGTTCTTAGAATCCAGCAGTGATGAATATGGGAAAAAGGCTCCTTCTTTTGGCGCCCTGACGAAGTGAAGTGAAGTGGAAGAGCTGTGAAAAGAGGCTCAACTTTTGTGCCTGCCCTTTGTTGTTGCGTTAGATCGCTGTAGTTTCTATGTTGCCTTGTTGTGCTGAGAGACTCTCTGAGATGTAATAGGGCTAGATCTTGTCAGTTGTGGTCGTGTATTAGAACTCTGCTTGGATACTTGGTTTCGATGGTTTCTCTAATGGAAATCGGAGGGGAAACCCTCTGTTGCTCAAAAATAAAAGTTACTACATCACCTGGTTTTTGTAATGGCACTCTGCTACCTCTGACCACCTGGTCCCACACCACCCATAAGCATTGCACGCCCAGGCCCTTGAAAGCGTCTCCTTTGTGTTTTCGCCTCCTTCACCCTCCTTGTAAGTTGTGTTCCGTCTGCCAAGCGATCTTCGGTTTCATCGTGTAAACATCAAACAAAACATTACGCCATTGCTATCATTGTACCTTTGTTGCTTTGGCCCCCGTCGGTCCCTTGGCTTGGCTTGGCCGTGGCTGATGCTCGTCCTCCACCTAGTAGGACAAAACACTACGCCATGATTTCAGGGGCCGGAGGCACTTCAATGGAGGCACGCACCATAGTGCTAATTAGACAACATAATAAGCGGAGATACCGCTAGCATAGCATGCACTAATGATTGTCCCTAATAAGATAGTGTCTGTCGCCTGACACTATAGCACGGCCAAATGATGAAGGTTTCTGGGGATCGACAGATCGATAAGGAGAGCTCGAGCTCCCTAGATTTGTAAAGCAGTAGCATACTTAAGAGTTAAGTAGTGTAGTAGTGGTGAGCTAATGATAGCATGAGAAAGGTGTACGAGGCCGAGAGGAAACTAGCCGGAGACGGTGCGGTGTACAGTCAGTGACAGTGATCTGGTGGTGGTAGTAATGATTTGCTCAGGAGCTCCGGCCGAAGCCATGACGCGCGCAGCAGGTGCGCCTTTGCGGATTTCAGGGTCTTCTCGTCGCTGAAACACAGGACCGGTATGTGGAAGACAAATTTAACCTGTGGATGAAATCAAATCACAGAATGAACTGTCCGTAAAACTATTTCACGCGGTTGACCTTTTTGTGTGACGCCTGACACGAATGTGTCACACTATACTGTGCAACGCCTCACAGATAGGCGCTACACGCCTGGCCAGCGTTGCACCCCAGACTGCCTAAAAATTGTTAAGTCAATGTGCAGAGCCTAAGAGCAAGGCGCTGCACTAGTGGTTGCACTACAAAATGAAGCAACCACTAGTGCAACGCCTAGAAGCTAGGCGCTACACTGTATAGTGTGGCGCCTAGCTTTCAGGCGCTGCACACTGACTTATTAATTTTTGGATCACACAGGTGCGATGCTGGTCAGGCGTGTAGCGTCTATCTGTAAGGCATTGCACAGTGTAGTGTGACGCCTTCGTGTCGGACGTCACACAAAAAGATCAACCGCGTGAAATAGTTTCACGGGCGGTTCATTTTATTATTTGATTTCGTTCATAGGTTAAATTTGTCAATTTTACCGTGGAAAGCGAGGGAGGAAGAGCGCGTCCGCTCGCTGCGCCGCGCGCATTGACGCCTCTGTGCCCACTCCCAGCTCCCCAGTCCCGGGCCAGGGGTGAAAAGATCCTCCTGCTCCTGTGCTGCAGCTGGGAGCGCACCACCATGCATGGCAATGGCAGAGGAGAGCGGGTGATACTTCTGCAGGGGCAGCTAGCTATAGCTCTGCTAGCTGCTGTAGCATTGCTCGTGTCGGTACATGATTAGGATTTGAGGCATGATTAACGAGTGACTTCAGCTTCTCAAAAAAAAAAAGTGACTTCAGCTTAGACACATAGACACCTCCACATGACACCTTATCCGCTTCACCAAAGATTGGTGGATCGGATTCTCCGACACCAACATCCCAAACTGCAAGGCGATGGCCACACTCGTCATGTTCATGCCGTGGACCATTTTGAAATGAGAGAAATGCTTGTATCTTTCGCCTCAAGAGCGCATTCCGACGGTTCTCCTCCACGGCATCAAACCAGGGGCAGTGGTCTGGAATACCGTTGGCGCCAAACAGTTGGGGATAATCCTGCCGAGAGATTAATGTCCATTTGTAATGTCGGTCTGTTGTAACAAATACAAATTATATTTTCTCTTTTTTTAGGAAAATGTCCATGGCTTGCTTTATTCATCAGTGCAGAATGCTTACATTGTTTACAGAGAGATTCAAGGGTAAAAGAGGGAGTATCATCAACCCAATTACAAAGATATATCCTTCTCGTAATCACTTCAAGTCATTAATTTGGAATTGACTTGCCCAATTTGACCGGGTCAACAATTTCACGAAAAACTCTCCTTATATTCTTTTAATTCACTATGGTCCTTAACTTTGGAGCCTTTTCATTTGATTGAGGTATACAATTTTGGATTTAGTTCGTGATTTTGACCGAGTCACCGATTTTTTAAATCACTCAGAAGCAACCTGCCTATAAAACCATACCAATCCCACGAACCCACTTACCACTTAGAAAAAAGCGTCAACATGTGATACCGTAGCACCAAAAAAGTACATGTAGACACTAACCCAGAAAGATTCCCTAGATAAGTATGGATTGATTATCAGATAACACATAATCACACCACGGAAACCCACCAAAACACCATATTATAAATAAAATGAAAAACACACTCCATCATCTCGCCCACTTGCCAACCAAAGAGTCCCTCAGTTCCAAAATATAAGGTGTATATATTTTTTGAAAAGTCAAATTTATTCAACTTTGACCAAGTTCACGCTAATTTTTTTTAAATAATACATTTTTTATTTTGCAAAAATACTACGCCCGTTTAAAAATTTACAAAAATAATACAATGTTGGCCCGCAGCAGGCCGACTGGATCTAGTCAGCCCACAGCAGGCCGACTGGAGGCCTATCAGCTTGCTGCTGGCCGATACACCTGTCGGCTACAAGTTCAGGTCCAGTCGGCCAGCTGTGAGCCGATAGGCCTGCTGTTAGCCGATAGGCCTACTCTAGGCTGACTGATGCATGCACCATTTTTGCCCCGTATTTTCGAGCGACCCTTTCCCCTCAATATTTTCCCGCCACCCGTTTCCCGCCATATGCTCCCGCCAACCCTTCCCCCTCAATATTTTCCCACCAACTTTTTCCCGCCACCCGTTTCCCGCCATATGTTCCCGCCAACCCTTTCTCGCCATACCACAGTCGTTTTTTCCCGCCATTTTCTCCTCTCTACCTATAAAGCCCCCTTCAAGCGGAGGTGAATAAGCATTCCAGTGTAGTGTAGTTGAGATGTCCCATTATCCTTTCGATCTTAGTTTTCACCCTGAGATGAGCAGGATTCTTCTGAGGCTAGCTACCGATTTCAGGATGGACAATAGGATAGTTCCATGGGACAAACTCACCGGTAGTGACACCATAATGAATGAGTTGGCTCACGAATTACGTAGGTCTGGGTGGCCTGAAAGAACCTATGAGGAGGTACGTAAAGAACTTCTTAGGTTGCATGAAAGGTGGAAGAAGGTAGTGGTGCCGAAGAGTGAAACTTTCAGAAGGATTGTAGCAAATAATCCATCTTTATGGACTGAGGAGAGCGAGGATGAAGATGATATCTTCATGCCGTCGCTTCCGGGTTCTGCATCATCGAAGGGCAAGAGTTCTTCATCGTCGAAGGGCAAGGTTTCTGTATCATCGAAGGGAAAGAGTTCTTCATCATCGAAGGGCAAGAGTTCTGCATCGATGGAGGATGACGATGATGACTTCATGTAGTTTTATGTTGTATGTTGTAAGTTCATTCGTACGTACCGTTTAATTTAGTTGTAGTTCTATGTAGTTGTTTGTACTATCTTGTTGTACGAGCATTCTGTTCTATCTAAATATGATGTTGTAGTTCGGATAACATAGTACTAAAATAGAGTAGGTATATGTCTCATACATAAGTACATAGTCATATGTCTCATACATAGAATAGACATAAGTCTCACACAGAAATAGATGGTAATGTCTCTACTGATAGATAGAAGCGTCTGTGACAACGTCTGGCCTGGCGGGGCGGAGGATCTGGAAGCGGCGTCCATCCCCACCTATCGGGTGCCCTAATGTGACGCGGAGGAATCTCAGACTCTCCCTGGTCATGCTGTGTATCCTGTGTGGGGCCTGGTGGAGGAGTCAAAAACATGTTCATCCAGTGGGTGTGCTGCGACATCTGAGCCTGTATGTTCTCCTCGGGATGTTGATCACTCCCCCACGTATCATGTGATGCCGACATAGATACATGATATCCATAGGCTCATGCACGACGGAACTTTAAGTCATGAAGAATGATGTCGCCTCAACTAATATTGAAAACAATAAATATGAAGACACACACCTGCTGGCTGTGAGGGCTGCTCTGGCTCAAACACAAAGCTCGATGAGGGACCGTGCTGCTGTGGATATGGAGAAAACACGAATCTCGATGTGGGACCATAGTGTTGTGGGTGCTGCCATGATGAACTGCCAGGTTGTTCAGGAGGGGGTGGCCTGGTCGTCGGCTGATGTGCTAGACGTGGACGTGGTTGATGTCGGTGCATGGAGGTATGCGGCTGCTGTGGCTGGTGCTGAACAACATCGCTTCTCCGGGTGCACATGATAGCCTCGTAGACAGCCTGTATTTTGTTCTGCATCCGTTCCAAGAAGGGTTGTATGACAGGACGGTGGTGAAGAAGAGGTCCTGACGATAGTGATCGTCCAAAGGTGGTCACGTCATCGTAGAGTTCTGTGTCAAGGTAGCCCGCAAATTTTTAGGATGATTATTAAGTATGCACGCCAATGTATGCGACAACATTACTTAAAGAAAATATATCTTACCGCGTACTGCCTAGAGCCCGAAGTATCATAACTCGGGTACGTATCCGACGGAGTAGCATCAGGTATCTCCTCTGGGTGAGAGTGCTCAGCGATGCGTAACCGTGTTCCGGTCATGTAGCGCCGCAAATAAAGATTGAATTCATTGAGTTCAAAATTGTGATTCTCGTGCCATAGATTTGTGTTTGCTGTCTCCCATTTTATAACATACGGCTCTAGTCTTACTAGCCACTCAGCAGTTGTCCTAGTCATGCCCTTCCTTGTCATCCTAAAATTGTGGTGTGTGTTCAGCAATATGAAAGATAATTGTGGTGTCATGACCTTCAAATTGAGCACTATGAAAGATAAGCAACATTGTAAAACTGGTTAATACCTGTGGATGTGTGATGGCACCGGGTTCTCTGTAGGGGGAGGTAGCTCCAACTACAGAAGACCAAATTGCCTCATAACCCTCGGTTGTGCCATCTCCTCGACGAAGATATCAAAGATGATCTTCAATTTCGTCATCTAGTAATCTCGGTCCCTTGTGCACAGCAAAGACATACCACCAGGGTATCTCACATTCATGGCTGCTTCAATGTAGGGCTGCCAGATGACCCCAGTGTACGTATCGAACTGCTCGTTCGGTGCCGTGTATGCCTTTCTGGTCTGATCACTAGCAAAGCGTCTCTGCAGAAAACAAATGTTAATAGCCGCTAGCATTGAACTATCTCTGGTGCACACAAAAAATGCATTAAACTATAACAAGATACATACCTCGCGACGTGTCCAACACAGACCAAAAGTAGGCGATGCCATCAGCATCAAACATGGTATCTATAGGCTGATTAACACGTACATCTGGTCGCCCTATAGAGAACCTCTCCCACGACCACAGCTGTAGGAATAGAGGGCATCCAAGAAGGGTTGGCTTTCTCGATATAAGCTGGCAACCATTGCACATACCTCGATATGTACCCGCTAAGACCGCCAAACCCCAACTCCTCTGTCGGATCTGATCCGCCGTCTGAGCGCTCGCTATCTCGAGTGCCATAGGGATGTAGAGCACGCTAATAGTGCTAACATGGTTCTCTGTGAACATCACCTTGCCGAAAAGCCACATTAAGTAGGCCTCCAGGCTCCGAGTGATCTGTTCCACACTCAATGGCACCTAAAACTTCTAGATCTGCATTAAGCAAAGAGAAAATTTTAGTAAGTAAGCCACAAGTATTTTCTGTAAAACCATATGCACGATAAATTGAAGATAAGAGACAGGGGAAATAACATGGAAATTGAGCAACCAATCATACTTAGGTCCATGATGCTCCCATACCGGATCCGGAGCATCCGGAAAAACACCATGAAAACATTGTGTAAGACCTTGCTCACAACCAGCCGATGCATCCAATGGTCCTATGGCATGACCTGCCAACGGTAGTCCCAGCAAAAGTGACACATCCTCGAGAGTAGGAGCCATCTCTCCCCATCAGAAGTGAAATGTGTGGGTCTCTGGCCTCCAACGGTCCACTAAGCAGCTCAACAAGGAGGGGTCGATGGCGAGGCGTTTGCAGCCCGGGATAGACTCAACCAGAGGCGCGAAAGGTAATAGGCCGGCCCATTTCAACCTTCGTGACAGAACTTTTCAGTTAATGTCTCCCATTAATATGCATGTCAGTGTGCAAATTAATAAAGCATGTACCGCTGAACCCATCCTGTGTGTATCATCCAGTTCTCCTTAGGAGTGCGAGTGACCAGAGGCTCAACCTTGCGCTTAGACCATATTACAGCACGATGACCCCTATCAATGTCCCCATTCAGCAACCACATTACCGACATTCCTGCACTTAAAAATTCAGAACATAGGGCCAAACTTAATAAAAATTTAGAACATAGTGCCACACTTAATAAAAATTCCGAACATAGTGCCACACTTAATACAAATTCAGAACATAGTGCCACACTTAATAAAAATTCAGAACATAGTCCCACACTTAATACAAATTCAGAACATAGTGCCACACTTAATAAAAATTCAGAACATAGTGCCATACTTAATACAAATTCAGAACATAGTGCCACAATTAATACAAATTCAGAACATAGTGCCACACTTAATACAAATTCAGAACATAGTGCCGCACTTAATAGTACTCCTAGCTTATCTTCTTCCTCTCCCTCTTACTCCTCTACTTCCTCTACCTCCTCTTCGTCCCCGGTTGCCTCGTCCATGCCCAGTGATGAAAGTGGGACAATTAGTGTCCCTATGGCCAAATTCATTGCATAGAATGCATTGCCTAGTTGGACCTCCTGCTTCAGATTCATCATATCATTCCAAATGCACTGACACTATCGTCTACCTCTACTTGTACACATATGCTCTGGGTTTGGAATGTAATGCCTTTCAGCGGGGTTGACGCTGTTGAAGTTACCCATTGATCGAAAACCCATCAGCTCACATGTCCAGGTATTGAGGACAGACTCTTTTAGAAAAAATGGAGACACAAACGATATTGCGGCCATTCCTAGCTGTCCGCAAGCAGCAAGTACATGTGAGCAAGGTAGGTGAAGCAATTTCGGTTTGTTGCATGTGCACTCACACGTTGGCCAGGATTCATTACCAATTCTCACCTCGTGCGTCCTCAGCTCATTTGCACATCCGAATTTGTTGTTGGCTAAGCGGACCTCAAACCTTCTTTCTTGATTACCGATAGCGACTACAATGTGTGACCTAGCTTTTTGCATCTTGTTGTCCATGTACTTCATGACTCTTTCACAGTAACGTGTATTCGGGTTGTTCAAAATATGTTGCTCTGCTTTTTGGCATCTATCTCTAAAATACTTCACAGTGCCATAGAAAATACCCTCAACAATGGCCGTAAGCGGCAATGCCCGGTTTCCTCTAAGGACAAAGTTGTATATTTCCGTGAGGTTCATTGTCATGACACCATACCTTGCTCCAAATGTGTCATGTAGCAAAGACCACCTCTCCAGAGGCTCATGCTCTATCCACTGCTCTAAAGTTTTAATCGACCTCCCAAGCCTTCTCCTTGTACCAGGTGGGTCAAAGCCTGGAAGGTCACATAGCCCAACATGCTCTGTTGAGGAACGTAGCAGAAATTCAAAATTTTCCTACGTGTCACCAAGATCTATCTATGGAGAAACCAGCAACGAGGGGAAGGGAGAGTGCATCTACATACCCTTGTAGCTCGCATAGCGGAAGCGTTCAAGAGAACGGGGTTGAAGGAGTCATACTCGTCGTGATCCAAATCACCGGAGATCCTAGTGCCGAACGGACGGCACCTCCGCGTTCAACACACGTACAGCCCGGTGACGTCTCCCATGCCTTGATCCAGCAAGGAGAGAGGGAGAGGTTGAGGAAGACTCCGTCCAACGGTAGCACAACGGCATGATGGTGATGGAGGAGCGTGGCAATCCTGCAGGGCTTCGCCAAGCACCGCGGGAGAGGAGGAGTACTTGGGAGAGGGGGAGGACTGCGCCAGAACTTGTGGTGCGGCTGCCCTCCCACCCCCCACATATATATAGGGGCAAGGGAGAGAGAGGGGGGCCGGCCCCCTCAGATCCAATCTGAGGAGGGGCGGCGGCCAAGGGGGGGAGGAGTGCCTCCCAAGTCAAGTGGAGGCCCTCCCCCTTAGGGTTTTCCCCTTCCCATGCGCATGGGCCTTGGCGGGCTGGTGCCCCTGGCCCATTAAGCCTAGGGCGCCCACTTACAGCCCATGCTGCTGTATTGGACGTGGTGGAACAATTTCCGGACCTCCGGACCCCTCCGGAATCCTCCAGAACCTTCTGGAAGCTTCCCGGTACAATACCGAAAAACCCGAACTTTTCCCGGAACCCGAACAACAACTTTCCATATATAAATCTTTACCTCCGGACCATTCCGGAACTCCTCGTGACGTCCGGGATCTCATCTGGGACTTCGAACAACATTCGGTAACCACATACAAACTTCCTTTATAACCCTAGCGTCATCGAACCTTAAGTGTGTAGACCCTACGGGTTCAGGAACCATGCAGACATGACCGAGACGTTCTCCGATCAATAACCAACAGCGGGATCTGGATACCCATGTTGGCTCCCACATGTTCCACGATGATCTCATCGGATGAACCACGATGTCAAGGACTCAATCAATCCCGTATTCAATTCCCTTTGTCTAGCGGTATTGTACTTGCCCGAGATTCGATCGTCGGCATACTGATACCTTGTTCAATCTCGTTACCGGCAAGTCTCTTTACTCGTTCCGTAACACATCATCCCGTGATCAACCCCTTGGTCACATTGTGCACATTATGATGATGTCCTACCGAGTGGGCCCAGAGATACCTCTTCATTTACACGGAGTGACAAATCCTAGTCTCGATTCGTGCCAACCCAACAGACACTTTCGGAGATACCTGTAGTGCACCTTTATAGCCACCCAGTTACGTTGTGACGTTTGGTACACCCAAAGCATTCCTACGGTATCCGGGAGTTGCACAATCTCATGGTCTAAGGAAAAGATACTTGACATTAGAAATGCTTTAGCATACGAACTACGATCTTTGTGCTAGGCTTAGGATTGGGTCTTGTCCATCACACCATTCTTCTAATGATGTGATCCCGTTATCAACGACATCCAATGTCCATGGTCAGGAAACCGTAACCATCTGTTGATCAACGAGCTAGTCAACTAGAGGCTTACTAGGGACATGGTGTTGTCTATGTGTCCACACATGTATCTGAGTTTCCTATCAATACAATTATAGCATGGATAATAAACGATTATCATGAACATGGAAATATAATAATAACTTATTTATTATTGCCTCTAGGGCATATTTCCAACAGTCTCCCACTTGCACTAGAGTCAATAATCTAGTTCACATCGCCATGTGATTAACACTGACAGGTCACATCGTCATGTGACCAACATCCAAAGAGTTTACTAGTGTCACTAAACTAGTTCACATCACCATGTGATTAGGACTCAATGAGTTCTGGGGTTTGATCATGTTATGCTTGTGAGAGAGGTTTTAGTCAACGGGTCTGCAACATTCAGATCCGTGTGTACTTCGCAAATCTCTAGGTCATATTGTAAATGCTGCTTCCACGCTCCACTTGGAGCTATTCCAAATGGTTGCTCCACTATACGTATCCGGTTTGCTACTCAGAGTCATTCGGATAGGTGTTAAAGCTTGCATCGACGCAACTCTTTACGTCGAACTCTTTATCACCTCCATAACCGAGAAACATATCCTTATTCCTCTAAGGATAATTTTGACCGCTATCTGGTGATCTACTCCTTGATCACCTTTGTACCCTCTTTCCAGGTATGTAGCAAGGCACACATCAGGTGCGGTACTTAGCATAGCATACTATAGAGCCTATGTCTGAAGCATAGGGGACGACCTTCGTCCTTTCTCTCTCTTCTGTCGTGGTCGAGCTTTAAGTCTTAACTTCATACCTTACAACTCAGGCAAGAACTCCTTCTTTGACTGATCCATCTTGAACTCCTTCAAGATCACATCAAGGTATGTGCTCATTTGAAAGTACCATTTAGCGGTTTTTGATCTATCCTCATAGATCTTGATGCTCAATGTTCAAGTAGCTTAATCTAGGTTTTCTATTGAAAAACACCTTTCAAATAACCCTATACGCTTTCCAGAAATTTCTACATCATTTCTGATCAACAATATGTCAACAACATATACTCATCAGAAATTCTATAGTGCTCCCACTCACTTCTTTGGAAATACAAGTTTCTCATGAACTTTGTATAAACCCAAAATCTTTGATCATCTCATCAAAGCGCACATTCCAACTCCGAGATGCTTACTCCAGTCCTTAGAAGGATCGCTGGAGCCAGCATACCTTTTAGCATCCTTAGGATCGACAAAACCTTTCTGATTGTATCACATACAACCTTTCCTTACGAAAACTGGTAAGGAAACTCGTTTTGACATCCATCTGCCAGATTTCATAAATGCAGCTAATGCTAACATGATTCCGACGGACTTAAGCATTGCTATGGATGAGAAGATCTCATCGTAGTCAACTCCTTGAACTTGTGAAAAACTCTTCGCCACAAGTCGAGCTTCATAGACGGTGACATTACCGTCCATGTCCGTCTTCTTCTTAAAGATCCATTTATCTCAATGGCTTGCCGATCATCGGGCAAGTCCACCAAAGTCCACGCTTTGTTCTGATACATGGATCCTATCTCGGATTTCATGGCTTCTAACCATTTGTCGGAATATGGGCCCACCATTGCTTCTCCATAGCTCGTAGGTTCATTGTTGTCTAGCAACATGACCTTCAAGACAGGATCACCGTACCACTCCGAAGCAGTACGCGTCCTTGTCGTCCTACGAGGTTCGGTAGTGACTTGATCCGAAGCTTCATGATCACTATCATAAGCTTCCACTTCAATTGGTGTAGGTGCCACAGGAACAACTTCCTGTGCCCTGCTACACACTGGTTGAAGTGATGGTTGAATAACCTCATCAAGTCTCCACCATCCTCCCACTCAACTTCTCGAGACAAACTTTTCCTCGAGAAAGGACCCGATTCAAGAAACAATCCCTATTGCTTTCGGATCTGAATTAGGAGGTATACCCAACTGTTTTGGGTGTCCTATGAAGATGCATTTTATCCGCTTTGGGTTCGAGCTTATCAACCTGAAACTTTTCACATAAGCGTCGCAGCCCCAAACTTTTAAGAAACGACAACTTAGGTTTCTCCAAACCATAGTTCAACGGTGTCGTCTCAACGGAATTACGTGGTGCCCTATTAAAGTGAGTGCGGTTGTCTCTAATGCCTAACCCATGAACGATAGTGGTAATTCGATAAGAGACATCATGGTACGCACCATATCCAATAGGGTGCAACTATGATGTTCGGACACACCATCACACTATTGGTGTTCCAGGCGGTATTAATTGTGAAACAATTTCCACAATGTCTTAATTGCGTGCCAAAGCTCGTAACTCAGATACTCATCTCTATGATCATATCATAGACATTTTATCCTCTTGTCACAATGATCTTCAACTTCACTCTGAAATTACTTGAACCATTCAATAATTCAGACTTGTGTTTCATCAAGTAAATATACTCAACATCTACTCGAATCATCTGTGAAGTAAGAACATAACGATATTCACTGCATGCCTCATCACTCATTGGACCGCACACATCAAAATGTATTACTTCCAACAAGTTGCTATCTTGGTCCATCTTACTGAAAACGAGGCTTTTCAGTCATCTTGCCCATGTGGTATGATTTGCATATCTCAAGTGATTCAAAATCAAGTGAGTCCAAACGATCCATCTGCATGGAGTTTCTTCATGCGTACATTCAAATAGACATGGTTCGCATGTCTCAAACTTTTCAAAAACGAGTGAGTCCAAAGATCCATCAACATGGAGCTTCTTCATGCGTTTTATACCAATATGACTTACATGGCAGTGCCACAAGTAGGTGGTACTATCATTACTATCTTATATCTTTTGGCATGAACATCTGTATCACTACGATCGAGATTCAATAAACCATTCATTTTAGGTGCAAGACCATTGAAGGTATTATTCAAATAAACAGAGTAACCATTATTCTCCTTAAATGAATAACCGTATTGCGATAGACATAATCCAATCATGTCTATGCTCAATGCAAACACCAAATAACAATTATTTAGGCTTAACACCAATCTCGATGGTAGAGGGAGCGTGCAATGCTTGATCATATCAACCTTGGAAACACTTCCAACACATATCGTCAGCTCACCTTTAGCTAGTCTCCATTTATTCCGTAGCCTTTTATTTTGAGTTACTAACACTTAGCAACCTAACCGGTATCTAATACCTTGGTGCTACTAGGAGTTCTAGTAAAGTAAACATTAACTTAATGCATATCCAATATACTTCTATTGACCTTGCCAGCCTTCTCATCTACCAAGTATCTAGGGTGATTCTGCTCTAGTGGTTGTTCCCCTTATTACAGAAGCACTTAGTCTCGGGTTTGGGTTCAACCTTGGGTTTCTTCACTAGAGCAGCAGCTGATTTGCCATTTCATGAAGTATCCCTTCTTGCCCTTGCCCTTTTTGAAACTAGTGGTTTTAATAACCATCAACAATTGATGCTCCTACTTGGCTTCTACATTCGCGGTGTCAAACATCGCGAATACTTCAAGGATCATCATATCTATCCTTGATATGTTATAGTTCATCACGAAGCTCTAGTAGCTTGGTGGTAATGACTTTGGAGAAACATCACTATCTCATCTGGAAGATCAACTCCCACTCGATTCAAGTGATTGTCGCACTCAGACAATCTAAGCACAAGCTCCACGATTGAGCTTTTCTCCCTTAGTTTGCAGGCTAAGAAAATCGTCGGAGGTCTCATACCTCTTGACGTGGGCACGAGCCTGAAATCCCGATTTCAGCCCTCGAAACATCTCATATGTTCCGCGACGTTTCGAAAACGTCTTTGGTGCCTCAACTCTAAACCGTTTAACTGAACTATCGCGTAGTTATCAAAACATGTATGTCCGATGTTCGTAACATCCACAAACGACGTTTGGGGTTCAGCACACTGAGCGGTGCATTAAGGACAGAAGCTTTCTACTGTCCGCATAATCGCTACTGTCAACTTTCAACTATATTTTCTCTAGGAACATATCTAACAGTGGAACTAAAGCGCGAGCTTACGACATAATTTGCAAAGATCTTTTGACTATGTTCAGGATAATTAAGTTCATCTTATGAACTCCCACTCAGATAGACATCCCTCTAGTCATCTAAGTGATTACATGATCCGAGTCAACTAGGCTGTGTCCGATCATCACGTGAGACGGACTAGTCATCATCGGTGAACATCTTCATGTTGA
Organism: Triticum aestivum; assembly: GCF_018294505.1. Taxonomy (NCBI): domain Eukaryota; kingdom Viridiplantae; phylum Streptophyta; class Magnoliopsida; order Poales; family Poaceae; genus Triticum; species Triticum aestivum. Next base: position 635,045,133 of record NC_057804.1, on the reverse strand, counting down.
TCGTATCTACTATACGACTCATGCTCGACCTTTCGGTCTCTTGTGTTCCGAGGCCATGTCTGTACATGCTAGGCTCGTCAAGTTAACCTAAGTGTTTCGCGTGTGTAAATCTGGATTACACCCGTTGTATGTGAACTTAAGAATCTATCACACCCGATCATCACGTGGTACTTCGAAACGACGAACTTTCGCAACGGTGCACAGTTAGGGGGAACACTTTCTTGAAATTTTAATGAGGGATCATCTTATTTACTACCGTCGTTCTAAGCAAATAAGATGCATAAACATGATAAACATCACATGCAATCAAATAGTGACATGATATGGCCAATATCATTTTGCTCCTTTTGATCTCCATCTTCGGGGTTCCATGATCATCATCGTCACCGGCATGACACCATGATCTCCATCATCATGATCTCCATCATCGTGTCTTCATGAAGTTGTCTCGCCAACTATTACTTCTACTACTATGGCTACCGGTTAGCAATAAAGTAAAGTAATTACATGGCGTTGTTTTAATGACATGCAGGTCATACAATAAATTAAGACAACTCCTATGGCTCCTGCCGGTTGTCATACTCATCGACATGCAAGTCGTGATACCTATTACAATAACATGATCAATCTCATACATCACATATATCATTCATCACATTCTTTTGGCCATATCACATCACATAGCATACCCTGCAAAAACAACTTAGACGTCCTCTAATTGTTGTTTGCATGTTTTACGTGGCTGCTATGGGTTTGTAGCAAGAACGTTTCTTACCTACGCAAAACCACAACTTGATATGTCAATTGCTATTTACCCTTCATAAGGACCCTTTTCATCGAATCCGTTCCGACTAAAGTGGGAGAGACTGGCACCCGCTAGCCACCTTATGCACCAAGTGCATGTCAGTTGGTGGAACCTGTCTCACGTAAGTGTACGTGTAAGGTCGGTCCGGGCCGCTTCATCCCACAATACCGTTGAAACAAGATTGGACTAGTAACGGTAAGCATATTGAACAAAATCAATGCCCACAACTACTTTGTGTTCTACTCGTGCAAAGAATCTACGCAATAGACCTAGCTCATGATGCCACTGTTGAGGAACGTAGCAGAAATTCAAAATTTTCCTACGTGTCACCAAGATCTATCTATGGAGAAACCAGCAACGAGGGGAAGGAGAGTGCATCTACATACCCTTGTAGATCGCTAAGAGGAAGCGTTCAACAGAACGGGGTTGAAGGAGTCGTACTCGTCATGATCCAACTCACCGGAGATCCTAGTGCCGAACGGACGGCACCTCCGCGTTCAACACATGTACAGCCCGGTGATGTCTCCCATGCCTTGATCCAGCAAGGAGAGAGGGAGAGGTTGAGGAAGACTCCATCCAGCAGCAGCACAACGGCGTGGTGGTGATGGAGGAGCATGGCAATCTTGCAGGGCTTCGCCAAGCACCGCGGGAGAGGAGGAGTACTTGGGAGAGGGGGAGGGCTGCGCCAGAACTTGTGGTGCGGCTGCCCTCCCACCCCCCACATATATATAGGGGCAAGGGAGAGAGAGGGGGGGCGGCCCCCTCAGATCCAATCTGAGGAGGGGCGGCGGCCAAGGGGGGGAGGAGTGCCTCCCAAGTCAAGTGGAGGCCCTCCCCCTTAGGGTTTTCCCCTTCCCTTGCGCATGGGCCTTGGTGGGCTGGTGCCCCTGGCCCATTAAGGCTAGGGCGCCCCCTTACAGCCCATGTTGCTGTATTGGACGTGGTGGAACAATTTCCGGACCTCCGGACCCCTCCAGAATCCTCCGGAACCTTCTGGAAGCTTCCCGGTACAATACCGAAAAACCCGAACTTTTCCCGGAACCCGAACAACAACTTTCCATATATAAATCTTTACCTCCGGACCATTCCGGAACTCCTCGTGACGTCTGGGATCTCATCCGGGACTCCGAACAACATTCAGTAACCACATACAAACTTCCTTTATAACCCTAGCGTCATCGAACCTTAAGTGTGTAGACCCTACGGGTTCGGGAACCATGCAGACATGACCGAGACGTTCTCCGGTCAATAACCAACAGCGGGATCTGGATACCCATGTTGGCTCCCACATGTTCCATGATGATCTCATCGGATGAACCACGATGTCAAGGACTCAATCAATCCCGTATTCAATTCCCTTTGTCTAGCGGTATTGTACTTGCCCGAGATTCGATCGTCGGCATACTGATACCTTGTTCAATCTCGTCACCGGCAAGTCTCTTTACTCGTTCCATAACACATCATCCCGTGATCAACCCCTTTGTCACATTGTGCACATTATGATGATGTCCTACCGAGTGGGCCCAGAGATACCTCTCCATTTACACGGAGTGACAAATCCTAGTCTCGATTCGTGCCAACCCAATAGAACCTTTCGGAGATACCTGTAGTGCACCTTTATAGCCACCCAGTTACATTGTGACGTTTGGTTCACCCAAAGCATTCCTACGGTATCCGGGAGTTGCACAATCTCATGGTCTAAGGAAAAGATACTTGACATTAGAAAAGCTTTAGCATACGAACTACGATCTTTGTGCTAGGCTTAGAATTGGGTCTTGTCCATCACATCATTCTTCTAATGATGTGATCCCGTTATCAACGACATACAATGTCCATGGTCAGGAAACCGTAACCATCTGTTGATCAACGAGCTAGTCAACTAGAGGCTTACTAGGGACATGGTGTTGTCTATGTGTCCACACATGTATCTGAGTTTCCTATCAATACAATTATAGCATGGATAATAAACGATTATCATGAATAGGGAAATATAATAATAACTTATTTATTATTGCCTCTAGGGCATATTTCCAACATGCTCCTCCTCCACGGTCGATGTTCCTGTTGCCAACTGTGCAGTTACTGCTTCAACATGTGCCCTCACCGCTGCATCTCTTGCAGTTTTCCTGTCCCTCACGTGTCTCTGCATGCACACATTAAGTTCGTCACATATCAAATTATACTTCCATAACTGGTTCTGCTTGCAGAGTTTTTTGAACAGATTCATCGGGTTCTTATTTCTAAACTGCGAGAAGAAATTAGCCCCCAGATGTCGCATGCACCAACGGCTCTGCAAGTCCAGCCATGGAGTTTGTTCCTCAGGGCCTGGGTTTGTCAGTGTCCTTATCGCACTGAGTATACATGTGTGCCTATCATGAAGGATGCACACATTGGGCTTCTCCTTCACAACTGATATTTTCAACTTCCTGAAGAACCATGTCCAACTTTCAATGTTCTCACTCTCTACAAAAGCAAATACGAGTGTGACAACTTGATTTTGGCCGTCTTGACCTATGGCTGTCAGGATCTGACCCTTGTACTTGCCTGTGAGAAATGTACCATCAACACATATCACCGGTCGGCAATGCCTGAAAGCTTCGATGCATACACCAAAAGAGAAGAAGAGACGATGCAGCACCCTCATAGTTGGGAACTCTGGCATGAACAGGTCTTGGATATCGATATAGGTGCCTGGATTCCGCTGCTGCAGGGTGTGGAGGAGCTGGACAACAGAGTCATATGCATCAAAATAAGACCAAATATCCTCTCAAGCGTCGCATGCTTATCCCTCCAAGCCTTGCCATAAGAAATTCTGGACTTGAACATGGTGAAGACTTTTGTCTGGACTGCCTTCACTTCCATAGCTTTGCCCTGCACTATCTCATCATAAAACAACCAAGCAATAAGCGTTGATGAAAGGTTGGCATGATCTTGAGGGATGGAGGGAAAGACAAGTGTGATTAACTAAGTCACTGATTATCCAACTTGTGCCATACTTAGGGAGATAGCCGTGCACCCTGGCAGGACAATCTACGTTCCTGCAAACCATTGTCAGGTATTTCTGACTTGACACCTCAGAAGTGAAAACCCTTTGCATGAACATTTCCCAGTTTGTTATTGCATCCTTCAGAGCTTGCTTGTTGGGATACATAGCACCCGTTGCAATATTGTTTTGGTGATATTGCCAGGCAGAATCATGTCCATCGTTCACGATCATAGCAGATGAGAAGTCATGATTCCATGATGCAGGATTCGGGACCTCCTCTGCATTTTCTTCTTCATCCGACTCGTCTGAATCATAGGAATGACCCAAATCAACATCGGTGTCTTCTTCTTCCATCTGGTCCTGCATGTGCCCATATACCTCGTCAGCGTCCACCTCGCCATTGTATTCACCATCGGCATTTCCCCCTTCTACCTGACTATTCTGCCTGGTTCATAACCATCAACATTTCCTCCTTCTACCTGACTACTCTGTCCTTGTTCGTAACCATCATCTCCAACATTTGACATAGATAACCGCCTACCTCCACTGCTCTGCTGTGACACCCCAAAATTTTTAACCTTGTTTTATTAATTAAAATTTTGCCAGGAAACTTAAACTTTTATTTTATGGATTTCCTTTTGATTTTAGAACCATTCTTTTCTTTATTATTATGGAGTTTTTACCCCAAGTGAAAACTTTCCAATTATATTATTGGACTTGTTTACCCTCTCAAGAAAAACATTTCTTTTATCAGTGGGATTATTTGCATAATTATTTCTCCCAGAGCCTTATTTCTTTAAAAATGATTTTTGTAAGTTTCAGGGCCTCTTTTGCACTGCAACCCTTTGATAAATTTATTTTAAAATTCCAACCAAAATTTGGAGATGTCGTGTGATGTTTTTAAATCACTTTTATGCAAAAATATCTTCTGTCCATTGGAGATTTTGAGCTTTACCCCAAGTTTTCAAATCTGGTCCCGATTGTGGATTGCACTACAACTTATTTAAATATTCTTTTAAAAATCCCACAAAAAATAGGGGAGGTCAATAGGAGTATATTATTCATCTTTGTGCAAAAACCCACTGATGTTCTTTGAAAAATTTGAGCAAAACATTCTCTTTTGCTCTCTGGTCCACTCTGGCTTTTTCTACAGCAACTCTATTTTTTGTTGCTCTAATGCCCATGATCTTTCTCCTGCTTATCAACCACCCTGCAAAACCCTTACGTCCAGGAGAGTGGACCCATTGGGGTATTTTTGGTGCATGCAATTATAGCTTTTAGTTTCTGTCCAGAACTAGTTTTCTCAAAAACTTGCACTAACAAGTTTCTGTTTTTGCCAAACTAACATTGCCATCCTCCCTAGCACCTAAAGATACTAGGATCTAGAGATTTTGGCCACCCCAAGAACTGCCTAGATGCCTCTAGCATTCTGTCGAACACCTTGTGTGCATGGCTAGTTTTGGCATGGTTTTTAGTTAGCATTGTACGCTTGATCCTCTAACCTAACTAACTTGTCCACTAAGCTCCTAGCTAACCCTAACCCAGGCATGTTTACTACCAGCATCACCCGAGCTCTCTAACACGCGTTGGCATTTCGTCGAGCACCTATCGTGCGTGCACCGGGCGCAGCCAGAGCGCGCGTTTTGCACGTGCGTACGCCCGACCTGCCGCGTCCCAGGTTGACCCCTTCCCTGAGCTTGATCTGATCCGCTGGTGTAGCCGTGTTTCGCCCCACTCGACCGTCCCCTCGCTCCCTGCAGCGTCGCCACAGCATGCTTCTTGGCGGCACGCCTGCGGCCGCGTCCGCTCCTGCCATGGACGGCGCCACCCAAGCTCCCTCCGTTCGCCAGCTGCCCTCGTGAGCAGGCCATCCTCATCCGCTCGCCATCCCAAACCCCACTAGCCTCCACCACGTCGCCCTCCCAGCAACAGGACAGCGGTTCGCCCGCGATCTTATCCGTAGCCGTGAGACCGATGTCGCCGCCTATATATAGGCCCTTCTCCGACACCCCTCAGCCTCGAGCAGTGCCCCAATCCTCTCTTAGAGCTTCCCCAAGCCACTGATTGGCCGAAAGATGCCATCTCCTTCGCCTCCGGCCGAGACACTCACCGCCACCCTTCTGTTTATTTCGACGCCACCAGAGCCCCTCCATCTACTCTATCACCACCATTAGCCCCATCATGAACCCGAGGACCCTTTCCAGCATTCAATTTTGCCCGGGGGTCGAGGCGTGCAAGGCTCCATTCCCTCCCGAAGCTCCCCTCCGCCATGGGGGAAGGGCTACTCGCCCTTGAGCTCCGCCGCTCCCCTAACCTCCTCCAATGGATGCGAAATCTCCTCCCGAGCACGTGCATACCCAGAGTGCATCATTTGGTGCCCCCTGTCGCCGGCGATCATCATCGAAACCCACCCCTGCTCTTTGTCCAAGCGCGCGAGAGGAGGAAGAGAAACCCGACAAGCGGGCCCCGCACGTCAGCGACTAGGCCGGACCCCAACGGTTCTAAGTGAACGCGCCCTCCACTGAGTACGTCTTCCCTGTGCTAATACGTATTCAAGTCTGAACCGTTTTTCTTTTTTTTAGATTTTTAAAAAAACAGAGTTGACCAAAACTTTGACTGGCTATATCTTTTAAAATATAACTCCAAATGAGTTGATTCTTCTTCCTACCTCTCTCAAATTTAGTCTAGTTTTTGTTCAGATTTATTTGAAAAAAATTCAGACAACTTTTTTGTACTGTGTTGAAACTATGTGTTAATTTAAATAATTTCAAAAATAGGTTTTTGAAGAAGAAGTCAACTTTCAAAAGGCACACCCCACTTGCATACTCTTGAAGGCAAGCATTCTGAACCCTGGCATAATATTGTGTGTGTTATTTGACACGATTATAACACCACCTTAATACAGAGAACTCGCTATTTTATGTGGGGATACGATCATTGGCATGAATGCATATTGGAGATTTCCTTGCTGTTGGAAATGGACATGCTTGTGATAGTGATCCTCCTCGTATGCCTTTCGTGCCTACCGGAAGGAAAACAGGGAAGTCTCTGTCTTGGGTAGTCCCGAGCTTGTCCCTAGTTCCTCGTCGAGACGAGTGTGTCCGGTATGGCATGATGGGGTATTATGAGTGGTGGTTCTGTCTGTTGGATGAAATATATTCGTTATGCTAATCATGCAGGGAATACTTAAACCTCCTGAGTCGACCATAGATCGAGTCTTGTTCCAGTAACCCCCATACTTGTTTCGTACTACCACTTGTCCCTACAACAAGTAGGGTACGGTTCAGTAAGTCGTCAACCCCTTTCTAGAGAACACACCGTACAGAGAGGCCATGGTGGAAGATACCGGTTGTAGCTGGTAGGAAGGCCACCTGGTCTGGGGGCATGGGTGTTTCCGATTGGGACCGAGATGGGGGCACCCCTTAGAGCGCGCGATATAAATTTGATCCCATGCTATTCGAGGTTGTAGCCTCCCCACTTAGAGTTTTGCTTGAAAGGTGTCGTGGGTGATTCCAGACACCGGTAAGTTAAGCTGGTGTGTGCAAGTCAGGTGTGTTTTCAATTAAAAGACCGTAGGCAGAATTAGTCCTGATGGACTGAAGGAATCCGTTACTCGTGGGTAAAGAGTACACCCTCTGCAGAGATTAAACATCTATTCAAATAGCCGTGTCCATGGTTAAGGACTACAGTCTGGGTTAGGTCAAGTGTCGGTCTTAGTGTCGGTCTTCGGAGGAGAAACTACTAAACCAGAACATGGATCATGACGTGTGACTTATGATGATTATGATTATTATTATTATGGACTAACACTTTATGTTATTTGGAGTATTGAGTATCCTTGGGACGGTTCTACCTCCTGGATATTCACTATGATTGTTTTCTTATAAGCCCTTTATGTGGTGTCGCTGAGACGCCCGACTGTGGCATGCCTGCTATTTATTTGCTTTATAAGCCCTTTATGTGGTGTCGCTGAGATGCCCGACTGTGGCATGCCTGTTATTTATTTGCTTTATAAGCCCTTTATGTGGTGTCGCTCAGACGCCCGACTGAGGCATGCTCGTTATTTACTCTCCTTTCGAGGCGTCGCTTCAGACACCCGATCGGGCATTTTATTACTACTCTATTACTACATATTCATGTTGCATATAAATAACCTGCTTGCATGCATTAGAGAATTTATTTTATGACTGACGTTGTGACCATAGAATATTTAGAGCATGATTATCGTTTGTTATATTATACCTGTGTTCATAATATTTGCGAGTACATTCAAAGTACTCACTGGCTTGTCCCTGGCTATTGTCTTGGCCAGATTTCTTGCATGGAGAGGAGCGTTGCGATGACAGCCCGGGAACCTAAGCAACGGTGATAGCAGCCCCGCGAAGATAGGAGTTAACCTGGTCAGCTGTTCCTGTGGGAAATGGAGTCCCATAGACGCTGATGTACCACAAACCGCTTCCGCCATCAACCACTAGCAACCTTATGTTGTACTCATAGGCCAGAATGGTCTTGTACTACATATTTTGTATTTTGCTTGGTATTTCTGTATCAAGTTGGTGCCTCATCAGTTAACAGTAATCCTGGGGCTGGTTAGCACAAGGGCCATTCTCTGGAAATTAATATCCCGAAAATCCGGTCCTGACAGACTTGGTATCAGAGCCAGGCTGACCAGTGGCTAATCCTATCTTAGCCGGGTCAAAAAACCTAGACTAACCATCCCACCAGACCTTAACCTAACCCCGGCCAAGCCTCTAGTGTAAGATAGCCACTCAGTGACCTGACACTTTTTGAAGTCGGTGCCCAACCTATCGTCCTAGCCTATCGATCACGTGCTAGTGACCGACACCTAAATTGTCCCATTCGCAAGCGTGCGAAGGAAGACTCCTTCCCCTTTTTCTATAAAAAGGGCACGCTAGCCTCAACACAGCACAGCACAAACTCCTTCCTCAAACCAAGCCATAATGCCAGGACCCATTGTTCACAATGAAACCACGGCAAACAACCTTGGAGGTTTTGTGACCGTGCTAGCAAACCTCACCCGTCGTGCCTTTGCATGAGAAGAACCCCCAGAATATGTTGTGTACCAAGGACCCATGAGTGGTGAGATCCATCAATTCTGGCCCACCGTGCACATCTATGGTAGGGGTCTATCACCAGAACGCCCCTACAGGTTCATCGGAAGGACAACTTCCTTTGAGCCGCAAGCCATCCAACTAGCTGCTCGAGAGGCTATAGTTCAACCCCAACACTTGTCGCCCAGAGTTAACTGTCGCTCATTCTACTACTACCCCAACCGTGACGGGTATGGTAGGCCACCCCAGGTTGCCAACGGAGATCACGAGACGGATCCTGCATTGTTGCATCTGGTGCGCTATGTAAGTGCACTAGAGGATCTGTTCGATCAAATCACTCTTGATCTGATCGCAACTTGTGGAGAACTGATGCGCCGAGCCCCGGCAAGAAGAGAACATGAGCCCAACACCGACAACCCAGTCGTGCTGTTCGGACAACCGATCGAGTCCCTGAGGTCTGCCCCAGTCATTGACCAAAACACCTTGATGACCCCAGAAGTGCTTCGTCGCCTTTTGGGAACACACTCCAGCGGGATTGTGGCCAACAATCCCCGAGATGGTCATCATCGCTACCCCGACCCCGCAGCCCCTCAACCCACTCCAGCTAATCCCGATGGTGAAAACCGTGGCGAAGCCTCGACGTCCGCAAGGCACGCCCGCTTAGATATTAATGAGGTAGACTAGAGTTGCTCGAGTAATACCGAGTCCTAGTATGTTCACGCCCTGTAATTGTGTGATCCTGTATCGCCATAATTAAATGTTGTTTTCTTGTACGCCCCTATTTTAAATAATAGCCACGCATAAGTACGTTGGTGTGCGTTTGCAATTTTAACCCGGGCATAGCTGCCAACCCCGACGACTCAAAGTTTGTGCTACGAGTAAAACTTTCTTGTTTCAACTAACTGGAATGATATTTTCAAAAAAAACTCTTAACAAATCTCGAGGACGAGATTTTTCTTAAGGGGGGTAGTGTTGTGACACCCCAAAATTTTTAACCTTGTTTTATTAATTAAAATTTTGCCAGGAAACTTAAACTTTTTTTATGGATTTCCTTTTGATTTCAGAACCATTCTTTTCTTTATTATTATGGAGTTTTTACCCCAAGTGAAAACTTTCCAATTATATTATTGGACTTGTTTACCCTATCAAGAAAAACATTTCTTTTATCAGTGGGATTATTTGCATAATTATTTCTCCCTGAGCCTTATTTCTTTAAAAATGATTTTTGTAAATTTCAGGGCCTCTTTTGCACTGCAACCCTTTGATAAATTTATTTTAAAATTCCAACCAAAATTTGGAGATGTCATGTGATGTTTTTAAATCACTTTTATGCAAAAATATCTTCTGTTCATTGGAGATTTTGAGCTTTACCCCAAGTTTTCAAATCTGGTCCCGATTGTGGATTGCACTACAACTTATTTAAATATTCTTTCAAAAATCCCACAAAAATTAGGGGAGGTAAATAGGAGTATATTATTCATCTTTGTGCAAAACCCCACTGATGTTCTTTGAAAATTTGAGCAAAACATCCTCTTTTGCTCTCTGGTCCAGTCTGGCTTTTTCTACAGCAACTCTATTTTTTGTTGCTCTAATGCCCATGATCTTTCTCCTGCTTATCAACCACCCTGCAAAACCCTTAAGTCCAGGAGAGTGGACCCATTGGCGTATTTTTGGTGCATGCAATTATAGCTTTTAGTTTGTGTCCAGAACTGGTTTTCTCAAAAACTTGCACTAACAAGTTTCTATTTTTGCCAAACTAACATTGCCATCCTCCCTAGCACCTAAAGAGACTAGGATATGGAGATTTTGGCCACCCCAAGAACTGCCTAGATGCCTCTAGCATTCTGTCGAACACCTTGTGTGCATGGCCAGTTTTGGCATGGTTTTTAGTTAGCATTGTACGCTTGATCCTCTAACCTAACTAACTCGTCCACTAAGCTCCTAGCTAACCCTAACCCAGGCCTGTTAACTACCAGCATCACCCAAGCTCTCTAACATGCGTTGGCATTTCGTCGAGCACCTGTCGTGCGTGCACCGGGCGCAGCCAGAGCACGTGTTTTGCACGTGCGTACGCCCGAGCTACCGCGTCCCAGGTTGACCCCTTCCCCGAGCTCGATCTGATCCGCTGGTGTAGCCGTGTTCCGCCCCACTCGACCGCCCCCTCGCTCCCTGCAGCGTCGCCACAGCAAGCTTCTTGGCGGCACGTCTGCGGCCGTGTCCGCTCCTGCCATGGACGGCGCCGCCCAAGCCCCCTCCGTTCGCCAGCTGCCCTCGTGAGCAGGCCATCCTCATCCGCTTGCCCTCCCAAACCCCGCTAGCCTCCACCACGTCGCCCTGCCAGCAACAGGACGGCGGTTCGCCGGCGATCTTATCCGTAGCCGTGAGACCGATGTCGCCCCGCGAAGATAGGAGTTAACCTGGTCAGCTGTTCATGTGGGAAATGGAGTCCCATAGACGCTGAGGTACCACAAACCGCTTCCGCCATCAACCACTAGCAACCTTATGTTGTACTCATAGGCCAGAATGGTCTTGTACTACATATTTTGTATTTTGCTTGGTATTTCTGTATCAAGTTGGTGCCTCATCAGTTAACAGTAATCCTGGGGCTGGTGAGCACAAGGGTCATTTTCTGAAAATTAATATGCCGAAAATCCAGTCCTGACATCTACCCAGGATCGTTGCCACCTTGGCCTTCATGTGCAGTGACCTCCTTCACGACGGGAAGCACTAAAGCAATAGGATTGCATCCCCTTCGTTCACAACCTTGTAACCACCGCACCCAATCAGAGTCTCGCTCTATTGGCCTCAAATAAAAGTAAATTATTGTACTTGACCGTGTCCATAATGCATGAACACCGACGGTGTGTGTTTCAGTATCAAGACCTAAACTTGCCGCAATCCACTCTTTCAACTGACTGACAGACCATGTTTGAGCTGCGCTCATTGGCACCTCTATGTGAGTAAATTCACTTAGATCAGCTCACATCTCAGTTGTTTGGACAGTACTAGGACCGTAGTAAAATCTGAACTTCACTACATCAGACATCTCGGCTCACCTATTTTTCTTCAACCACGAAATACAAGTATTAAGCAACAACTTAAAATACCCACATTAACAAATATTAGACATGTCTATATATTAGCTAGCTATATATTACGGAATATTAACGGAGCAACTAATACAATTCACACACCTACAAGTATATTACAAATATTTGCCGGGGCATCTACAAATATTTACAGATTTTAATATTTGCCTGGACTGCCTATATTACGGATTTTATGGGAGCTACTCCAAATACTGACACTCCTAAATACTTGACATCCACATATAGTACGGAATATTACCGGAGCAACTACACACTTTTACACAACTAATTAGTTGACATCTAAATATATTTACGTATACTACCGGAGCAAATACTACCGGAGCACCTACGAAAAATAAAATGTTTGTTCAAATAATCGTACACCTAATTTATTTCACATGGAAACATATTAACAAATACTACCGGAGCACCTACGAAAAATAAAATGTTTGTTCAAATATACCCATAAAGCGTGCGTGCGAACAAAGAACGACGAACGGCGGCCACCAAACTGCCGGAGCTTCACCTCGACCACCTCCACCACACTGCCCCAACTTCACCACCACCACCTCCACCACACTGCCCCAACTTCACCACCACCACCTCCACCAAAATGCTCACCACGACCACCACGAGCTACCCCATCAGTAGATCGAGACCTCTTTTGGCTGCCCTAACAAAGTTGAATCCATTCACGATGCCAAAACCGCAAAAAACTGGTTCATTTAGGTGTAGAAATTGGAGGCATTTTTATGTAGAGAGAGGAGAAGGAAAGAACAGAAGAAGAACACAAGGTCTCGCGTGGAGAGTGGAGGAGGATAAGGCCAGGGAGTCCGGCCAGCTGCCGCGAGGAAAGAACGGTGTATTATTTTTGCAATTTATTTTTTCAGCGTAATATTTTCGCAAAATAATAAAAAAATGTATTATTTAAAAAAATTAGCCAAGTTCATAGCCAAAAATACTGATATGCACAATTTTAAATAAATAAATTATACAAATTCATTTCTTGATGAATCTAATAATACCAATTTGATATTATGGATATTGACATACCAGAAAGGGAATTATGAGGATTTAAAAAAGATGCACCTTACATTGTGGAATTTTATCAAAAAATAAATACACCTTATATAAAGGAACATACAGAGTATTTCTTTAAAAAATTATCAAACATAGAGAGGTTTGACTTTTCAAAAAACTAATACACCTTATATGTTGAAACAAAGGGAGTAAAAAGAAAAAGAAAAACCAACGACATCAACGGCGCAACAAAAGTGCGTTCAATATTTTCAATCTCTACTTCTAATGGGGGAGTTGGTAGGCCGGTATACATGGTTTATTTTTGCCTCGACATCCCACCACCACCCACCATGTTGGTTTTCTCGTCCATGGATTTATTTCATTTGTATCGATTTCTCCCCAGCGGAAGCAAAACCTTCGAAACCCCCCGACCCTCAGCTCCCAACCTCGACTTACCTATCACAGGCCCTCCTTTCATGCGGCGTCACCCATCCACGACCTCCTCCCATCAGGCAGCCACCACCCCCTCCGCCTAACAGCCATGTACAATGGGGCGACGACCACACATGGCCTAGGTGGGTCTCGGCCTGCCTCCTCCCTTAGTTCAAGCCTGGAGCTCCTCTTCCCAACCCGATCTGATGGAGAGAGGGCTAGGCGTTGCCACTCCGGTGGTCGCTGTGGCCATATCCGACCATGGGAGCCACCGCAGAGGCTCCACGTCGGCGGAGCAGCAGCAGCCCGATAGAAGGTTAGTGCCCGAGCTCGTCTAGCAGCTCGCCATCGGCGGCCACGACCATCGCATTTACCGCCACACATCTCCTGCCACCACGGTGGTGCTCCTCCCTGAGTATATCCACACCATTGAGCGTCGAGTACTGGCCATGGTCGTCATCTCCTCCTCTCCGCTCCACACCACGGGAACTCCCCCAGTGCTGCCAGGCGATGAGTACACACACAAAGCACACACATCCTTTGAGGCTCTTAGGTTGTCTCCTTCCTTTCCCCGTCCCCACCGTTTTTTTGTTTTATCATTTCATCAACTTACCCATGTCAAGTGTTTGCTTAAATGCTTCACAGATATGGATAACTTTTTAACCTCCTTCACATGTGCTTTGTTATAATGCTGTATAGGAAGGAATTTTATTCACTGAGAGGTAGATTAAAAACCAAAAACCAGAAAAATGATAACAGAAAAAAACCCAGAGCTCACAACCATGGTTGTGGTCTTTTTTTTCCCTTTATGAGAAGCATGTATTTTTTCACCGATAAATACAGGTATGCTTCTCGTGAAGTATATATGTACTTCCATGAGATGCAAAACACATTTTTTTACCCTTTCTGAGAAGCACAGCCGTGCCTCTTGCCGAACCAAATTGCTTCCACGAGAAGCAAATGTGTGCTTCTCTTGAAAGCAAACTCCTTTTCCGAGAAGCATAGTTGTGTCTCTCGCGAAAGCAAATTTGTGCTTCCACCAGAAGTAAATCAGTGCTTCTCGTGAAAGCGCATACTTTTTTTCTTTTTGAGACGCACAGTTGTGCTTACATCAAAGGCAAATATGTACTTTCATGAGAAGCACAACCGCGCTAAAATTAATTATTTTTTTTGCTCAAAGACATGGGGAAAACTAGGCAAAAACCAAAAAAACAAGAAAAACTAAAACCTAAGAATGTTTACAGAAAATAATAATCTAAAATGAAGAGGTAGCGTCCAACACGCGGCACATGGTGGCGCTTGGGAGCACCATTTGGCACGCTCACATGGCAGCAGAGTGATCCTTGCAGGAGCAGCCCAAGGGACTCCTGTTTGCCATACAGTTGGCCTAGCGCATAGGGGAGAACCCCTAGTAGGCACCCTATGGCTTATCGTAGTGACTCGGTTGTAGAGTGAGTTGGAATACTATAGTGGCCTATTTTTTTTGTATTTTTCTGCTTTCATTATCTTTTAGAAAACAACATGATTTTTTAAAATGTGGACATTTTTTTTGAAAAAATGACAACCTTTTGAAATCATGAACATTTTCATAATTTCATTTTGAAACCATGAAAATATTTTCAAATTTAAGAACATTTTTTAAAAGACAAACTGTTTTTATCTTTTCAATTTTAAAATTACAGCCTGTATTTCGAATTTTCAATACATTACACCCTTAACAAGCATGAAGCACCACACAAAGGTGGCTAAATGTGCTAGTCCTGACGTGCTGGCCTGATAGCCCGCGTGCGCCGTCTATGGTGGGCCTGGCCCGTCATATTTTTAATCAGGCCATGCCGGAGGCTGAGCACAAATGGTGGCACGGCACGGCCCGTTTATGTTTTTTATTCAAATTTGTTTTATATATTAGCCCCCCAAAACAACCCAGATAGACCAAAACAGCCCAAAATCAAGCTAGCTGGTGGGCTTAATGTGCCGTGCCTGGTCCGT
The DNA here is from genome assembly GCF_018294505.1 of Triticum aestivum. Classification (NCBI taxonomy): domain Eukaryota; kingdom Viridiplantae; phylum Streptophyta; class Magnoliopsida; order Poales; family Poaceae; genus Triticum; species Triticum aestivum. Next base: position 635,029,740 of record NC_057804.1, on the reverse strand, counting down.
TTAGGCCAGGCCGGGCCATTCCGCCCTATTCGGCAGGTCTTCACCCTCGAAAGAAACACCTCAAAAATGAAAAAGGATAAAAACAATCCGTCTCACTCGACCCCCAAATCGCCGTCGTCGCCGCTTGTCGATTCCGGCCAATTCCGGCAGCCGCCGTCGCCATCCAACACCTCCCCTCTATTACTTCCGCCGTCTGAATCGCAGCTTGCCTCTTCCTTTGGCGTTCGCGGTTTACCCTAGTCGTGTGTTCCCTGGTGCGTGGCGTCGCCGTGGACGCCAGCGCAGCACCCGCGCATTCGGCTGCTCTTCACCTACATTATCCGCATTCCCCACACGGCTCCGCCTCCTGGTATTCGTCCTCGCGCCTCTGGTTCGAGGGCGACGGCCTCGGCGACGCGGCGATTGCTGGCCATGGCCTCCCGTGCTTCCGCAGTCGTATGCTCGGGTAGGAGACGCCTCCGTCGAGCACTTCACCGTTGCAGAGTGACGACGGCAGACCGCAGCGGCGGTGTCGTTCAACCTCGGCTACAACCGTCAAATGTGAATTCCTGGTCCTCCTACTCTTCTCTGTATAATCTGCTACCTCTTCTACTGTTCAACAGGATTTAGTTAATGTTGGCCTGCTAACTATAATAGTTTTCCAGTTAAACATAGTCTTTCTACTATACCTGGTTACCCGTAAATCATGCAACTGTTGCTATATATACCTAAACATGATTGTTAGTGTTTTTCTTCTGATGCATCTGATCTGTGTAAATGGTTTATTCCCTGATGATTTAGTATACATGTGTGCTCCCATAGCACCCATGTGCACAATTTGATTGGTGTAGCCGTGCAGCTGCGGTGCATCTTTGTGAATAGTATTTCTGCACTAATCATGTGTAGGTGCGGTGCATATGTGTTCTGCATATGAGCAGTTCATGAGTTTGTGATGTGTCCTTAATGCTTAGTTGCTTGGTTTGTTGACCAAGTCTTGTACCTTGGGTATATTCCTAGTGTTAAGTCAGTTAGTGCACTTTATTTAACCAGGAGCATAGCAGCTCTGCCCAAGTTGGCATTGCTTTTCGTTACGGCTAAAGATGAATTCTGCCATAGTTGTGTGTGTGGCACTGCCCAATTCTCTGATTTATGAGAGAACTACAGCCAGGTGCTGTGCATCTATGTGAACAGTAATTCTACACTAAGTGGATGTTTGTTGACCAACTCTTGCTTGAGGTTATATTCTTATGTCTTTAGAGTTTAGAGTATGAAGATAGCTATCGGTATTGAGTTGATGATACTCTGAAGTGATTGAGATTGACAATGACAAACTAGTTTAACGTTATTGGTTGTCTACACCTCACTATGTAATGTAATGATGGTCTGATGCAGTTCTGTTTTACCTTGCCATGCTACATGTTGTCGACATTTTTTAACCGGTTGTACTACTCATGCCTCTGATCTATTTGCATTTTTTTCATCATGGTACATCTGTTTTGACATGATCTCCCTGATTTCGCAATTGATAATAGATTTCGTGCCTACTTGCTTTCTTATGCACCATGTTCTTAACTCGTGGGAGAATCAGTAGAAATAATTCTGAAATTAGTGGTTCCATGTTGTTTATATGTCTAACTTATTTACTTTAGCAGTTCGAGAGGATGCTTTCAAGCGAGATACCCTGAACATGTAGGAAGAAATGAATTCAGCTTGCTCCAGGGTTGTACTCGATACTCAATAGCAACCAGGACACGGCCCTGGGTTGATTGACAAGGTTTCTGGGTTGGCTCTTTGCACAAGGCGATCAAAGCCTGGAAGTTGACTCCCACAAAGCTGTTACAGAAAATACGAGTATGTCTGAGTATTAAATTCTGTTTCAGGAGAGATTATGAATAGTTATCGTGAGCGTCACACGTCATTCAGTGAGTTGTCGAACTTGATTTTGTCTATGTTACTGCAGTTGTTGTGTTATTCAATTGTCATGTACCTTATATCGCTGGATCCTTCTATCGCACTTTGAGGAATTCAATTTCTATTTTCCGAGGTGGTGCCTTCTCATTGTAGGCATAATATCACCCCTTGTTGTAAAGAGATGACTCCAATAATCCGTACATCCTCATTCCTTCGATCACAATGTTCCATCCTGAACACTAAACCTATAATGTTGTTCGTCCGCATTTTTATTAAAATTTTAATGTTGTCTCATTTGCTTTGCTTCTTGGACCTTGCTAACAACAATGTCAATGTGAGTGGTTTCACTTGCATAACATATAACTACATATGTGACTGAGGTTAACATATACATTTCCTTCGTTACATGCGAGATATTAGATAGATAATGGAAGTATGGCCCACTTTCTTATGACTACATCTCAGATGAAATTCTTACTGATGCAGGGAGTTACATGTCTATTGAATTAGTGAATTCTCATTGGCCATCCAGGTTTCTTCCCTACTTTATTTGCAACATCTCCACTTCTCCAGTCCCTTGTGCACAACATCATGTCCGACGAGTTTCTGCTTTTACAGAAGAATCCTGTCCGACAACGTTCGCCTATCTCCTGCATCTGCACATCAGAAGCTGCATACGCATGTACATGTTACCACTGAAATGTTCTATTTTAATGGTATAATGGTATTCATTAGCATTGGAAGCATACCCATTGACGAGTCCTCACTAGTGGCAGTAGATTGGTGTGCCTTGTCACGCGGATAAGTGTAGTAAACACAAAACATTAGCATCATAATAATCAAAACTGTCCCAATTATTATGGCAATAGTGGCTCTTAAGCTTAGCGACTTCATTATCCCTTTGCCCTTAGCTAAGGGGGGCGGTGGGTCAAGAGCAAATGGGGTAGGTGGCTCCGGGGAGGGGGGGGAGGCGGCATAGGTGAATGCACATCGACATCACCCTCGTGCCAAACACATGCCTAGTATTGTATCAAACATTTGCTGACTATATAGGAGTTAATATGGCACACGTTGTATAAAAAAGAAAGTCGTGGAGAATGTTAGTTGGACATACCGTCACAATTTTTCATGTATGTTGGCCACGCCACAACTGTGCCGGAATCTTTTCCATGGCAAGAACAGTACACTGACGGGAGATCGAATGGAATATCCTATTTTCCAGCATAAATTTGCACAAGCAGCAAGCTCCCTTATCTAGCTCAAACCGTGGCTCCAAATCGATGGCAAACAACAGAGCGTCGTAGCAAGAAGTTGTAGGAGAGTGCACAAAAGCTTGGCAAGATAGGACAGCTAGGCTTACAACTGTCCTTTCACGCTAACAACTAGTAGAACTACTTCTAGTCCACACTATAGATACAGGAAATAGGACCAAGGTAGGGGGCAGAGCCCCCCCCCCCCCCTACTTGCATAACATATAACTACATATGTGACTGAGGTTAACATATACATTTCCTTCGTTACATGCGAGATGTTAGATAGATAATGGAAGTATGGCCCACTTTCTTATGACTACATCTCACATGAAATTCTTACTGATGCAGGGAGTTACATGTCTATTGAATTAGTGAATTCTGATTGGCCATCTAGGTTTCTTCCCTACTTTATTTGCAACATCTCCACTTCTCCAGTCCCTTGTGCACAACATCCTGTCCGACGAGTTTCTGCTTCTATAGAAGAATCCTGTCCGACAACCTTCGCCCTATCTCCCGCATCTGCACATCAGAAGCTGCATACGCATGTACATGTTAGCACTGGAATGTTCTATTTTTAATAGTATAATGGTATTCATTAGCATTGGAAGCATACCCATTGACGAGTCCTCACTAGTGGCAGGGGATTGGTGTGCCTTGCCACGCGGATAAGTGTAGTAAACACAAAACATTAGCGCCATAATAATCAAGACGGTCCCAATTATTATGGCAACGATGGCTCTTAAGCCTAGCGACTTCCTTGTCCCTTTGCCCTTAGCTAAGGGGGGCGGTGGCTCAAGAGCAAATGGGGTAGGTGGCTCGGGGGGAGGGAGGATGCGGGATAGGTGAATGCACATCGACATCACCCTCGTGGCAAACACATGCTTAGTATTGTATCAAACATTTGCTGACTATATAGGAGTTTATGTGGCACACGTTGTATAAAAAAGAAAGTTGTGGAGAATGTTAGTTCGACATACCGTCACAATTTTTCATGTATGTTGGCCACGCCACAACTATGCTGGAATCTTTTCCATGGCAAGAACAGTACACTGGCGGGGGATCGAGTGGAATATCCTGTTCCAGCATAAATTGGCACAAGTAGCAAGCTCCCTTATCTAGCTCAAACCGTGGCTCCAAATCGACGGCAAACAACGGAGCGTCGTAGCAGTAAGGTGTAGGAGATTACACAGAAGCTTGGCAAGATAGGACAACTAGGCTTACAACTGTCCTTTCGCGCTAACAACTAGCAGAACTGCTTCTAGTCCACACTATAGATACAGGAAATAGGACCAAGGTAGGGGGCGGAGCCCCCCCCCCCCCTGACTTTGCCATATTTGTACCAATGTGTACATGGGACATGTATGCATATCAACACTGCCCATATAGCAAATAGTGGTATAATCTTCATTGAAGTTCTCCATATAAGGTGGCCATGCCACAATAAGTGAGAATCCTTGCCATGGCAACAATGGTACATAGATGTATCGATCGAAGATCAAAAGGAATATCCCATGCCACAATAAATTTGCAACAAACCCTGGCGCCAAACCCTCTGCATACATGAGGGCATCACATGACGAAGTTGTAAGAGAATTAAGAGGTTCTTGGTAACAGATCACGGCGAGACTAGTAAGTTCAAACTTACACGTGTGCTTCACCATCACCAAAATCGCCAAGAGTGGCACCGACACAAAATACCGTGTCACGGGTAGGAGAAGATCCATTTCCTTAAGGAAGGTAAATGGAAATGAGCAAGAGTAAAACGACATAACTTAAATTATTTGCAAGCACAAGGAAGAAACTTTTGATTTAGCACATAATTTCACTGATCCTCTCATCCAAATAAAAAAAACTCTACCAACACTTAAGAATATTTTGTAGACAAGAATGCAATAACTATCTAATGATTAAACACGAGTTTTTTTAAATCAAACTGAAAAAACTATTAAGGAATTGGTCCCCTTTTAAGAAAGGAAAAATATTAAAATCTACCCACCTCACCCTTAAAGTATACTACGAATCTTAATTTTTAAAGGGTATTTAGGTATTAGCACGTGGAGGTGGATAATTAGCCCCACACAGAGAGGGGAAAAAAAGAATTATTGATCGATCGATCTACTAGGAAGAAACTGGTACTACGTGCAATTAAGTATGAATGAAGCTTTACAAACTTTATCCAGATTTACATTAAAAAATATTAATATTTACAATACTAAATAATTATAATATGAAAATACGTCCCATGATGGATCTATATTGATTTGGTATTGCGAATGTCATTATTGTTTTCTATAAATTTGGTCCAACTTCATAAAGTTTGACTTATGACAAACCTAATATGCATGGTAAAAATGAAATAGAGGGAGTAGTAATTATCATAGGAATGAGAGAATTGTTGTTTCATCCTTAGTAGTTGGTGGGGCAATAGGTTTATAGTGAAGTCATCATTATTAGTACTTTAAAAATCACAAAGCTTGGTATTTTGGACAGAAATATACATGATTTCAAGCCTAAAACAAAAGTAACTACTTATTGTAATAAAAATGTTTTTTGTGTTATATTCGGTTCTAGGAGAGCCGAAAAGCAAATTAACAACAAATACAAAACAACCAAGCAAGATAAATAGCAAGCAAGCGGAGTACTGGAGTGTAGGACCTGTAGCTCAAAGAAGGGCTTCCCTGCAACATCACTAGAAAAGGGTTTGCTTCTGATACGTCGTATCTATAATTTTTTATTGTTCCATGCCAATATTCTACAACTTTTACATACTTTTGGCAACAATTTATATGATTTTTTTGGACTAACATATTGATCCAGTGCCCAGTGTCAGTTCTTGTTTGTTACATGTTTTTTGTTTCATAGAATATCCATATCAAACGAAGTCCGAACGAGATAAAAATTTACAGAGATTTTTTTGGAATATATGTGATTTTTGGGAAAGCGGAATCAACGCGAAGCAATACCCGAGGGGCCCACAAGCTCAGAGGGCGCCCCAAGGGGTAGGCGTGCCCAGCAAGCTTGTGGACACCCCAAAGGTCGGTTGGAGGTGTCCTTCGCCCGCAAGGAAGCTTATATCTGGATAAAAATCGTGTTAAAATTTCAGCCCAATCGTAGTTACGGATCTGTGGATATTTAAGAAACGATGAAAGGCTAGAATCGGGGTCGTGAAACAGAAAAGAAACAGAGAGATACGAGATAGATCCAATCTTGAAGGGGCTCCCGCCCCTCCGCCGCCATGGAGGCCATGAACCAGAGGAGAAACCCTCCTCCCATCTAGGGGAGGTCAAGGAATAAGAAGAAGGAGGAGGGGGGCTCTCTCCCCCTCTCTCCTAGCACTAGTGCAGAACCGGGCAATAGCACCGGTTCGTAAGGCCCTGTAGTGTCGGTTACATAACCGACACTAAATTGTGGTCACTAAAGCCCCCCCCCCCCTTTAGTACCGGTTCAGGACAAATCGGTGCTAAAGGGCAACCACGTGGCACGAGCCAGCTCCGGGGGCCTGGAGCCCTTTAGTACCGGTTGGTAAGACCAACCGGTACTATAAGGTTTGGGGGGGTTTTAGTTTTATGATTTCTTTTTTATTTAATTTTGTGTTTTCATTTTAATTCTTTTTCGTTTGCTGGTATTTTACGATACTACACATTGTACACGTTATGCATATATATATATATATATATATATATATATATATATATATATATATATATATATATAAATAGAATTTCTAGTAGAACCAATCATGCATATATATATCATCAATGTCTCACAAACCATCATATTAATTAATTCACACATACACACATGTATAGCTATATACAATTTCTCCTACATATGCATGTTGCCTTCGGAGCCAGTGGCATTAGCCTATATTGGTGCCTTCGGAGCACGATGACAATTGGAAGTGGTTTTCATGGGGCGGTAGCGGGTAATAGTATTCTCCCTTCGGATTTATGACCTGGTCGAGCAAAAATCCCGCTATTTCCTCTTGAAGTGCTTCTACGCGCTCCGTTTCTAGGAGCTTCTCCCGCACCTCTCTGAACTGTTAAGAAGGAGATCAATATGTTAGTTGTGTGACTAGATATCGATAATGGTGTAAAAATTGTGAATAGTGTTTTGACAAGCGTACCCATTCCTGTCTTTGAGATCTGCTCCTTTCGGACGCCATCATGCGAATGTTCTCGCAAACGCAAGAATGCACACAGATCAATCCCCTGCGCCTGCTTCAGGGCCTTTACGAGAATGGAATTTGATCAGATAATAATTAATCAAGCATGATAATTAAAGAGATGGCAGCTAGCTAGCTAGCTAGTACTACTTACCTTGGGTCGAAACCGTTGAAGCTTTTGTTTCCATTCGCCTTCCGTGACGGCGATGAACCTTGCCCAAGCCCTGCCCGCCGACAAAGAAAATGAATAAAGGGGTTATTAAATAGTTCATATCATGAAATGACGAACTATAAATAGGCCGAGATATATAGTTAATAATGATTGAAATTACCTGTTGACTATCCCATACAAGATGTTATAGTCAGTTTTTTCTGAGATTAGTGAGTCCAGTACTTCAACTGTTCCGACGTCAACTTTAATGATATACAAGACCCAGTGAAATTTGCATGCACACACGTTTGCATGTCTTAATTAAGCGGCATATGTAAGCAAAAACATGTAGCTAGCTAGTAGGCAAAAACAGAGAATTTGTAGTACAAGACAGTGTGACTCACTGGAAGTTGTAAGGAAGTAGTATATCTTCATTGTATTTGAGGCGCTTCAAGAACTCTAGCATGCTGTCCTCTACGGCCTTTTGATGACGTGCATCTATTTTCCATGTGTATTCATTAACGGTGTTTGGGTCAATGAACCCAATTCCATAGCGTCCACCTTTTCTCATTTCATACATCTTCATCCTGCATATAATACCACAGAAAAGAATATAGTGAGGATAATTACAGGTAATGATTGATCAAAAGGATCACTACAGCTAGCTTGAGACTTAAATTACAGAAAGAAATCACTTACAGACAATAGCAACTGACGATAGATTTGTCGAGTGCGTCTTGATTGTATAACTGAAACAGTTCAGAATACTCAACGGACAGAGCTTTCTCATGGTAGTAATGCCCCTCCTTGACATTCACCATGAGGGACACTCCATCGGAAATCTTGGTAATGTTCATGTACCATTGATGCAATTCATACATTCTCGTTGGGAGGTTCTTGACCTTGTCTGGCGCGACCAAAGGTTGGCCCCGGACATATTTCCGTTTTATTTCATCCTCTCTAAGCAAAGGCATGGGCTCGATCTCGAGGAGTTGTCCAACAGTGATGTTGAGAACTTCAGCCTGCATTATATGCTCCTCCGTTATTACCACATTGCCCACCTCGGGAACGTGCATTGTTTGCCCACAATAATATTGGGCGCGCGTACTGTCACCTGTTGTTGGCACAACAAGCGAGGGATTGATTGCGCCGCCTGTTCTCCCAGCTGGGGAATGGTTTTCCCGCATTTTTTGGCAGCTGCTTCTTGTTTGCTCGATCCCGATGTAGACATGCTCGCCTCCCTTTGTAGACGTGCTCGATTTAACTTCCTGATGTGGCGCTCATAGTCTGTGTCAACAGGCTTGGGAGCTGGTGGTTGAGCCATACGAATGAAGTGGTCAATCGTTTCCTCAGGCACTTTCTCCCTTGGCGGCGGTGGCGGTTTCGGTGCAAAATGGGCTTCCACCTCGGCCTTCGATATGGCTGTGATTTCCTCCTCGGACCTGTCATAAGACCTCTGCGGAAGAGGCTTGAGGCTTGGACCATATTTATATCGCTTGCCTCTGCCTGTACTTCCTGTACTACCTCGACTTGTACCGCTATGCACCATAGTTGCGGGGTGTCTCTTCTGCGATTGCTGAGGCGGCGGAGACGGCTGACGGGGCTGAGTTGGACGAGGAGGAGTGGCCTGAGGTTGTGCCGGACTTGGAGGAGTGGACGTCTGACGCTGTGGCGGACTTGGAGGAGGAGGATTGTCCTGACACTTTGCCGGACTTGGAGGAGGAGGAGTGGCCTGACACTTTGCCGGACTTGGTGGACTTGCAGGAGCGGGAGTCTGCTGACTCGGTGGCGGACTTTGACGAGGACTCGGCTGACGCGGAGTCGGTGGCCTTCAAAAGATGATGCAGTCCCTTTTCCATAGGAGGATACGATGTTTGGCCTCTCCGAGAAAGCGCTCGCCGTCACCTCCAGCAATGTCAAGCTGTAGCTCCGAATATGGTGGGTCCACCACCTCATCAACAAAGACACGAGCATAGCCCGCTGGAATCGGGTTGCAATGGAAGATTGCCTCGGGGGGATTTGTAAAAGCAAAGCCGTCCGCCACCTTCATGGATATGTTCTTCATTTTGACGTGTAGCTCGCAGTTAGTGTTCTTTGTGATGTCATCCATGGGGTATCTACCCAGCATTGCGTCATCCGGGACAGAACCCACGCTGCTTCTCGGCATGGATGGGCCGGTGCTATCCAATGATGGATCATCCGCTAGCTGCTGCAGCTGCTGAGACCCCCTTTGATGGGTAAGTGAGTCGATCTGCTCCTGCTGCCGCATGAATTTGACTGCCAATTCCGCTTGACTTGCTTCTAGGCCTTGAAGGCGTTCATAGTCCCGCTTCCTCTGCTCCTCCTCCATCTTCCTCTTCTTCTCCTCCGCAATCTTCTTTCTCGCACGGGTTCTGTAGTCGATGTTCCATTCTGAAAACCCCTCATACCACGGAATAGTGCCCTTGCCTCGTGTTCTTCCCAGGTGTTCAGGATTTCCCAGGGCACGCGTAAGCTCGTCATTCTCTCTGTTGGGCTGGAACACCCCCGATCGTGCCTCTTCTATTGCAACAAGTATCGCATCGTCGGCTCCCTTCAGACTTGCCCTCGTCGAAACATTGCCTGTCTCCGGGTCCAACTCCCCCCCATGCGCATAGAACCAAGTCCTGACCCTGGGGGGCCAGCTCTTAGTAGCCGGAGTGACACCTGCATCCTGCATCTCTTTCTCAGACTTATCCCACTTAGGCATTGCCACCGCATAGCCACCTGGCCCCAGCTTATGGAACTTATCCTTTTTTCGGCATTCTTCTTGTTTATTCTCGACCGTTCCTTAGCTAATTCCGAATCCTTGAATTTCACGAAATCATCCCAATGATCACGTTGGTTCTCTAGTGTTCCCTTGAATACTGGAGTCTTCCTTCCTCCTTTGACGTACTTCTTCCATTCACGATTCTTGTGGTTCTTGAATGCAATCGCCATCATCCTAAGAGCAGCCTCCTTGACTTTCTGCACATCTGCTTCTGTGAAATGATCTGGTAGGGTGAAATGTTCCATGAGAGTATCCCAAAGCAGATCTTCTTGATTCTTGTCGACAAAAGTAACATCTGGACGTGGAGCAGCGTCCTCTTTGCCTTTTTGTCTTTTGTCTTTTGCTGGCTCTCTCCATTCTTGAAGGGAGATCGGGAGTTGGTCCTTCACAAGAACTCCGCACTGACGAACGAACTTGTCTGCAATCTTCTTAGGCGCTAATGGTTTGCCAGTAGGGCTGCATGCCTCGATATTGTACTTTACGCTCGGCTTCAACTTTTTGTTCGGGCCTCGTTTCGTCATTTTGCCTGAAGATTTGCTCGATCCGGATGGCTGAAAGAACAAAGATCGATTCGTTAATATATCTTCAAGTCATTTAAAACATGTGATGATCACCAGATGCCTGCTTATATAAATATATATACCTCGCCGGTCTTTGTTGTTTCAGGATCCACATGTTCTTCGTCATCGTCATAATCGTAGTTCATGACTTCATCAATTTAGTCATCGCGATCGAATATCATATCACCCTCTCCGGTGTTGTTTAGAAATTCGGAGCCTTCATAATCTTCTTCATTCTGATTATCATCTGGCCTGCGTATCATATCGAACATGGTCTGTTCTCCCTCTCTGTCGGTATTGTCTGCCATAGCTTTTGTTTAACTAATCCAAAAGAAATATAAAACAATTTAGTATTCAAATTACATCGTCTCGAATAATAGATATAATCTCGAATACCTCGTCTTGAATTTCATATAATATTGAATAGTACATCACTGGCTATTAGGTAATAAAGATCCAATACTACAGAAGAATCTAGGACACTCGTGGTTCCTCCGGCGCGGGCGGTGGACACCCAAAGAGAAGGAACCCTCACAGGATCATAGCTGAAGTGAGATCCCCGAAGAAACTGCCACGTATTGGAGAACCTGCCGCCCTCTAACGCAACCATGTAGCGATGGATGTGCTCGTCCTCCTCCCTGACACGGCGACGTACCACCTCCGGCGGGGCCGGGTCCCTCCACACTGAAACTGGCCCACGCGAACGCCACCAAACGAGATCAGGGTCGACGACGGGACCCGGGGCCTGGTTCCTCATCAAGCGGCGCGCCCCTCCAGACAGCACCTCCTAGTGCCAGCCCGGCGGAGCCCAGTCCCGGACATGGGTCGGCTGGACGTCGTCGCGGACGGGTCGACGGCGAGGATGCGGGCCGGGCATCGTCGAGAACAAATACTAGCTATATGCCCGCAAAACGTAACATTTTTTTAATGATTGGATTTTGATAACTAAAATTTCTAACATTTCTATATAACACTAATTATGCTAATCTAAATAATCTAAATAACACTAAAATTTCTAACATTTCTAACATTTCTATATAACACTAATTTCTAACATTTCTATATAACACTAATTTCTAACTGATTAAACACTAATTATATCCATCTAACATGCATTCATACATATATAATAGTGAAAAAATAATAATCTAAATAATCTAAACTAATTAAACATACAAAATACGTGTGTGTGTACTAATTAAACACTAATTATCTAAACTAATTAAACATACAAAATAATAATCTAAATAATCTAAACTAATTAAAGACTAATTATCTAAACTAATTAAACATGCTTGTGTGTGTGTACGGGCTCGGGGAGGGCGCACAGCGGCCGAGGGCGACGGCGAGGCGACGGCCGGGGCGGCGACGGCGGGGACGGCGCGACGGGGACGGGGACGGGCCCGGGGCGGCGACGGGGACGGGGGCGGCAACGGGGACGGGGGCGGCGACGGGGACGGGGGCGGCGACGGAGACGAGCGGCGACGGAGACGATCGAGGGCGGCGGCGACGGAGACGAAGACGGAAACAAAGGAACGAACAGAGAGGGAAACTAAAATTTTTGTAGCCGTTGTATATATAGAAGGCACCTTTAGTACCGGTTGGAGCCACCAACCGGTACTAAAGGCCTGTGTTGGGCCTTTAGTACCGGTTTGTGCCACCACCCGGTACTAAAGGGGGTGCGCTGGCGGAGGTGCGGTGCGGCAAGTTTAGTCCCACCTCGCTAGTCGAGGGGCTACCGCACTGGTTTATAAGCCCCAGTGTGGTAGCTCTCTCGAGCTCCTCTCCTAACCAGGCCTACTGGGCCTACCTGTCTTCTCCGCCAAGTGGGCCTACTGGCCCTTCGCGGGCCTACATCCTGGCCCAACGAAAGGTTGTGTCGCTAGTCGTATGCAGGCCGCTTTGGCCCAGTAGGCGGGCTTTTTTTTGCTTTATTTTTTTTGTTTTATTTATTTTTGAGTTGTTTTTTGCTGTATTTAGAGTTTCTTTGTGAATATTTTTGCTTTAGGTATAAAAAATTACAAACTTTCTGTTAGTGCCAGTAGATTTCAAATTTGAATAGTTTAAATTTTAAATTATATGAAATTTGTGTGAATCACTAGTTTGTGAATAACTTAACTTTGAAAAAAGTTTTTTCAGTGATTCTTTTTTCTTATGTTTAATATTAGTGTGTTTTATCATTATATTCAATTTAGTAATGCTTAGGTTATTTAAAAAATGAAATGCCTTTGTAACAGTTCAGTTTTCGTCGGAAACCCTGATACTTCGAAAGAAATTGTCCATTTTGTACACGAAGTGCATCCAGTTTTTGCCGTAACCCTCTCTACTTTCTTGCACATGCTATTTGTATGAAATTATGATACCATGCCAACTTTCAACCTTTTCTGAGTTCATTTGAATTGCTTTTCAATTTCAGGGTCATTTAGCTGGAAAAAAATTAGTAAATGCATTAAAAGAATTTGTTTGCACATAAAATTTCTTCGCGTTTCAAATGCCAAAACACATAACTACCCTAACTATTACAGACATTCCCTCCTGGGTGTGAAACACAGAAGAAAGTGATGATAGTGAAGCCGATCACATCCCAGATATTTGGGTGTGAAACTTTTTCTTCGCGTGTGTCCTTTTGCGCCGTAACCATGGAAAATCTTCATCATTTAACGGGATGCTCGGGTCAATATTCACTGTGAATGGAGCAATTTCATCAAACTTTTCATAATATTCTGACTTGTCTGTCTTGTCATCCACTCCCACGATGTTTCTCTTCCCAGAAAGAACTATGTGCCGCTTTGGCTCATCGTACGATGCATTCGCTTCCTTATCTTTTCTTTTTATTGGCTTGGTAGACATGTCCTTCACATAGAAAACCTGTGCCACATCATTGGCTAGGACGAATGGTTCGTCTGCATACGCAAGATTGTTGAGATCCACTGTTGTCATTCCGTACTGCGGGTCTTCGGTTACCCCGCCTCGTGTCATATTGACCCATTTGCACCGAAACAAAGGGACCTTTAAACCACGTCGATAGTCAAGTTCCCATATGTCCTGTATATAACCATAATATGTTTCCTTTCCCGTGTTGGTTTCTGCATCAAAGCGGACACCACTGTTTTGGTTGGTGCTCTTCTTATCTTGGGCGATCGTGTAAAATGTATTACCATTTATCTCGTACCCTTTGAAAGTCATTATATTCGAAGATGGTAACTGGGACAGCAAGTACATGTCATCTTCAATAGAGGTGTCATGCATGGTACGTGTCTGCAACCAGTTGGCGAAACTCCTGGTTTGTTCACGTGTAATCCAGTCATCAGACCGCTCCGAGTGTTTGGAGCATAGCAAATTCTTGTGTTCATCCATATATGGAGCCACCAAGGTGGAATTCTGTAGAACTGTGTAGTGTGCTTCAGTGAGAGAATGTCCATCCATACATATTATTTGTTCCCCTCCTAGCATGCCTTTTCCATCCAGTCTGCCCTTATGTCGCGATTCAGGAACACCAATCGGCTTAAGGTCAGGAATAAAGTCAATACAAAACTCAATGACCTCCTCATTTTGATGGCCCTTGGAGATGCTTCCTTCTGGCCTAGCACAGTTATGAACATATTTCTTTAAGACTCCCATGAACCTCTCAAAGGGGAACATATTGTGTAGAAATACAGGACCCAAAATGTTAATCTCTTCGCATAGGTGAACTAGGACATGTGTCATGATGTTGAAGAAGGATGGTGGGAACACCAACTCAAAACTGACAATACATTGCACCAAATCATTATGTAACCTTGGTATGATTTCTGGATCGATTACCTTCTGAGAGATTGCATTGAGAAATGCACATAGCTTCACAATGGCTAATCGAACATTTTCCGGTAGAAGCCCCCTCAATGCAACCGGAAGCAGTTGCGTCATAATCACGTGGCAGTCATGAGACTTTAGGTTCTGGAACTTTTTCTCTGCCATGTTTATTATTCCCTTTATATTCGACGAGAAGCCAGACGGTACCTTAATACTGAGCAGGCATTCAAAGAAGATTTCCATCTCTTCTTTGGTAAGAGCGTAGCTTGCATGACCCTGATGTATGCCGTCTTCTCCGTGCATACGTTGCTGGTCCTCCCGTGCCTCAGATGTATCTTTTGTCTTCCCATACACGCCCAAGAAGCCAAGCAGGGCACGCAAAGATTCTTTGTCACGTGCATCACGTCGATTGTGGAGCGGACCTCTAGGTCTTTCCAATATGGCAGGTCCCAAAATATAGATTTCTTCTTCCACATGGGTGCGCGTCCGTCCGCGTCCTTCGGAACAGGTTGTCCGCCAGGACCCTTTCCAAATATCACCTTCAAATCCTTGACCATATCATGTACATCAGCACCAGTACGGTGGCGAGGCTTCGTCCGGTGATCCGCCTCACCTTTGAAATGCTTGCCTTTCTTTCTTACGGGATGCCTGCTCGGAAGAAATCGACGATGTCCCAGGTACACATTCTTCTTACAACTCTTAAAATATATACTGTCGGTATCATCCAAACAATGCGTGCATCCGCGGTATCCCTTGTTTGTCTGTCCTGAAAGGTTACTGAGAGCAGGCCAATCATTGATGGTCACGAACAGCAACGCCTTTAGGTCAAATTCTTCCCCCATGTGCTCATCCCACGCACGTACACCTGTTCCATTCCACAGTTGTAAGAGTTCTTCAACTAATGGCCTTAGGTACACATCAATGTCGTTGCCGGGTTTCTTAGGGCCTTGGATGAGCACTGGCATCATAATGAACTTCCGCTTCATGCACAACCAAGGAGGAAGGTTATACAAACATAGAGTCACAGGCCAGGTGCTATGGTTGCTGCTCTGCTCCCCAAAAGGATTAATGCCATCTGCGCTTAGACCAAACCATACGCTCCTTGCGTCATCTGCAAACTCCTTCCCGTACTTTCTTTCGATTTTTCTCCACTGCGACCCGTCAGCGGGTACTCTCAACTTTCTGTCTTTCTTACGGTCTTCTCTGTGCCATCGCATCGCCTTGGCATGCTCTTTGTTTTGGAACAAATGTTTCAACCGTGGTATTGTAGGAGAATACCACATCACCTTGGCAGGAATCTTCTTCCTGGGGCGCTCGCCCTCGACATCACCAGGCTCATCGCGGCTGATCTTATAGCGCAATGCACCACATACCGGGCAAGCGTTCAAATCCTCGTACTCACCGCGGTAGAGGATGCAATCATTAGGGCATGCATGTATCTTCTGCACCTCTAACCCTAGAGGGCAGATAGCCTTCTTTGCTTCGTACGTACTCTCGGGCAATTTGTTGTCCTTTGGAAGCATATCCTTTATCATTACCAGCAACTTTCCAAATCCCTTGTCAGATACACCATTCTCTGCCTTCCATTGCAGCAATTCCAGTGTGGTGCCCAGCTTTTTCTTGTCACCTACGCAATTCGGGTACAACAATTTTTTGTGATCCTCTAACATGCGCTGCAACTTCTTCTCCAAATCACTTGCGCAGTTTCTCTTTGCATCGGCAATGGCCCGACCTGGATCATCAACGGGCTCATCTCATGCCTCTTCTTCAGCTTCTTCCCGCATTTTCGGCTCAGCTTCTTCCCGCATTACCGGCTCAGCTTCTTCCCCTATTGTTGTATCATCATATTCAGGGAACCCATGGCCAGGATAGCTGTCATCGTCCTCTTCTTCTTCATTGTCTTCCATCATAACCCCTCTTTCTCCGTGCTTGGTCCAAACATTATAGTGGGGCATGAAACCGGACTCAAACAGGTGGACGTGAATGGTTCTTGACGTAGAGTAATTGTGACCATTCTTACAGCCAGCACATGGACAAGGCATAAAACCATCCGCCCGCTTGTTTGCCTCAGCCGCAAGCAGAAAAGTATGCACGCCCTCAACAAACTGGGGAGAGCATCAGTCATCGTACATCCATTGCCGGCTCATCTTCATTACACAACACCGAATAGACCAACACGAGGAATAACTTGGGCAACAGGGGTGTTAAACTATGGGTTATGGGCCCACCATGTGGTTAAAAGTAGGAAGGTCGGTGACATCTTGCACGATCATGTAAGCAAGGCATGTCAGAGGAGAGTCTGAGGGTCATGTCGGCAACAACATAGGTACCAAGGGCGAGGGACGAAGAGAACCATTTTCCTGCTCGTTGAAAAGAGGCAGACCAATAGGCAAGGTTCCCGTCCATCGGTGGTTACCGGAATGTCATCAACAATAGTAACAAGGTCTTACTGACAGAGTTGTACATCGAGGTGTTTGCACAAGCAGTGGATTATTACTGCTTATATCATATAGATCATAGAAAAGGTTTAAACAAACCAATGGAAGGAAAATATGATCATCAGATTAAACAGAACAATGGAAAGGAAAATATGTTTAAACACATATTTCAAGGGTATATCCTTCCCAAGGACAAGCAGAGCAAGATATCCATGACAGGATATAAAGTAGAAAACCATTTAGGTAAGGGGGGAGGAATCTCATGATATTACCCATACAACGGTGTTAGGATAAATGATAATTAAAATATAGTATTGTGCTTCAAATGTGCCAGTTGAAAATCGGAGTGCCATTGACATGCTTCGAGATAGCAGTGACATGGTCTTCAGGTGAAGATCAGACTTTGGAAACACGAAGGATCCATCAGGAATAACTGGTAGAATAAGTCTTACAATTTCCTCATGGATGAATGGATAACCTTGCTGAAAAGGAATCTATAATGGTAGGTCCTCCAGCCGGGGGGTGCTAGGCATGTCATCACCTTACCAGGTCATACATAGACCAATGTTATAACTCTTGAAAATATGCCCCAACCATCATATCTGACCGAGGTTCAGATCCGATTGGTGTCAGGATACCTCTGACTTAGGATGCCAGAGAAGAAAAGGTGCAACACAAATTGATGAGATGACAATGTAAGATTCTCAAGAAATGAACTATGGGAGCGAGTCCAAAACAAGAGTTCATCATTAAACCAAGGAGAGGATGGGGAGGTGGCTGACGGTCTCAGCGACACTTCATCGAGATTTCCAACAAGATGGATTTCCACAATTATGTGAACATGGGGATAACATTTGTCATATCAAATGATATAATGAGGTATGCTCGAGGAAAACAAACACAATTAAACATTGGTTGAAAGGTGCGCCCGAAATATGGGTCGGGTTTGCACGACCAATGTCAGAATGGTGATTCAATAATCAATAGTCCAAGAACGAACGGCCGACCATTAACTTCAAAGCAATAGGGTTTCTAGAAGGGCAGAATTCAAACAGCACCGTTCACTTGTTGGTACACCGGTTGGAATGAACACGAGGACCAAGAAAGAATGGTGAGCCTGAGAAGTATCACCATACCAAGAATTCTTAAGAGGTGGTGAATTTCTCACGACATTCTTGACATAGCAGATGGTAATACTTCAAGGTAGAACATAACATAAGTCGGTTAACAATGAACTCAAGGTATAGCCACAACACAAACAAGTTTGTGTTGGAAAGAAGGCAAGGAAGTAGTCGATGACACACAATTCATCGAGGGGCAAGGATGGTAATTCTTATCATGAATTTGATTGTTATTCTGGAATAGCTCAGAAAGTTGATAATGATCACGACACATTTGTCGAGAGATTACCTGAAGATGTAATCGATCCGCGATCACATCAAGTCAAAAGAATGATGAAGCAAGAGGTTATTGGAACCATGGGTACGACACAAACTCGGAACCAAGCTTGTTGTCTGAGGTGGAATGATAAGACAAGGAAATCAACGTAAGCTTAGCTCAGCATCGAAAATTATGCTCTGGGAAGAGGACCAGGTAGCACAGTTAAAATCGGCATGACAAGGATATGGCCAAACAGGCTAGGAATGACGTGATGGAATTCAAACTCGTAAGTAATGAAGGTTACCAAGAGTTGCTTAATCGCGATGCGGACTCGTGTCAGTTATCGGTGTCTTTGAGTGTTAAATAACTCAAAGCCCGTGCAAAATTGGAATCAATGAGAATGTAGCACTTGATGAAGAAATCATAAGAAGTTATGCAGTTCCGTGATAATCTTGAGATACCTAGGGGGTAACACTCGAGGACAATCCAAAGTAGAGCTTGGACTGGGGTATTGTTATAAAGAAGATAAGTGCTTAAACATGCATGAGAAATGGTATTTAAAAGAGATCATGGTCGGAACCACGATTGCAAAAGGCCAGATCCCAGATATAAGATGTACTTATACCAAGGGAATAATTAATTTAAGAGAAGCTTTAATGATAAGATCTACATCGTGTCCATGGGCATGAACACAAAGTTCAAGGTCGACTCCCACTTCCATAATGCATAACCTTCCATTCACTTCTCGCATTCGATGAAGTTATAGCATTGAAATTTTATCTGGTAAAATACCAGAAGAGTACGACTCGTGAAAACTTTCGAGTTCACACATATTAAGGAAGGCATAGGTTCAACCCATCGGGGCATCTTAGAGTCATATACCAGAACCTTTAGAAGTAATTAACTCAAGCTCGAAGGCAGAGCATGGTTGAGAAAGCAGACGATACAATTTACCAAAGGCATTATGTATCAGAGAAAAGGCTCATAAGGTTATTGAATATGAAGGGCGTTGTCAGATAAAATCCAACAAAGGATCTGGTGGTCCACAAGGGATCTGACGTGAGCATCGGCACTCAACTAGAGGAAGCAGATTATAGAAACAACTGACTAACTCAATTGTCAAATGCAAAGGAATTATGATTTCCATATCAAGGGATCAGAAGCAATGCTCTGATTAGGGGTGGATAAGTTGAATAACCTTAGGGTACAATCAAAGACAATTGGATTGGTCGAGAACCAATTCCAGTTAAAAGAATGGCAGCTCAGCCGGAAAAGTAATTTATAAGGATCAATGATGATTGCGTGTATTCGCAGACGTATTGAGTCAACGGACTCAAAATGATAATGACAAGGAATGTCAATATGACCACGAGACTTATGGGATTAACCATAATGCAAGCAAGCAAGAATTTCAAGAGCCAAAGGCCCCAAAGGATTTTCGGAAGATCAAATATTATTTTGAATACTTTTGTGAAACACATGAACAACTGGGGTTGAGCGGATACTCGACAAGTGCGAGGATTTATTTGAAGGGGTATTCATGTGGCAAAGAACTGCTAGGCAGTAGGCACAAAGTATTCTCGGAACAATAGAGAAAACTTCGGGGAATCTTCTAATAACAAGATCAATGGGGGATGATCGTATGAATGGAAAGTGTAAGTAGTTATCCATACGGATTTATCGGTGGTCAGGAATAGCAAAAGTGATGGGCACAAAGTCTCGAGAGAACATCAGAGAGTATCTTCGGAATCTTCTGATTAGCAGACGATCATCTGAAGTGAGGGGCTCTCCGGGAGAAAGTACTTGCGAGAACCTACAGTTAGTTTTGTTTTTAGCAAAATCATTTAACCCGAATAGAAGAGAGTTCAGAATCCCAGAGTAAAGGTCGAGGAGTAAAAGATCCTAATACCACCCAATGGCGACGTGGGCCCGTAAGGCACACAGCCATGTAAATAAAAGTTTTGTAATGTCTAGACTCGACTTCGGCCAAGGAGTTGGGAAGGGGGATTCCTACAGGCAGTTGGCTCTGATACCAACTTGTGACGCCCCCGATTCAATCATACACTAATCATGCACGCAAATGTGTACGATCAAGATCAGGGACTCACGGGAAGTTATCACAACACAACTCTAAAACATAAATAAGTCATACAAGCATCATAATACAAGCCAGGGGCCTCGAGGGCTCGAATACAAGTGCTCGATCGTAGACAAGTCAGCAGAAGCAACAATATCTGAGTACAGACATAAGTTAAACAAGTTTGCCTTAAGAAGGCTAGCACAAACTGGGATACAGATCGAAAGAGGCGCAGGCCTCCTGCCTGGGATCCTCCTAAACTACTCCATGGTCGTCGTCAGCGGGCTGCACGTAGTAGTAGGCACCTCCGGTGTAGTAGGGGTCGTCGTCGACGGTGGCGTCTGGCTCCTGGACTCCAGCATCTGGTTGCGACAACCAGAAAGAAAGGAAAGGGGGAAAAAGGGGGAGAAAGCAACCGTGAGTACTCATCCAAAGTACTCGCAAGCAAGGAACTACACTACATATGCATGGGTATATGTGTAAGGAGGCCATATCGGTGGACTGAACTGCAGAATGCCAGAATAAGAGGGGGATAGCTAGTCCTATCGAAGACTACGCTTCTGGCAGCCTCCGACTTGCAGCAAGTAGAAGAGAGTAGATTGAAGTCCTCCAAGTAGCATCTCCAAGTAGCATCTCCAAGTAGCATCTCCAGTAGCATCGCATAGCATAATCCTACCCGGCGATCCTCCCCTCGTCGCCCTGTGGAAAAGCGATCACCGGGTTGTCTGTGGAACTTGGAAGGGTGTGTTTTATTAAGTATCCGATTCTAGTTGTCATAAGGTCAAGGTACAACTCCAAGTCGTCCTGTTACCGAAGATCACGGCTATTCGAATAGATTAACTTCCCTGCACGGGTGCACCACATAACCCAACACGCTTGATCCCATTTGGCCGAACACACTTTCCTGGGTCATGCCCGGCCTCGGAAGATCAACACGTCGCAGCCCCACCTATGCCTAACAGAGAGGTCAGCACGCTGGTCTAACTCCTATGGCGCAGGGGTCTAGGCCCATCGCCCATTCCACACCTGCAGGTTGCGTGGGCGGCCGAAAGCAGAACTAGCCCCCTTAATACAAGAGCAGGCTTACGTGCCAATCCGGTGCGCACCGCTCAGTCGCTGACGTCTAGAAGGCTTCGGCTGATACCACGATGCCGGGATACCCATAACTACTCCCGCGTAGATGGTTAGTGCGTATAGACCAAATGGCCAGACTCAGATCAAATGCCAAGATCTCGTTAAGCGTGTTAAGTATCCGCGAACGCCGAACAGGGCCAGGCCCACCTGTCTCCTAGGTGGTCTCAACCTGCCCTGTCGCTCCGCCACAAAGTAACAGTCGGGGGCTGTCAGGAACCCAGGCCCACCTCTACCGGGATGGAGCCACCTGTCCTTTCAGCCCCCTCATCAGAATCACTTGCGGGTACTCATCGAGCTGACCCAACTTTAGTCACCATCTGTATAGTATATGTATATAGTATATACCCGTGATCACCTCCCGAGTGATCACGGCCCAATAGCATAGCAAGGCAGACTGACAATAATGTAGGGCCAATGATGATAAACTAGCATCCTATACTAAGCATTTAGGATTGCAGGTAGGGTATCAATGACTGTAGCAACAATGACAGGCTATGCATCAGAATAGGATTAACGAAAAGCAGTAACATGCTACACTACTCTAATGCAAGCAGTATAGAGGAGAATAGGCGATATCTGGTGATCAAGGGGGGGGGCTTGCCTGGTTGCTCTGGCAAGAAGGACGAGTCACCAACACCGTAGTCGAACTAGGGGTCGCCGGCAGTCTCGGGGGTCTATCGGAAAGAAGTAACGGAGAGGGAACACAATAAATAACAGAACAATCAAAGCATCACAAAGCGTAACAAGACAATACGCGGTGTTTGGTGTGCCCTAACGCGGTAGTAAGTGATACCGACGAAGGGGGGAAACATCCGGGAAAGTATTCCCGGAGTTTCGCGTTTTCGGACAGATGAACCGGAGGGGGAAAATTGCGTGTTTGCTATGCTAGGTATGTGTGGCGGACGAACGGGCTGCGTATCCGGATTCGTCTCTTCGTTCTGAGCAACTTTCATGTACAAAGTTTTCATATTAATTTTTAAAGTTTTTTAAAACAATTTCTAATTTGTTAATTATTTATTAAATTCGAGACTAGTATTATTGCATCAGCATGACGTCATCAAGACGTCAGCAGGGTCAACAGTCAACTTTGACCGGGTTGACTGGTCAAAGGGGCGGTGGAGCCCAAGTGTCATTGTCTAGTTTAACTAAGCACGTTTAATTAGACTAAATATGTTCATTAGGCTAATTAATCAAAGTTAATTAAGTTAATAAACTAATTATCTAATTAATTAATTAATTAACAATTTTAATCATCCCTTTTTTTTATATTTTCGTTTTCATTTTAACAGGGGCGGGCCCCATGTGTCATTGGCACATAGGGCGGGGCCCAACCACCAGTGGCTCCAGGGGCCTAATGGGGCGGGGCGGGCACTGGCTCCCGACAGGGCGCCCAGGGGCGCTGGCGAGGCGTGAAGCGGGGCGAGGCCGCGGTGGTGCACGGGCGGCCGTGGCCGTGGCCAAAACGGCGGCGCGGCGGGGCTAGACGGGCAGCACGGTGGCGCACGCGCGCGGGACGAGTTCCGGCGCCCAGAGGCGTCGCGCGCGAGCATCGCCGGGCCGTGCGGGGAGGAGGCCAGGGTGTGCGGGGCACGAACGGGGCGCGGACGTGGACGCGGTGATCGCGGCCGCGAGTGGGGCATGTGCGCCGTGAGCGGGGGCTCAACAACGGGAGAGAGGGAGTGAGGAGGGGAGGCGGCGGCTCACAGGGGTGCTGCAGGGGTTCGGGCAGCGGGGGTTCGAGGAGGTGGACGGGGACGACCGGGCGATGGGGAGGAGATCCGGTGAGGAAGCAGTCCGGCGGCGTCGTGGTTCCGGCGAGGGGGGGGGCGAGCGGCGGCGACGTCGAGGCCGAGCCCCAGTTCCAGATCCGGGGTGGAGGGCGACGAGGCGGCGCGCGACGGGCGTCGGGGAGGCCGGATGGACCCTGCCGGTGAGGTCCGGCGGCCGGACGGACCGGCAGGCGCGAGGCAGAGCAGGGGCTTGGGAGGCGCGGCGAGGGGACGACAGAGAAGCTGCGTGGCGGGCGGCAGGGCTCCGGCGAGTGGCGCGGGTCGGTGACGGGGCCGGGGCGGCACCGGGCGGCGGCGGCGGCGGAGGCGAGGTGCGGTCGGGGGTGAGCCCCGATCCAGATCGGGGGGGGAGAGGGACGAGGGAGTGGGGGGGGCCTCCTCGATCCAGATTGGATCGAGAGGGGGGAAGTGGGGCGACGGGGGTTAGGGTTCGGTGGGAGGGGGTTATGCAGAGGGGGGGGCGCGACTGGGCCGGCCTGGGGGCCCGATGGCCAGCTGGGCCACGGCCCAGCAAGGGGTCTCCTTCTTTCTTTTGTTTTTGCTTTGCCTTTCTTTCTTTTTTTTTTACTTTTCTTTATTATTTTTTTTCATTTAATTTAAAATATTTATACATTTTATAAAACTGTGTCTTCTACATCATAATCATCTATGTAATATCTAGTACAAACCGAACAATTTTATTTTAAGGTTTGAAAACTTTTATTATTTACCAAATTTTGAATTTGAATTTGAATCGGTTTCGAACTAACTCGAGATTAGCAACTATAATCGAGGTGACGTGGCATCACTAGCAGAGGATCACTGTAGCTTAATTACCCGGGCGTCACAATTCTCCTCCACTACAAGAAATCTCGTCCCGAGATTTAAGAGGGGAGTAAGGGGGAAAGGTCTGGTTACGAAATCCTAACGAATCTTCTCAGTCTTGGTTGCTCTTCTTGAAGAGGTCGATCCATTACCCTGACATCATCATTTCTCTGCTACAGGTCATCATGGTGATGCTGCCCTTTTCTCGGGAACTCCAACGTACTTACGAATAGGTAAGGGGGTATTCCGGCAGAACGAACCTATGCAAGGTTGACTATCTGGTAGCTAACATAGGGGAAGGTGGCGGAAAGTAACTCTCGAACTGGAACTCAAGTAAATATCGAGAGAAAAGTAAGAAGGTACCATGAGAAGTTTCAAGCGGGTAGGCAATCATCCGATGCCTGAAACAAAGTGTAAAAGGGGTCCAGAGCAATGGTAATAAGTTTTGTGTCTGATACCAGAATATATTACTAGGAAAGTGACCCCGTGAAGTACCTACGAAGTCAAGCACGAGGAATAACTTGGGCAACAGGGGTGTACAGGAGAGTCAGGTTTCGATCCTGTGAAACTGTGGGTTATGGGCCCACCATGTGGTTAAAAGTAGGAAGGTCGGTGACATCTTGCACGATCATGTAAGCAAGGCATGTCAGAGGAGAGTCTGAGGGTCATGTCGGCAACAACATAGGTACCAAGGGCGAGGGACGAAGAGAACCATTTTCCTGCTCGTTGAAACGAGGCGGACCAATAGGCAAGGTTCCCATCCATCGGTGGTTACCGGAATGTCATCAACAATAGTAACAAGGTCTTACTGACAGAGTTGTACATCGAGGTGTTTGCACAAGCAGTGGATTATTACTGCTTATATCATATAGATCATAGAAAAGGTTTAAACAAACCAATGGAAGGAAAATATGATCATCAGATTAAACAGAACAATGGAAAGGAAAATATGTTTAAACACATATTTCAAGGGTATATCCTTCCCAAGGACAAGCAGAGCAAGATATCCATGACAGGATATAAAGTAGAAAACCATTTAGGTAAGGGGGGAGGAATCTCATGATATTACCCATACAACGGTGTTAGGATAAATGATAATTAAAATATAGCATCGTGCTTCAAACGTGCCTGTTGAAAATCGGAGTACCATTGACATGCTTCGAGATAGCAGTGACATGGTCTTCAGGTGAAGATCAGACTTTGGAAACACGAAGGATCCATCAGGAATAACTGGTAGAATAAGTCTTACAATTTCCTCATGGATGAATGGATAACCTTGCTGAAAAGGAATCTATAATGATAGGTCCTCCAGCCGGGGGGTGCGAGGCATGTCATCACCTTACCAGGTCATACATAGACCAATGTTATAACTCTTGAAAATATGCCCCAACCATCATATCTGACCGAGGTTCAGATCCGATTGGTGTCAGGATACCTCTGACTTAGGATGCCAGAGAAGAAAAGGTGCAACACAAATTGATGAGATGACAATGTAAGATTCTCAAGAAATGAACTATGGGAGCGAGTCCAAAACAAGAGTTCATCATTAAACCAAGGAGAGGATGGGGAGGTGGCTGACGGTCTCAGCGACACTTCATCGAGATTTCCAACAAGATGGATTTCCACAATTATGTGAACATGGGGATAACATTTGTCATATCAAATGATATAATGAGGTATGCTCGAGGAAAACAAACACAATAAACATTGGTTGAAAGGTGCGCCCGAAATATGGGTCGGGTTTGCACGACCAATGTCGGAATGGTGATTCAATAATCAATAGTCCAAGAACGAACGGCCGACCATTAACTTCAAAGCAATAGGGTTGCTAGAAGGGCAGAATTCAAACAGCACCGTTCACTTGTTGGTACACCGGTTGGAATGAACACGAGGACCAAGAAAGAATGGTGAGGGTGAGAAGTATCACCATACCAAGAATTCTTAAGAGGTGGTGAATTTCTCACGACATTCTTGACATAGCAGATGGTAATACTTCAAGGTAGAACATAACATAAGTCGGTTAACAATGAACTCAAGGTATAGCCACAACACAAACAAGTTTGTGTTGGAAAGAAGGCAAGGAAGTAGTCGATGACACACAATTCATCGAGGGGCAAGGATGGTAATTCTTATCATGAATTTGATTGTTATTCTGGAATAGCTTAGAAAGTTGATAATGATCACGACACATTTGTCGAGAGATTACCTGAAGATGTAATCGATCCGCGATCACATCAAGTCAAAAGAATGATGAAACAAGAGGTTATTGGAACCATGGGTACGACACAAACTCGGAACCAAGCTTGTTGTCTGAGGTGGAATGATAAGACAAGGAAATCAAGGTAAGCTTAGCTCAGCGTCGAAAATTATGCTCTGGGAAGAGGACCAGGTAGCACAGTTAAAATCGGCACGACAAGGATATGGCCAAACAGGCTAGGAATGACGTGATGGAATTCAAACTCGTAAGTAATGAAGGTTACCAAGAGTTGCTTAATCGCGATGCTGACTCGTGTCAGTTATCGGTGTCTTTGAGTGTTAAATAACTCAGAGCCTGTGAAAAATTGGAATCAATGAGAATGTAGCACTTGATGAAGAAATCATAAGAAGTTATGCAGTTCCGTGATAATCTTGAGATACCTAGGGGGTAACACTCGAGGACAATCCAAAGTAGAGCTTGGACTGGGGTATTGTTATAAAGAAGATAAGTGCTTAAACATGCATGAGAAATGGTATTTAAAAGAGATCATGGTCGGAACCACGATTGCAAAAGGCCAGATCCCAGATATAAGATGTACTTATACCAAGGGAATAATTAATTTAAGAGAAGCTTTAATGATAAGATCTACATCGTGTCCATGGGCATGAACACAAAGTTCAAGGTCGACTCCCACTTCCATAATGCATAACCTTCCATTCACTTCTCGCATTCGATGAAGTTATAGCGTTGAAATTTTATCTGGCAAAATACCAGAAGAGTATGACTCGTGAAAACTTTCGAGTTCACACATATTAAGGAAGGCATAGGTTCAACCCATCGGGGCATCTTAGAGTCATATACCAGAACCTTTAGAAGTAATTAACTCAAGCTCGAAGGCAGAGCATGGTTGAGAAAGCAGACGATACAATTTACCAAAGGCATTATGTATCAGAGAAAAGGCTCACAAGGTTATTGAATATGAAGGGCGTTGTCAGATAAAATCCAACAAAGGATCTGGTGGTCCACAAGGGATCTGACGTGAGCATCGGTACTCAACTAGAGGAAGCAGATTATAGAAACAACTGACTAAATCAAGGGATCAGAAGCAATGCTCTGATTAGGGGTGGATAAGTTGAATAGCCTTAGGGTACAATCAAAGACAATTGGATTGGTCGAGAACCAATTCCAGTTAAAAGAATGGCAGCTCAGCCGGAAAAGTAATTTATAAGGATCAATGATGATTGCGTGTATTCGCAGACGTATTGAGTCAACGGACTCAAAATGATAATGACAAGGAATGTCAATATGACCACGAGACTTATGGGATTAACCATAATGCAAGCAAGCAAGAATTTCAAGAGCCAAAAGCCCCAAAGGATTTTCGGAAGATCGAATATTATTTTGAAGACTTATGTGAAACACATGAACAACTGGGGTTGAGCGGATACTCGACAAGTGCGAGGATTTATTTGAAGGGGTATTCATGTGGCAAAGAACTGCTAGGCAGTAGGCACAAAGTATTCTCGGAACAATAGAGAAAACTTCGGGGTATCTTGTAATAACAAGATCAATGGGGTATGATCGTATGAATGGCAAGTGTAAGTAGTTATCCATACGGATTTATCGGTGGTCAGGAATAGCAAAAGTGATGGGCACAAATTCTCGAGAGAACATCAGAGAGTATCTTCGGAATCTTCTGATTAGAAGACGATCATCTGAAGTGAGGG
Source organism: Triticum aestivum (assembly GCF_018294505.1). Classification (NCBI taxonomy): domain Eukaryota; kingdom Viridiplantae; phylum Streptophyta; class Magnoliopsida; order Poales; family Poaceae; genus Triticum; species Triticum aestivum. The sequence goes on along the minus strand of NC_057804.1, from coordinate 635,001,594 downwards.
GCTCTCCGGGAGAAAGTACTTGCGAGAACCTACAATTAGTTTTGTTTTTAGCAAAATCGTTCAACCCGAATAGAAGAGAGTTCAGAATCCCAGAGTAAAGGTCGAGGAGTAAAAGATCCTAATACCACCCAATGGCGACGTGGGCCCGTAAGGCACACAGCCATGTAAGTAAAAGTTTTGTAATATCTAGACTCGACTTCGGCCAAGGAGTTGGGAAGGGGGATTCCTACAGGCAGTTGGCTCTGATACCAACTTGTGACGCCCCCGATTCAATCATACACTAATCATGCACGCAAATGTGTACGATCAAGATCAGGGACTCATGGGAAGTTATCACAACACAACTCTAAAACATAAATAAGTCATACAAGCATCATAATACAGGCCAGGGGCCTCGAGGGCTCGAATACAAGTGCTCGATCGTAGATGAGTCAGCGGAAGCAACAATATCTGAGTACAGACATAAGTTAAACAAGTTTGCCTTAAGAAGGCTAGCACAAACTGGGATACAGATCGAAACAGGCGCAGGCCTCCTGCCTGGGATCCTCCTAAACTACTCATGGTCATCGTCAGCAGCCTGCACGTAGTAGTAGGCACCTCCGGTGTAGTAGGGGTCGTCGTCGACGGTGGCGTCTGGCTCCTGGACTCCAGCATCTGGTTGCGACAACCAGAAAGAAAGGAAGGGGGGAAAAAGGGGGGAGAAAGCAACCGTGAGTACTCATCCAAAGTACTCGCAAGCAAGGAACTATACTACATATGCAAGGGTATATGTGTAAGGAGGCCATATCAGTGGACTGAACTGTAGAATGCCAGAATAAGAGGGGGATAGCTAGTCCTATCGAAGACTACGCTTCTGGCAGCCTCCGACTTGCAGCAAGTAGAAGAGAGTAGATTGAAGTCCTCCAAGTAGCATCTCCAAGTAGCATCTCCAGTAGCATCGCATAGCATAATCCTACCCGGCGATCCTCCCCTCGTCGCCCTGTGGAAAAGCGATCACCGGGTTGTCTGTGGAACTTGGAAGGGTGTGTTTTATTAAGTATTCGATTCTAGTTGTCATAAGGTCAAGGTACAACTCCAAGTCGTCCTGTTACCGAAGATCACGGCTATTCGAATAGATTAACTTCCCTGCACGGGTGCACCACATAACCCAACACTCTTGATCCCATTTGGCCGGACACACTTTCCTGGGTCATGCGCGGCCTCGGAAGATCAACACGTCGCAGCCCCACCTAGGCCTAACAGAGAGGTCAGCACGCCGGTCTAACTCCTATGGCGCAGGGGTCTAGGCCCATCGCCCATTGCACAGCTGCATGCTGCGTGGGCGGCCGAAAGCAGAACTAGCCCCCTTAATACAAGAGCAGGCTTACGTTCCTATCCGGCGCGCGCCGCTCAGTCGCTGACGTCTAGAAGGCTTCGGCTGATACCACGACACCGGGATACCCATAACTACTCCCGCGTAGATGGTTAGTGCGTATAGACCAAATGGCCAGACTCAGATCAAATACCAAGATCTCGTTAAGCGTGTTAAGTATCCACGAACGCCGAACAGGGCCAAGCCCACCTGTCTCCTAGGTGGTCTCAACCTGCCCTGTCGCTCCGCCACAAAGTAACAGTCGGGGGCCGTCGGGAACCCAGGCCCACCTCTACCGGGATGGAGCCACCTGTCCTTTCAGCCCCCTCATCAGAATCACTTGCGGGTACTCATCAAGCTGACCCGACTTTAGTCACCATCTGTATAGTATGTATGTATGTATAGTATATACCCGTGATCACCTCCCGAGTGATCACGGCCCAATAGCATAGCAAGGCAGACTGACAATAATGTAGGGCCAATGATGATAAACTAGCATCCTATACTAAGCATTTAGGATTGCGGGTAGGGTATCAATGACTGTAGCAACAATGACAGGCTATGCATCAGAATAGGATTAACGAAAAGCAGTAACATGCTACACTACTCTAATGCAAGCAATGTAGAGGAGAATAGGCGATATCTGGTGATCAAGGGGGGGGGCTTGCCTGGTTGCTCTGGCAAGAAGGACGAGTCACCAACACCGTAGTCGAACTAGGGGTCGCCGGCAGTCTCGGGGGTCTATCGGAAAGAAGTAACGGAGAGGGAACACAATAAATAACAGAACAATCAAAGCATCACAAAGCGTAACAAGACAATACGCGGTGTTTGGTGTGCCCTAACGCGGTAGTAAGTGATACCGACGAAGGGGGGAACATCCGGGAAAGTATTCCCGGAGTTTCGCGTTTTCGGACAGATGAACCAGAGGGGGAAAGTTGCGTGTTTGCTATGCTAGGGATGTGTGGCGGACGAACGGGCTGCGTATCCGGATTCGTCTCTTCGTTCTGAGCAACTTTCATGTACAAAGTTTTTCCATCCGAGCTACGGTTTATTTTATATTAATTTTTAAAGTTTTTTTAAAACAATTTCTAATTTATTAATTATTTATTAAATTCGAAACTAGTATTATTGCATCAGCATGATGTCATCAAGACGTCAGCAGGGTCAACAGTCAACTTTGACCGGGTTGACTGGTCAAAGGGGCGGTGGAGCCCAAGTGTCATTGTCTAGTTTAATTAAGCATGTTTAATTAGACTAAATATGTTCATTAGGTTAATTAATCAAAGTTAATTAAGTTAATTAACTAATTATCTAATTAATTAATTAACAATTTTAATCATCCCTTTTTTTTATATTTTCGTTTTCATTTTAATAGGGGCGGGCCCCATGTGTCATTGGCACACAGGGCGGGGCCCAACCACCAGTGGCTCCAGGGGCCTAATGGGGCGGGTCGGGCCCGGGGGCGCTGGCGAGGCGTGAAGCGGGGCGAGGCCGCGGTGGTGCACGGGCGGCCGTGGCCGTGGCCAAAACGGCGGCGCGGCGGGGCTAGACGGGCAGCACGGTGGCGCACGCGCGCGGGACGAGTTCCGGCGCCCAGAGGCGTCGCGCGCGAGCATCGCCGGGCCGTGCGGGGAGGAGGCCAGGGTGTGCGGGGCACGAACGGGGCGCGGACGTGGACGCGGTGATCGCGGCCGCGGGTGGGGCATGTGCGCCGTGAGCGGGGGCTCAACAACGGGAGAGAGGGAGTGAGGAGGGGAGGCGGCGGCTCACAGGGGTGCTGCAGGGGTTCGGGCAGCGGGGGTTCGAGGAGGTGGACGGGGGCGACCGGGCGATGGGGAGGAGATCCGGTGAGGAAGCAGTCTGGCGGCGTCGTGGTTCCGGCGAGGGGGGGGCGAGCGGCGGCGGCGTCGAGGCCGAGCCCCAGTTCCAGATCCGGGGTGGAGGGCGACGAGGCGGCGCGCGGACGGGCGTCGGGGAGGCCGGATGGACCCTGCCGGTGAGGTCCGGCGGCCGGACGGACCGGCAGGCGCGAGGCAGAGCAGGGGCTTGGGGAGGCGCGGCGAGGGGACGACAGAGAAGCTGCATGGCGGGCGGCCGGGCTCCGGCGAGTGGCGCGGGTCGGTGACGGGGCCGGGGCGGCACCGGGCGGCGGCGGAGGCGAGGTGCGGTCGGGGGTGAGCCCCGATCCAGATCGGGGGGGGGGGGCGAGAGGGACGAGGGAGTGGGGGGGGCCTCCTCGATCCAGATTGGATCGAGAGGGGGGGAAGTGGGGCGACGGGGGTTAGGGTTCGGTGGGAGGGGGTTATGCAGAGGGGGCGCGACTGGGCCGGCCTGGGGGCCCGATGGCCAGCTAGGCCACGGCCCAGCAAGGGGTCTCCTTCTTTCTTTTGTTTTTTGCTTTGCCTTTTCTTTTCTTTTTTTTACTTTTCTTTTATTTATTATTTTCTGTTTTCATTTAATTTAAAATATTTATACATTTTATAAAACTGTGTCTTCTACATCATAATCATCTATGTAATATCTAGTACAAACCGAACAATTTTATTTTAAGGTTTGAAAACTTTTATTATTTACCAAATTTTGAATTTTTGAATCGGTTTCGAACTAACTCGAGATTAGCAACTATAATCGAGGTGACGTGGCATCACTAGCAGAGGATCACTGTAGCTTAATTACCCGGGCGTCACAATGATTAACTATATATCCAAATCACACAAACATCGATTTTTTATATAAAATTTCATGAACAAGAGGCTCACCACAAGGTGGTGCCGGCGACGGGACGGTGCGGGCGATCGATGGTGGTTACGACGGAGATTTAGAAGGCACTAAGTAAACCACACCTACATATGCAAACTAAGTGTTATTTTTGACCTCAAATTGCATATAAATCAAATACTAGCACATATATATATTTCCTCCCAAATTACTAAACTCACAAATTAATAACTCTATAAAGCATTGCAAGAGCTAATCTAGCAATGAGAGATGAAAGGACAAAGTTGCTAACCGTTGTGATCACTTGAATGGATGGGGGCCTTCAAATCTTGACAAATTTTGGGCAAAATGTGTGATGAGCTCGAGGGGAAGAGGAAGAACAGAGAGGAGATAGGAGAGGGGAAGGGGGGAAGAACAGGGCGAGCTGGACGAAGGGTTTATATGCAGGAGGACCTATAGTACCGGTTCGTGGCACGAACCGGTACTAAAGGTGCTGGAGGGGGCCTAGACTGACAACATCCTGCCACCACCCTCATTAGTACCGGTTCGTGGCACGAACCGGGGCTAAAGGTTAGCCACGAACCGGTACTAACGAGAGCGGCCCGGCTAGCCGTTGGAACCGGCACTAATGTATACATTTGTGCCGGCTCTAATACAAACCGGCACTAATGTGCTTCACGTTTGACCCTTTTTTTACTAGTGTAGTGGCGCCGGAGTGCCGCCGGGCCAAGGATCGTGACGGCGATCTACACCAACAATCTTGCTATCGTCAACACCAACTTTCTCCCCCTCTATGCAGCGGTGTAACACCTCTTCTCCCCGCTGTATTCTCTACTTAAACATGATGCTCAATACTACATATTATTATCGAATGATGTGTGGCTATCCTATGATGTTTGAGTAGATTCGTTTTATCCTATGGGTTAATTGATGATCATGATTGGTTTGAGTTGTATGTTTTATTATTGGTGATGTCCTATGGTGCTCTCCCTGTCGCGCAAGCATGAGGGATCCCCGTTGTAGGGTATTGCAATATGTTCATGATTCGCTTATGGTGGGTGGCGTGAGTAGAAGCACATACCCGAGTAAGTGGGTTGTTGTGTATGGGAGTAAAGAGGACTTGATACCTTATAATGCTATGGTTGGGTTTTACCTTTATGATCTTTGGTAGTTGCGGATGCTTACTAGAGTTTCAATCATTAGTGCATATGATCAAAGTGGAGAAATTATGTTAGCTTATGCCTCTCCCTCATACAAAATTGCAATAATGATTATCGGTGTAGTTATCGATTGCCTAGGGACAAATAAATTTCTTGCGACAAAAAGCTCTCTACTAAAACTAACTTAATTGTTTCTTTTTCTAAACAACCCCTACCTTGTATTCACGTGTTCTTTATTATCCTACAAACCTATCCTATCACACCTGCAAAGTACTTCTAGTTTTATACTTGTTCTAGGTAAAGCGAACGTCAAGTGTGCGTAGAGTTGTATCGGTGGTCGATAAAACTTGAGAGAATATAAACTCTACCTTTAGCTCCTCGCTGGGTTCGACAATCTTACTTATCAAAGAGGCTACAATTGATCCCCTATACTTGTGGGTTATCAGCTTCCTCTCTTCTAGAAAGTTGTTGGGCCCCCAAGTACAAAGGTTCATAGCAAACATCAATTTTTCCTCAAGTGGATGACCTTAAAACTTATCAATAGCTGCACACAACTACAATACTTGTCTCGGTCTGAATGAAACTAATGAGGTTGTGAGTCTCTCTAGCCTTGCTAGTTACAAGGATTATCATAACCTGTGGTAAGAATTGATAATTGTAACAAAAATAAAGTAATGGTCCGGTCTGAGGGACCAAGGTTGACAACGATTAATATGAATGGATGGAGATCCATAACTTCACTAGTGGTATCTCTCCATAAAGCATAGCATAGGTGTTGTGAGCAATCACAGTTGTGTATCTTGCAGTTTTTTTAAACTATGATTATACATGACATAATTGCATATAGGAATTCGTCCTTACATCATTAGACAGTTGTCCAATACATCTATGGCTAATTCGCCACCCCTGGACCGCTATCCAACATGCATCTTCAATGTTAAAAAACATCATTGATTGGTTTACTTTGATGGGATGCTGCGGGTAGGTCCCTGTCAGCTAAATAATCTCACTGACTGCAAGGTCCGGTCAACGGTAACTGTGCCAAGTCAAATATGACACATGAGGCCCACATCTCGGTTGCGCGGAGACTAACATGGGATTAATTTAGCCCTAACTGTATCATTCATAGAACGGGGTCCTGATGTGAACTGGGGACCCGATCTTTCGATGAGAGAGGATAACTACGATTTTGGGTGGGACTTGACCCTGACGATCCGGCTACCAACCGTACAGGGAGAACCATACACGACTGATATCCACGGCAATCGCTGAACCAACTCCACGGCGTTATCGACCGAGCCAACGGCGCGATCGACCTATCCACGAAGGATTTTTCCTGCAAGCAAATCGAAGAACATGCAAGAAAATAATAGCCAAGCAATCTGAAATTGCGGATATGCTAGATGAATAAATCTCACAAATTGGGGTTCCGATAGATGTCTTGACGGTCGCACTAGCCGCTACGAGCGAAGACAAATAAAAATAGCAATAGCTAAACTTCTCTAAACAAAACCCGAGTCTAAAACATAATCTAGGGTAGCTATTTATTAGAGGCAGACGTGCGGTCGAGTCGGTTCGTCGTGTCCCATCCGGACTTTGCTTCGGGCGTACGTGCACGGGCCGACGTGTAGAGGCCGCAGCGTTCTAGGGCCAGACAGCGAGTCCACGTTCTGATTCCTGATCCAAGTGCTTCGGTCTGGTGCCCTCTGTTCTTGTGCACGTAACATCAAATGATAGTTGTGATGGATCATGGATGGTTCGATGGTGCATGCATGGCATGTACATGCATGTGTATGTGTTCCATGCATATGAACTGCTCCTCATTTTCACACGGCTCTTGCAAAAATATTTTGGTATTCTACATAAAAGAACGTGTTGTATTTCTACTCCGAGTAACAAAAGTATAATTTATATAATTATTAATAGAAATCACCTGATTATTGTATATGAGGATAATATTTTTGGTCTCATCGGTGGAGGCTATGTCCACATCATCATCCCTTTCTTGAAAACAAAACCGTCCTCAGCTTTCATTTATCTGAAACACATCATAGAGCAACCCAAAAATAGATGCAAAATATATAGGCCGTTCCGAAGGCATTAACTCATGAGGATGAAATAAATTTGTTATAGCATCAGTAGGAATATCATGAAAAGTTTGATCCCACACAAAGTCTATGTATGAATTATGGGGATGCAAACTAACTATATGGGTACACTGTATATCCGGATCACAAGTTGGGACACTCAACGGAAACATTTCAGAATTGATAGCAAGCATAGTGTGCATAGCACGATCCGTTGATTTAGATTTCCCATCATTTACTATTTCATCAGGGGTCATAGGAAGCAAGTTGATGGTTTTTCCTTCAAACACAAGAGTATACGAATTTGTTCTACCATGATGAGTAACACTATTATCATATTGCCAAGGTCGACCTAACAATAAAGAACAAGCTTGCATAGCTACAACATCACAGTCAACGTAATCATGATATGACCCAAGTGCAAATTGTACTCGCACACGACGTGTTACCTTCAACTTACCACAGTCGTTGAACCATTGGATGTAATATGGATGGGGGTGTCTCGTAGTGGTGAGGCAAAGTTTCTCGACCATCTCTATACTCGCCAAATTATTGCAGCTTCCACCATCAATGATCACACGAACAGAATGTCCTTTGACAACAAACTTAGTTTGAAAAAGATTATGGAGTTGAGGCATCTCAGCATGCCCCACCTGGGCGCTAAGTACCCGCATGGTTACAAGGCTTGGGTATTGATCGGCCAAGTCAGCATTAATGTGTATCTCCTCCGTGTCATTCTCCTTGGTGTCACCTGCATTATTAGTGGCAAGCATAGCACACGTATCTTCATCCAAATCACTAGAAGAGGAGTACTCACGATCTTCCCGCACAATGAATGCACGTTTATTTGGGCAGTCCTTCATCAAGTGCCCGCCACCTTTGCATATATGACACTTCATGTCTCTTGTGCGTCCAGATGAAGTGGTGGGTGCTATAGACATTGCTTTCGAAGCCTCGGATGATTGTGGAGCTGATTTTGAACTTGACGGGTGTGCACCATTGTTCAAGATAGGTGGTGTAGACTCAGTAGTGGATGAAACAGTAGGAGAGGGTGTCCATGATGAGCGGCGACCTGTAGAAAAGTTACTTCGTCCATTGTTGTGTCGTCCCTGTACTTTTCTTTCAGCTGTACAAGCGAAATGAAACAAACGAGTAATAGAATTGTACTCCTTATAGTCCAATATATCTTGAATATCACGATTCAAACCACCTAAAAATCTAGCCATCATAGCATCTTCGGTTTCAACTAATCCACATCGCACTAAGCCAATTTGCAATTCTTGATAATAATCCTCTACAGAACTACTACCTTGTTCTAAACGTTGCAATTCATTTAGCTTATCATGAGCATAATATGAAGGAACATAACATTGTCGCATGGCTCGTTTTAAAGCATCCCAAGTAGCAGGTATATTGTTCGCATTAATACGACAATATTCACTCCACCACATAGAAGAAAAGTTTGTAAATTCACTAGTGGCTGCCCTAACTCTTTGGTTCTCAGGAATATCATGACATGCAAATTTTTGTTCAACTGAAAGTTCCCAATCAAGATAAACGTCTGGATTATATTTACCATTGAAAGCAGGCATAGTAAATTTAATTTTAGCACTGGAGTGGTCGTAATCTCGAACATCATACCTGTGTGAACCTCGTGCCATACCTTGACGGTTGAAACGCAGTTGTCGATGAGCACGGTCATTGTGGTTGTTGACCATTTGGTCGTCTTCGGTGTCACCAGAATAATCCTCGTAGTTGTCCCCATGTCGCTCGTGGACACGAGGAGGAATTTGTGGGTGCTGGTTTATGGTGGCAGCTTCGGTGGCAGTAGCGGGGTGCTGTGGATGACCCATGGGCACACGTTGAGCTCGCGAAGTAGAGGCAACACCCTTGGAATTGTGAGGAACATCGTTATTGTTGACGGGGGGTGTAGTCCGCAGCTCGTCCAAACGTAACAAGATGTCCTGTAGTTGTGTGTTGGCAACACCTTGTGCATCCTCAATGGCCTTGAGCCTCTCTTCTGCCACAATCTGAGCACCCTCAAGTTGGGCGAGCCGCTCGCTGGTGAATTTCACATCCGCGGTGAGGCCCTCAAGTGTGGGTTGATCCTGTGCCATTGTTAGCGAAAGAGAAAAAAAACACAGTGCATAATCCCTATCAACTAGTAGGACGTGGTGAAGAAAAATCGCTCACACTCAAGCTTAGTATCAAATTCTTACTTGTTCTTACCAATGCAACAGGTGATGATCGGCGCGTTGGTGTTGGCTTCAAACGACCGATGAAGATTGGATGGAGCGATAACCAGGAATCAGTAGGGTCGGGACTATACTTATTGGTAGGAAAAAATGTAGCTTGGCAAAGGTTTCTCAACTCACAATATCAGTGGCACAATTTAGCAAAAAAGCAATGCAAGTTGAATAATTGCTCAAACTCCTAACTAGTGCTGGCAGTCGACTAGCAACAGAGAAAACAATCGAAGCCTAGATACTAAATCAAAAGAGTGGAAAGCCGACGAAAATATGATAGCTCCAAGTAGCTAGATATAAGTGAGGTATATTCGCAATGTATGACAAAGCTCGAAAATATATGATAGATGCAGTGGCGACCAAGCAGCAGCAAAACTACTGTCTGAGTAACAAATAGAACAAATTAGATGCTAGCCGGCTGACTTTTTTTTTTTACTTTTTTCTTTCTTTCTTTCTTTCTGTTTTCTTTCTTTTCTTTTTTTTTTCTTCTTTCTTTTTCTTTTTTTTTTTCCTTTTTATCAAGCCGGTTACTAGCGACCGATGCCTACAGAGTCTAGGCTAGCAAGCAGTAAACAAGCCACCGGACCGTGTGTTGTTAGAGCTGGCAAAGCAAACCAGTCCAAAGAAAAACAAAGCACAACTCTCTTGATGGGATGTGTCACGTGTATGCATGCAAGACCGTGCAAGAAAACTGTGTGAACAACGGCGCAGAGTTTCAGAGGAAACAACGAACAGAGGTTGGCTTGTAACCGGGCAAAGCGGTGGATGCGGCTGGTTGGATACTGCCTAAAACAAACGCGTGTGTATATATGCATGCATGGAAAGTCAAACGTGCGAGAAAGCTGGATGCAAGAATCGAGGCAGATTTTGTTTCTTTTTTTTTCAGAGGAAAGACAACGTGCGGCAAGAACTTTGGGTAGACAAAAAGAGGTGTGATCCAGTAGATACTTTTCTCCCACACTAATCTAAACCAGCACTAATTCTAGGATGAATGCAACCAAAGATTCAACAAAGCAAATACTAGATGCAAAAATTGCTAAAGGCTAAAAAGATAGGTGCAGCGGACGAACTAACCTAATTTTTTTGGCTTTTTTTTTGGGTTGTAGGACTGAAAACAATCTAATCTAATAAAACTGTAAATCTCTCACCAAAGAACCTGAAAACTGATACCACTTAATGTGAACTGGGGACCCGATCTTTCGATGAGAGAGGATAACTACGATTTTGGATGGGACTTGACCCTCATGATCCGGCTACCAACCGTACAGGGAGAACCGTACACAACTGATATCCACGGCAATCGCTGAACCAACTCCACGACGTTATCGACCGAGCCAACGGCGCGATCGAACTATCCACGAAGGATTTTTCCTGCAAGCAAATCGAAGAACATGCAAGAAAATAATAGCCAAGCAATCTGAAATTGCGGATATGCTAGATGAATAAATCTCACAAATTGAGGTTTCAATAGATGTCTTGACGGTCGCACTAGCCGCTACGAGCGAAGACAAATAAAAGTAGCAATAGCTAAACTTCTCTAAACAAAACCCGAGTCTAAAACATAATCTAGGGTAGCTATTTATTAGAGGCAGACGTGCGGTCGAGTCGGTTCGTCGTGTTCCATCCGGACTTTGCTTCGGGCGCACGTGCACGGGCCGACGTGTAGAGGCCGCAGGGTTCTAGGGCCAGACAGCGAGTCCACGTTCTGATTCCTAATCCAAGTGCTTCGGTCCTGGTGCCCTCTGTTCTTGTGCACGTACATCAAATGATAGTTGTGATGGATCATGGATGGTTCGATGGTGCATGCATGGCATGTACATGCATGTGTATGTATTCCATGCATATGAACTGCTCCTCATTTTTACACGGCTCTTGCAAAAATATTCTGGTATTCTGCATACAATAAAAGAACGTGTTGTATTTCTACTCGGAGTAACAAAATTATAATTTATATAATTATTAATAGAAATCACCTTATTATTGTATATGAGGATAGTATTTTTGGTCTCATCGGTGGAGGCTATGTCCACATCAGGTCCGCATGTTAGCGCTTCAGACTAATCTTAATCATCCTAAACTAATGACTCCACGTCGGCACAGCCGGGGATAACCGCTGGCGATCTCAAATCACGGAGGTATCCCAACATAGGCCACGACAACGGCATTGGAGGTTAGCAAGGTGTAGCCCGTGCTCACGCGCGTCCATGGTAGGTCGCGGGAGGCTATGGAGTGGCCCGAAGTGGGCAAGCAGCGGATCTGAGCAGCGGCAGAGCCACGACTCTAACGACATCGGTGTTACGACATGAACCCGAGCAAACTAGGCTGATGTGTGGAATCTACGGACCAAGGGGAGCACATCAAGCAGCAGAACGACATAAGGGGAGCTCAGCAACGAGGAGCACGTCGGCCATGGCGGATGGCTGCGCTCAGCTCGCGTAGACGACGGCTACAACACGAGTCCAAGTTCTAGAGGAAAGTGGAAACTGGGAGAGGCTCACCGCTGAGTATAATGGAGGCGAAGGCTAGGCCGGGGCTCGTCTGTGCGCGGCAAATCATTCGTTGGCGTCCAACGGCCGCAATTGGAAAAGACAACTCGATTGGGTCGGCTCCGGGCTTCGGGGCTCAAATCCTTTGGTGCATAGGACCGGCGTGTGATGTTGGAGGCTTGGGAAACGGTGGTTTGGCGAGGTGTGGCTGGTGGCTACTGTTGGAATAATCCAAACATAGATGAGTTAGTGGTTGTACCGTGTGCGTTGGATGCATGGCAAAGTTATGTCCGGTTAGGATTAGCATTATTGTTATCAGCGTGGCCACATAATTAGATTAGGAAAGTTATCTAGTTGAGTCCGGCTAAGAGTTGTACTTGGCTGTTTACGTGTGTTGCTGTGTACGCCCGTGTCAGTTTTAGGTTGAGCCGGTTTGGAGTTTCCTTGTGCTAGCTTTTAGGTGATGTGCACGGTTTGTGCTCGAGTCGGAGTAGCACAAGTTGGAGGCTCGGGTCGTGTATATATACACACCCTGGTGCGTGAGTTTTGTAATACCGTGGCGCGTGTGTTCGTGCAGTTTGATATGGTCGATTCTGTGGGGAAATTCGAACAGCTACGTCCCGGCGGGCGGCGCTCTACGTTGTTCGCTGGGGTGCTCGAATCTGAGAGAAAGGGGGAAAAGAATAAGTTGCGAGAGAGGGCAAACGAGGAAGAAGAGCGAGTGTGGCGGTGGAGGGCAGAGGAGGGAGAGTGTGGTAGTGGATGGCAGAGGAGGAAGAAAGCAGAGCGTGGCCGCGGCGGCCACGAGCACATGTGCCGCGTGCTTGAGGAAGACGATAGCCAAAGAAGCTACAACATGGCCCCACTAGTCAACAAACCATTTTGACCTCGGCCATGTCAGTGAAACCGTGCAAACCACCAATGTCGATTTTTGAACGGGATTGATAAGATTATTAGGGGGTTAAACGAACCAAAAAAAAGATCAGGGGTTATGCCAACAACCCATTTTCTTCAGGGGAGTAAGATTGAATTTTTTCTTTGTTTTTCTCTCTAAATAACATGGAACACATAAGAGAAGACCACCTTATCAACCAGTACCGTATATGTATAAACTGATAGCACTGACAATTGGGACTCATGTTTCCTGCGCAAATCAAATTGCCAACGTTACAAAAACCCTATGTATCTGCATTGCATATGGCTTCATGTCCTATTTGTGTGTTTATTTTGCCAACCAGAGAGGCCCCGAGACTCCTCCGTGGTAGCATTCGTCCACATACCTAGCAGACTCGGGGCGGGACAGAAGAGCAGCGCCGCGGATCACCGCGTCCTCATCCTTGATTAGCCCCCTACCATTGAAGTAATCCTCAAGGAGCTGCCCAACCATGGGGATCCTCACACTGCCGCCGACGAGAATGACCTCGTCGATGGCGTCCTTGCGGCTCTGCGTCTGGGAAGTGGGAGCACCTCCCATCACCACCGTGTCCACTATTCCCAGTGCTCTCTCCATGAGGTCACGGTTCAGCTCCTCGAACTTGGCCCGCGTGAGCTCCTCGTAGATATCTGCGCCTTGGCCGAGAACCGGTCCGATGTTCATAAGAAGGCCTTCTCGGTCGCTCAGTAGCTTCTTGGTCCTCTCGCAGTCTGCCCTCAGCTTCTTGAGAGCGCCCTCGTCCCTTAGCAACAAAATCAGGAGCTGTGTATGGAGTATCGACACGTACCTCCGAGGTAGGCATCATGGCGTTCCTCGAGGAGATGACCCGTGCCATCCTTGAATCTGAACTTTGTAGCATGGCTTGTGCGGCCACCGAGATGGAAGACGAGGACGACCTTGCCGTCGCCCCTCTTCTCGTGAAGGCGATATGCCGCTGCTGCCGCGACCTGCTCGTCGACGATCTTGGCGACACCGAAACCATCATGCAACCGCGCAGCTTCTCTCCTGACCGAACTCCGTTGGGCACCATTGAAGTGCCCGGGGACGGTGACAAGGGCGCTCTCGATCTCGCGGCCCAGGCGCGCCTCCGCCATCTTCTTAAGCTCGGCCATGAGGACGCCGGCCACACGCTCGGGAAGGAAATTCATCACGTGGCCTTCTTCGGTTTCCATCTGGATGCCGCATCTTCCCAGCTGTTCGGTGAACTGGTACGGCACTAGCTCTGCCTCTCTTTTCACCATCTCGTTGTAAATCCTATGTGAACAATTGAATTTGCCGAATCAAATTAATCCATCCACTCGATCAGTCGTGCGATGCAAACAAGAACAGAGTTAGTAGTAAGCAAGTTAGTTGCCTGATGCCGAGGAGTCGCTTGAAGCCGGAGACGGCCGTCCCGGGGCTGACGGCGGCGTGGTTCATGGCGGCCTCTCCGACGAGGGTGCCGTTGTGTGCGAAGGCAACCCAGGAGGGGATGCAGAGCTGGTACGCGGTGTAGGGATCCAGTCGGCCTCCGTAGCCGGCGATGCAGGACTTGGTGTTGCCGAGGTGGATGGCCGCCTTTTCGTTCTGCGAGATCCCGTGGTACTGCAGGAACTCGTTGGCGCAGTAGGCAGGCGACACGCCTCGCGGGAGGCCAAACGCCGCCGCTCCCGATGCCGATGCCGATGCATGTCATGCCAAGAAAATCAAAACAATTAGGGAATTATAGGCAACAGGAGATTAATCGATGCCGATGTCGATGCCGATGCCGGAGGAAGAAGAAGCAGACCCATGGCCAGGAACAGCAGAACGCCAAGGTAGTAGAGGAATGGACGAGTCGCCGCCATTGGAGTTTCTGTTTCTCGTCGTGTTCTGGCGATCCGAGTTATCCGACGGTTGTACATCAGTACTATATATATATATATGTCATCGCCATCGATCAGGCCGCGCCAGACTCCAACACGTTCCGTGATGTTTTCTACTCTGCGCAGTACATGTTATCCGAGTAATATTGACCAATATCTGTATACGTCTCGTCGAAGAAGTCATGTTTTTTTCTTTTTCTTTTGCAGGAGGCAAAAAAGGTCATGTTGAAGTCATGCTCAAACTTCAAAGTCACAGTTGACACATGCATGCTTCGCCTGCCAGGATCGATCGGTCACTAACTTCATTTCCACCTACTAATGTTCAGCTGAATCACCAAGGCCTAGCCACTGGATCATTCTATGACTGTTTGAAAATCTCTCCCATTTTAAGAGAATTCAACTCGTGGGCGAGATGCGGATCTCCACCCGCCGGCGCCTGACCTTAGCGCCGGGGTGGTCCGCTCCGGTGCCGGCCGGATCTGGATCGCGATTTTCTTGCCTCCGTGCTGATGACGGAGGTGAGGACTCCTCGACGGCCGAGACCTCCGAGGCATCGCGCCGGCGTAAGACTGACGAGGAGCTGGCCGCCGAGTTTTGGGCCGACATTGGGTATCCTACATCAGCCTCACGAGTATGGGGGAGACCGTCTTCTAGGCGAGGATCTGCTCAGAAGGATTGTGCACAAGAGGTAAACGGTTCTTCGACCTCGCCGGCAATTCATTCGCGGGGGTCGCCGCCGGCTGCATGCCGGCTCGTGAGGGCTCCGGCTATATCTAGGCCTCTGGTCCGGCCCTGGATCGGACCTCTCCCTGCCCCCAGAGTCTCTCCATCTCGTACTCCGGGAGATGCCATGCCCTCGGCCGGCTTGGCGAGGACGGCGGTGATCACGCCGACGACGCCTCCGATGTTTCCTGCGACGGGCGTTTCGCCGGACGAGTCGGGGCGGTCGATGGGCCTGGGCCCTCACCCAATCTCAGGTGCGTCACATCCGAACCGTTCTTTACGCATGGTTAATCTCAACCGTTGGTTGTTTCATATGTGGAACAGGGACACTCCTCGCAGAAACCCTAATCTTCCTCGATCCTTCGTGGCTGCCGTCTGCTCAGGGATGGGTCGCGACGCGTCCGCGCCGCCGGGCTCTGGGCAGGTCCGACCTGCAACCGCCGCACCGATGCCCTCGGAAGCCTCCTCGTCTGGTGGCGCCCCTGGCTTCGCACCTGGGGTGTTCCCCCCGGTGATCCCTTCTTCCTCCGCTCAAAGTGTCATGCCGAACCTTCCCCAACAGACTCCAGCACCGGGGCAGCAGCAACAACAGATGTATCAAATGCCGCAGCAGTTCTTTCAGCAGCAACCGATGTATCATGCGCCGCCGGGGTACATGCAGCAAATGGCGCCGGTGTACTCATATCAACCAGCTGGCCCTTTCTTGCAACAGAGCCATGGTCACCCCACTGCTGTCCAGCCAATGGCCTTTAACGCTGGTCTGGCAAACTCGGCGGCCGGAGTTCAGACAGGGAATATCCGTCCTAGGAAACCGAAGGGAGGAAAAGGAAATCGGCCTAAGAACTGTGCGGGAAACGCCCCGATCATCGCTGCTCCACCCACCTTGCATCATGGCATACAAGGTGCTCCGGCTTTTGTCTCGGGGCCTCTTGTGACTGCTGCTCCTCTTATGGCAACGGCTCAACAACAACATGATGTGGCTCAGGCGGCACCTGCTCCCGGGGTGAACACGGTAATGACCAAGTTATGGTGTACCAAGTGTCAGTCGGTCGGACATGTGGCTTCAGATTGTGAAACACAGCAGTATTGTTTCATCTGTAGCAAGGCGAACCATCCGATGACTACTCGGCGGTGTCCAGCTCTCAAGATGCCGAAGCCGGCGGCGATGCTTTGTGGCTATGGGACTGAGAGCATGGCCTTCTTTCAGATGCCTGACAATGTTTGCAGGGCAGACCTTGCACCACAATCCTCCCCAACGGCTCTTGTTTCGATCTCGGGAGGCTCTATCTCTTCGAGCATTGTGGAGGCGGAGGTTGCTAAGATCGCTCAATATCAGCAACAGTGGACGTGGGAGGCTATCCCTCATGGCCAGAATGCTTTTGTCATGTCTTTCCCCAGTGACGAGGTGCTCCTGAGAGTTACTGGTTTCACGGTCTTCATCAAATCGCATAATGTCACTTTGGAGTTCAAGGCTTGTCATTCCGAGGAGATTCCGAATCGTTTTGAGCTTATTCCAGTTTGGGTGCATGTACACGGAGTTCCTCACGCTCTCCGGCATTTCTTGGGTCTCTGGGCAGTTGGCTCTGTTATTGGCACCACTCTTGATGTCGACCTCCTTTGCTTGCGCCGCCGTGGTATTGTGAGGATTCAGGTTGGCGTGCTTAATCTTGATGCTTTTAAGATGAGCCCTGTCAACTCCCTCTCGTCGGATGTGGTTGTTCAGAAGAAGGGCTATGAATTCCGGTACACTCTAGAAGATGATGATTTCCGTGTGGACGCTGATTTTGTGCCTCGCGTTTGGGAGCATGGCGATGATACGGAAGGGGACAAGGAGCATGATCGAGAGGACACTTCAAGGGCTGATGACAAGAGCAAGAGGCTGAAAGCGTCTTCGTCGTCAGCTAACACGGCGGCATCATCTTCCTTTGGAGGAGTGGTTCCGATGCAAATCACCTCTTCCACGACCGTTCCTGCCAGTACACATCCATGCTTGGCATCGCGGCCTTTGTCGGGGGACCCGCCAGCGGCAACGGAGCTCGTGCCGCCCCAGAACCCTCCCTCGCTTGCCAGCTCTGCACCGCCTCCACCACCTCAACCGGATGCTTCACCCATGTCAGCTATTCGGACATGAGTTGATGGGCCTGCGGCGCCCTTGGCGATGGGATCACCGTCGGAGGCTGCTTTGGAGCATCTGACGACACCGTCATCGGCTTCTTCTCGGTCTTCTGGTCGTCGGGGTGTGATTTTCTCCCCGGCGGTGCGTGCAGATCATGACATGGCCTTGGCGACGCTTCGGGTGCTATCTCCTGCGCCGCCGTCGCAGTACGAGGAGGCTGCTCCTACGAACGCTGTCATGGAGGATGAGCTGCAGCTTTCACGGTCTCCCGCAGCGTCGACGGGGCCGGCGCTGTCTCCTGCGTCGCCGCCGCGGGATGAGGAGGCTGCTCCTTGTATCGCTGTTGTGGAGGATGAGCTATAGCGTTCTAGGTCTCCCGCTGCTACGCCGGAGCCGTCTACACCACCTTTCTGGCCCTCTGGGATGCGGGTTGCTTCGGAGTTTACTACTTCACCGCCTAGACGTAGCGGCCGCCATGTTGTGGGGGCTGATGGGGCCTCTGCCACTGATGAGGATTCCATGCAGAGGACCATGCGTAGAACGGCATCGCGGAACCTCAACTTTGATGGTACGTCTCCTTGCAAATCATTTCTATCTTTTGATAAAGCCAAAATGTTTTCAAATATTGCTAGCCTTGGTATTTCATTAGATAGAAATGATGCAGTAGTTGATTTCTCAGTTAAAGCTCTTAAGCAAATGGAGTTCGACCGGCTTACGGTTGCTCCTAAAACGCTTCTGACGGTGGATCCACTAGTATCAGATGAGGAGGATGAGGAGTCCGATGCCAACCATGAAGGCAGACTCCTCTCTCATCTGGTCAATGATACTACAGAGGTAGACTTTGAAGATACCATGCGTGATACGATGCTTTGTGAGCTCGTTGCATCGGTATGTAAGAACAAGTCTAACTCTGGTAGTAAAAAGGGTCGCCCTAAGAAGAAGACCAAAGTATCCAAACGTAATAAAGTTTCTCCATGAAAGGAATGTTTTGGAATAGCAGAGGTCTTGGTGACTTGGCTAAGTACAAACATATTTCCGATTGTGTTAGGGATCATGCCCTCGACTTCGTGGCAATCTCTGAGTGTAGTAAGCGTGAGTTTCCAACGCGTGATTTGGACCATTTTTCATGTGGCAAAGATTACGAATGGCATATCCTGCCACCTTCAGGGAGGTTCGGAGGTATTCTTTTAGGAATACACTCCACTTACTTGGAACTTCTTTCAACTTCAAAGGGGGAGTATCATATTAAATTCCACCTTAGAAACAAATCCGATAATTTCATTTGGAGCTTGGTTGCCGTATATGGTGCTGCTCAAGATGAATTTAAAGCGGCATTCCTCAAAGAACTTGTCAATACCTGCAGAGAAAATCCTCACCCCATGCTACTTGGGGGGGGGGGGGACTTCAATATTTTGCGATACCAGCAGGATAAAAACAATGATAGGTTCGACACTCGATGGTCGTTTCTTTTTAATGCTGTCATTGACAGTCTTGATTTGCGGGAACTCTCTCTCTCTTGGGGCGCCAATTTACCTGGGCCAATAATAGATCTATCCCGACATTCGAAAAACTTGATCGGGTGCTAGTCACCACAGACTGGGAATTTAAATATCCATTAGCATCAGTGCGGGCTTTGGAGAGAATTGAGGCCTTATCGGATCATGCTCCATTGCTTACTGATTTTGGTCAAGCAGCACCCACTTCGAACCGCCATCAGT
This sequence comes from Triticum aestivum, assembly GCF_018294505.1. NCBI lineage: Eukaryota > Viridiplantae > Streptophyta > Magnoliopsida > Poales > Poaceae > Triticum > Triticum aestivum. Next base: position 634,982,211 of record NC_057804.1, on the reverse strand, counting down.
TTAAATTTGAACTGGGGTGGCTCACTAGAGAGGGTTTCCCTGAATTGGTTAAAAAGGTGTGGCAACGCCCAACATGGGGTGATACACCAATTCAACGTTGGAATAATCGCATTCGTGCGTTGCGCCAATTCCTCCGCGGATGGGCTAAACACACCGCTGGGATTTATAAGAAAGAGAAGTTGCGACTATCTGTCTTGATCGACTCCTTAGATAAGATCGCGGAGGTGAGGCTTCTATCTGCTGCTGAGATTGAGCAAAAAAGTCATCTCAATGAGCAGCTAGCCCGTCTCTTACGCGAAGAGGAAATCAAATGGTACCAACGGTGCAAGAGAGACTCGTTGGTACTTGGGGATGATAACACGAAGTACTTTCAAATGTTAGCCAATGACAGACATAGAAAGAAACGAATATTCACCCTTGATCAGGACAAGGGTCGCATTGAGGGGGACGCTCCGCTCAAGGACTTTATTACAAAATACTATAAAGACTTGTTTGGTCCTTCCTCGGAAACTACGCTGGAGATGGATGAGTCTATTTGTCATGACATCCAGCAAGTTTCCACTGCGGAAAATGAATTCCTAACCTCTGCTTTCACTGAGGAGGAAATACGGACTGCGATTTTTCAAATGAAACACAACAAATCTCCGGGATCGGATGGTTTTCCGGCGGAGTTTTATCAATTTTTTTGGGATATGTTAAAGTCTGACCTGGTTCAATTGTTTAATGAACTGCATGCTCATAGACTAGACATCTCCAGACTCAATTTTGGTGAAATTATCCTTTTACCAAAGATAAAGGATGCCAATCGGATTCAACAATATAGACCGATTTGCTTATTAAACATGAGCTTTAAAATTTTCACCAAGGTCGCGACTAACCGGCTGAATGAGGTCGCAGACCATGTAGTCAAACCAACACAAACAACTTTCATGCAAGGACGGAACATCTTAGACGGTGTTGCTGTCCTACATGAAACTGTTCATGAGCTCCACCGTAAAAAGTTGAATGGGGTCATCTTTAAGATTGACTTCGAGAAAGCTTATGATAAGGTGAAGTGGCCTTTTTTGCTTCAAACTCTTCGTATAAAAGGGTTTTCCGATACTTGGTGCCGATGGGTTGAGAACTTTGTGTCTGGAGGTAGCGTGGCTATCAAGGTGAACGATGACATAGGCAATTATTTCCAGACTAGGAAGGGGCTACGCCAAGGCGACCCCGCATCACCTATCCTTTTCAACATCGTGGCTGATATGCTAGTTACTCTCATTGAGAGGTCCAAGCTAGCTGGTCAAATCACCGGGGTCATTCCTCGTCTAGTAGAAGGAGGTCTGTCAATCTTACAGTATGCGGATGACACCATTTTGTTTTTGAATCACGGCCTAGAAAAGGCTAGAAACCTCAAATTGTTATTATGTGCTTTTGAGGATCTTTCTGGCCTTAAGATAAACTTTCATAAGAGTGAACTTTTCTGCTTTGGCGAAGCCGCAAAAACTTCACAAGAATATGCTGATATTTTTCGATGCCAACTAGGCCAATTTCCGATTCGATATCTAGGTATTCCTATTCATTATCGGCGTTTGACAATCGCTGAATGGAAACATGTTGAAGAGAGACTGGAGAAACGGTTGGCGAGATGGAAGGCCAAACTCTTGTCCTATGGAGGCCGACTGGTTCTGATCAACTCGGTTCTTACCAACATGGTCCTTTACATGCTATCTTTTTTTCATCTGCCAAAAGGTGTTCTCCAACGCCTTGATTATTTTAGATCAAGGTTTTTTTGGCAGAGTGACAATGAAAAAAAGAAATATCGCTTGGCTAGGTGGAATATATTATGTCGTCCTAAAAGCCAAGGGGGACTCGGAATCCAGGATCTTGAGATCAAAAACATTGCATTGCTCAGCAAATGGGTATACAGATTACTCACTGAGGATGGTGTTTGGCAGGAGATCATTCGTAATAAATACGTTGGGTCCAAAGCAATCTCCCAGGTCTACTGGAAACCAGGTGACTCTCATTTTTGGAGTGGGGTTATGAAAGCTAAAGAATTCTTTTTCCAATTTGGCACTTTCTCGGTTAGGGACGGCTCCTAGATTCCATTTTGGGAAGACACCTGGCTCAGGACTACTCCTCTAAATGTGCAATACCCAAGCTTATATCGGATAGTTAGACATAAGTTTGTCACGATTAAGCAGGTATTGGGACAAGAACACCCGGATATTTCTTTTCGCAGAACGATTTCTGGACCTCGTCTGACTGCATGGAACGATTTGCTGACTCATTTGGGAGCTGTCCAACTGTCGGCTGAATCGGACATCTTTAAATGGAACCTGCATCTGAATGGAAGATTTTCGGTTAAATCCATGTATGATGCATTGGTTCATAACGAGGTTCCATCTGATAATAGAAAATTGTGGAAGCTTAAGATTCCTCTAAAAGTGAAAATTTTCCTATGGTTTCTCAACAAAGAAGTTATCTTAACTAGGGACAATCTAGCTCGACGAAACTGGCAAGGCTGCAAAAAGATGTGTTTTCTGCAATCATAATGAATCCATTAAACACCTATTTTTTGATTGCAAGTTTGCTAGATCGGTATGGGCAATAGTCCAAATTGCTTCGAATCTATATCCTCCACGCAGCGTACGGAATATGTTCAGAAATTAGTTGAGGGGAATAGATAAACAATTGTCTAAACACATTCTTGTGGGGGCGGCTACCTTATGTTGGGCGTTGTGGCTCACCAGGAATGATATTGTTTTTAATCATAAAAGTGTTTCATCTCCTATGCAGGTAATTCATATATGCTTGCGATGGCTCCGTATGTGGTCTATCCTGCAGAGGCCGGAGGACAGAGACCTTTTTTATGATGGTTTCTACCCGGTTGGAGTGCTCGGCCAGGGACATTTTTTACCCCCATGGATGACGGTGTGACCTTCGGATTGGACCGGCATTACCTTAGGTCTCTTTTATCTTTTTTCGCTACTGCTGGCGTTTTTTGCCTTTTTATTTTGGCTTCTAGTACTTTGAAACTTTGGCTGTGTGCATCTAGCTATGCAGAGGCCGGGTGATCTTTGATGCGGTTGTATCAACTCGATATTTCAATTCAATGAAAAGCCCTTTATCGAAAAAATGACTGTTTGAACACCCGCCGGACGGCTGCGCTCCACTTCTTAATCCAGTTCAGAAATCACAATCCAAGTGCTACAATCCAGCTCCAGGTGCAATGGATTTTGCCATACTGTTGCTTCTCTTGATCTTTGCACCATCAGGGATAACATCATTTACCAGCTGCCCCTCATCCATCTTAGGTAAGCGATTTGCCTCTTCATCTTTTTCGTGCACATTACAAAACAAGGCTTGAATCAATTTCTCATAGACGTCTGCAAGTGCTACTAATCGAGCCGTCTGACTTAATTTGGGATGGACTATTAATTGTGTACAAATCGATGCTATATATCATCATTTTTCTTGGTAGCTCACCATATATAGCTCAGTCGTCAGTGTCGCTCATCTTCAACCTCGCTAGCCACTATCGAATCTCCCAATGTTAGGCTTACATTTTTCATATGCCTGCAGAGTACAAGTTACTTGCTTTTCTCAAAACTACTACTTTTACTGTTTTGCACAACTGAAATTAGCAAACAGATACCTACTTTTTTCCTTCCTATTATGTCTGCAGAGCATGTTGTCAACTCAGAAGGTGCACTCGAGTTCCCCTTGTTTCACACCGACCACCCATGCGTTCAACAACATCGTGGTCGTCCGATGTCAACTGAAAGCATCACTGAAACTGATGATACGGACCTGCCCATTGACTTGATACGGAATGACAGCATAAACGACTTTGCCTTTCTAATGCCCGTCCAGCTGGGCGCGCCACCGGTCTGGAACCTCGTGGCAGTTGACACTGGATCTCCACTCTGCTTTGTTCAATGTAGACCTTGCACCCTCTGGTGCAACGATCAAGAGGGTGCTGGCCAGATATTCGATCCCAAGAAGTCCAAGAGTTTCAGGCGTATTGGGTGCTCGGCGAAAGCCTGCCGCGCACTTCAGTCGCGGCTGCGTCTGCCGTTCAAAGCATGCATGGAGAAAGAGGATAGCTGCCTTTACAGTGCGTCATACGGGAAAGGATCCTATTATTCAGTCGGCAAGCTGGTGGCAGACACAATCTCCATTGGGCGTGATGGCAAGGGATACAGTATTCCCAGCTTCATCTTCGGCTGCAGCTTGGACATCGAGTATGATCAGGGCGAGGCCGGCATATTCGGGTTCGGTGCCGCGCCGTCTTCTTTCTTCTCACAGGTAGTACGGGTGGTTAACTATCGGGCATTCAGGTACTGTTTTCCGAGTGACAGAAAGAAGACTGGATATTTGTCCATCGGGGATTACAACCGTGACAATTCTACTTCTTACACCCCCTTGTTCGTGGCTCATCAACGGCCGGTGTTTGCACTGACGCTGGATAAGGTGGTGGTCGATGGGATCACGCTCATCACAGACCCCTCAGAAATGATGGTTGACACTGGGGCAAAATGGACGGTGCCGCGGTCTGATACCTTCAGCCAACTTGAGACGGTAATCTCCAAGGCTTTGGGAACTTTGGGATATAAGCGCACCCTTGTTCTGGGACCAAATCATATGTGCTATGAGGAGGACTTATTCACAGTGTTCCGCAATTGGTCCGCTTTGCCTGTGGTACAGCTTTCGTTCGACATGGCTGCGAAACTTACATTGGCACCCGAGAGCTCATTTCATTTTACAAGCAGTCATGGACTATGCACGTATTTCATGAGAGATGCTGGCATGGGGAAAGCAGGTTTGCAGCTGATGGGGAACTCGGTCACACGGTCGATCGGCGTCACCTTTGATTTTCAAGGGGGCCGATTTGCTTTTAGGGATGGAGACTGCTGATCAGTCAGTGTAATGCGAGTGTGAGCGGTCAGTTGTTCTTATTAAATGCTCAATTAAAATGTTAATATTGTGTATTGGCAGGCAAAGGATTGGCACTAATAGATGCATGCTTTATCCCTTGTTTGCAGCCACATCCTCGACGGCGCAGGACATGTCCTCTAGGACACCAGTGACTGGCGCCGGGCAGGAAGAGTTTGCGGCCGCTCCTGCGGTTCTGCTCACTCGTTCAGGAGCTTCGTGTGTTCTTGTTTCAGCTAGATTCCCAATAATTGTAACAATGCATGTCCAGCTTTTGCACTACTTGGCTATTAAAGAATAGAAAGATTATAAACCCTTTCGGTGTTGCATTTCTTTAGAGTCTCATACTATTGTTCTACGCCAGAGCATCTATAGCCGGAACCCTCGTATCCGTCTCAATGTTCAGGCGGCCTGCCCGGAAAGGAAACTGCCACCCAACCAGCCCATACGTCCGAGCTGACTGACAGTCACTTGTTTAAAAAATAATTCGAAATTATGAGCATTTAAAAAAAAGGCTACACTGAATTCGCAAAACATATTTTGCTTTTTTCGGAAGCCTGATTTTACTCATTCGAAACATTGAAATTAAAACATGTTTGAAATGCATCTAAGTTTGATCTTATTCTAAAGGTCTTGGTGTCAGAAACCAAATAATAAATGTTTAAAAATAATAGTATAGTTTAAAAGATATGAATGATTAGAATTGCTAAAGAGAAAATAAAAGGAAACGATTTGGACCACGGTACCACATTCAACATTGGGGGAGGCTCTCTCTCACCAGAATGGGCCCCACCAACCTGACATTGATTTGACTAAAAACAAAAATAAGGAGATGATTTGCACTAAATACTTTGAGGCACAGATGCATGTGTCCCCACACCTTTACATATGGCAACATGGGACAATGCTAAACCTACATAAAATCGGTTACATGTTTTTTTAAATGCCATCATGGCTCACTTTATTGCTCAAATCACAGCTACATCGTCTATTAATAGCGACAAAATAAAACTAGGCGGATCATCAACCCCAACATTTGGTTGTGAATCACAATCTTTAGCTAAGCAATGAGCAACTAGATTGGCATCCCTAGGACAATGGACAAAACAAACTTTTGTAAAAGAAATAGACTAAACGAGGATGTCTCATAAATTGGAGTTGCCGCTGTTCCGGAAAAACCTCTATCATTTAGCGTATTGATTACCTCCAAATTATCCGACTGGATCAACAATTTATGCAGCCCCATCTGATTAGCAAGATAGAGGCCATGAAGAACGGTCATTGCTTCTGCTGTTGCTGTATCAAGCACTGAAGACAATTTCTGATTACTAGCAGCTACAAAGTGCCCTTTATCATCTCGAATAACAACCCCTGTTGCACCACTCCCCAAGTTGGCATCATAACCAGCTTCGATATTGAAGGTCACAAACCTATCCGGGGCTCTACACCATTTGGTATGGCTCATGCACGACGTGTCCAGGCTCCGGCCCCGGAAAGAAATCATGGCATGGCCTAGTGTTTTATCCTACCAGACTAGAGAAGAGGTCGGCCGAGCTGAAAGAGGGCCAAAGCCGAAAAGTAGAATGATAATGGCGATCGATCGAGTTGGAAGATATAATACTAGTAGTACGTACGCCGGCCATAAAAATGTCTTTACCACTTGGCCTTTCAGAGTGACTACTCGCCATTCACACACTGTTACCCCGAGAGAAAAAAAATCACGCTTTTTTGCACCTCCACAGTTTGTACCCGCGCATCCAAAGAGGAAACGAGCCATCAAAGTGACAGCAAGTTTCGCGCTTTCGTCCGCGGCCTCTTCTTTTTTTCCCGTTTCATTCACTTTTGCTGCTCTGCTCAAAGGGTGGGTGGGTGCAACTGGTAAAAGGAGCGCCCGTTGCCGTTGGGAAGAATAAAGTAGTGGTGATCTAAAATCTCTTTCAAAAGTTTTCGTGCAGGGCGTACTGGACTCGTCCAGTAGGAGACACGGTGGGCAAGTAATTCCGTAGTTGGGGAGCATAGCAGTAGTGTAGTAAAGTAGCGGTGATCTAAAATGTCTTTGCAGCTTCGAAGGCATGGACTTTGTGTCGTGTGGGCGACGTGGTTGTCATCGGAGTTGGTCGTGGGTGGGCTTTGCCCTGTGTGTTAGTCTTTGGGTGGGCTTGGCCCTTGTTATTCCGGTTTTCGCCCGGTTTTCCGTAATTAACTGGGCAATTATCTTCTACTTAATTAATAGATGAGGCAATCTTTGCCTCCATTTCAAAAAAAATGTCTTTTAGAAGTTAACTAATGATCCAAAACGTCTTATTAAAATTTACGGAGGGAGTACTCAGAGCGCAACATAGGTGGTAGTGCGATTAATGGAGCACTTTGCAGGTATTATTATTCGAGTTAAAAGTACCCCGGATACCCCCAACTTGCACAAAATATGATGATTTAGTCCTAAACCTGGAAAATGTAACTCCACCACACCCAACTTGCACTGGATGTGACGATTTGGTCCTCGGCCTATCACGCATGACAATTGGCAGCCAGGTGACCGGACCGGTTGTCGCATCACTTTTGCAAAAAAAAAACACTGTCGTTTTGTCTAATTAACCCGCATTACAGGGCACCTGAATTAAATCTATCTCAAATGCCGTTCGCATCCACCCATTGCTTCTCTTTTCCCCATCTCCAGCTCCCAGCTCCTAGCTCGTCGCTGCCAACAAGCTTGCCGCCGGCGTCAAGCTTGCAGCCGCAGTCCAGCTCACCCTCATGGTCTCCTGGGACGATCTCTCGAGCTCCTTGTCGGACGACGACTCCGTCACCAGTCAGGTTAGCCACCAGCGCCCCCATGGTGATGCAACTAGGGTTAGGGTTAGGTTCAGGCAAGAAAATTGGGAATTTTAGTGAAGAGGCCTATTTGTTTTTGTTGTAGGCACCTGCCACCATTTTCTGCTCAGAATGAAGAGGCATTGCTACTGAATTTGCTTCTAGATGTGAGCACCTAGCTGTGTGTGAGAAGTTGGTGGCCTTTTCTTCGGTGGATAGTAGCAGAAGGTTCTTAGCTTGTGCAGAGAAGGTTAGTAGCTAGTTATTCAATTTGCATTGCTTTATATTGCTTGCTCTGTGTAGTGTATTTCAAGTGTTGATGATTTGTGCAGAGAAGGTTAGTAGCAGAAGGTTCTTAGCTTGTGCAGAGAAGGTTAGTAGCTAGTTATTCAATTTGCATTGCTTTATATTGCTTACTTAGCACACTGGTTCTGCAATTCATTGAATTTGTTTAGTATTAACATTTAACTGAATTTTTTTCATTTGGAATAGTTAATTGAATTTGTGCAGTGTGAATAGATAACTGAACTTTTGCAGTTATTATGTTAATTATAAACAACATTTGTGAAGTTCACTGTTAACTGCATTTGTTTAGTTAACTACCTTTCTGAACTTAACTGATTAAGTGTTGAAAGATATCACCATATGTGCAGATAACTTAATTTTTGCACAGGTTTATTTGAATTCTCTATTATTTTTGTTTACGCATAATTGTAAATTGTTCCTTTTGTCAATTGATTGGAAGCACCTAAATGCAACTATGTTGAGTGGGTTGACCCTGAGCGACATGCCCCTTTGAAGATGAGCCTAGCTAGGATTTGGGGCATGTATGAGGATGAGAACAAGCTGAGGCTGAGGCACAATGTAGTTAATGCTGAAGAAAATATTAAGATCCTCGGAGAGAAGAAAAAGATGGAAAAAGAGTTGAGGTTTCTTAAGGTTGATTTTGCTAAAATGGTGACTGATAAAGAGCAGGCATTGGCCCAACTAGGCAACACACAGCTTGCTCTGACAGACTTGAAGCAAGAACTTGAGAAGAAGAAATTTTGTGACAAATCTGTCACAAATATTCATCAGGTTATGAGGGCCAAGACAGAGAAAGAGAGGGACTTGATGCAGCAGGAGAGGGACAAATTAATGGAAGAGGGACAGTTTGGTGTTGTAGAGAGATCAGCTAAGCAAGATAAAAAAGAAGTTGAAGTACATGATAGGTGATCTTTTCAAGCATAAGGAGGAAACCAAGGGCAAGATAAGGAAGCTAAAGGAGATGTTGGATGATTTTGAGTGATGATGTGCATTGTTGTTGTAATGGTCCCATAATTTGTAGTAGCTCTAATTTGATGAACCGGCAGAGATATTTATGTGATTTGTGTGAACTAGCAGAAGTGCTTTCTGTAATGCAGTATGTGTGAACTCTAGTAACTTGATGAATCAGACTTTAAGTGATTTGTTCGATAGTGTTAATTTAAATGATTTTTATCTAGTTAACTGAATATGCCTGAAAGTGTTAAAATTTAACTTATTTTTATCCAATTAACTGAATTTGTCTGAAATCTACAGCTAAGTTACTGAAGTTGGTTTGGTGATGTAAACAGTATTTTTTCACTGTGTGTTGTAAACAATATTTTTTTAGTTTACTGAATTCTTTTAGTTTACTGAAATCTAAAGCTAAGTTAATTTATCCAGTTTAACTAAATTTGTGTGTAAGTTTTAATAGCTAAGTGAATTTATCCAGCTAACTAAATTTGTTGCTAAATTCTAATTCAGTTATCTAAATTTGCATCAGGAGGCATCCGTCTACATCCTATTTTGGTACAACGCAACATATGGGCCTACACAATGTTGCATTCTATTTTTGGAAAGTTGTAGCAATAGACCACAACAAGAATGGCAGATCATAACAACATAGGAGCATATCGCAGCAACAATGGCAGGAAAGTAAAGCAAATAAACCAACATCATCCATAGCATATCAGAGCACTACTTGTTCTTGTTGTTCATTACTTAACTTATGTGCTCAAATATAGGAGCACACCTAACCAAAATGCCCAAAATAATATTCCTAACTTATATGCTGCAATATACCAGCATACATAAACTCTTCTTCAGCATCTTCATTGCATCAGCACAAGCTTCAATTGATCTTCAACAGCTTCAGGCGCTCTGAGCGGCGCAGCTCCCCAACAACGAGAGGCCTCTTCTTCCCGGCCGCCCTCTTCTTCTTCTGGCCTGGTTCCTGCACCACGGCCTGCTCCTCATCTTATTTCTGGACGACGTCAATGTAAGGCACATCTAGAACATCCAGCAGTGCCTCCATGATGATTGGGAGGTTTTTGTCACCCTCCTTGGTGTCCATGGCCGGTGCTACCATCTGCATGTCATTTGGATAATCGTCGGAGAGGACAACGACCTCGACCTCCTCCTCGTCATATGACTCGCCCTCCGACTCATAGCCAGAGTCCGCGTCGGAGTCGAGTTGCACGTGCTCCGAGAGGAGTCTATGTCAGAGACGTCGTTTGGCAAAAGCAACTCTAGTTGGAAGCGGTCCCTAGTACGTGATGTTGACTGGTGTAGGGATGACAAGGATGACATCGTCACCGCACTCCATCCACGAGGCGACACGCGACGGATCTGGCTGCGGCGGCGGCATGGTGGCAGACCGGTACATCCACCAACGCGCGCGCTGCCTTGGATCGTCCGACCACATCTCCCGCATTGTGAACTGCGGGATCTTTGCCGGATACACGGCGGCAACGCTAGCTAGCTTCCATCTGTTAGGGGTGACATTAAATTCCTTGGTGATCTTTCTTGAAAATGTACCAATTGACATCTTCTGGTCATCTCTGAACTCATATATGAAATACTTGCATAAGAATTTTGTTGTTAGTGACCTTAACTTCCAGTTCTTCTAGCATCTATGTTCTCCATACTAAGTCTTGATGGTAAGTCCTCCTGTCCTGTTGTCATTGCTAGCTCTAAGGTAACATGGGCAACCTCTTTCACAAACTGCCTCAATTCTTCTCTTGTCATTCTTTGTCTTCTTGATCTGCACTCTATTCCCAACTGAATATGCAATCAGAGCATGTCTTAGCTCCAGCACATCAGAAAATATCATCCCTACTTTAAACACACGGGAAATCATGTCCACCTTTGCATTCAAAGATTTAAACTTATACCTAAGTTCCTCTGATTGCTCAATTGATAGGTTTAGATCTTCATCCTCAAGCAAATAGTCAGGCCCCACATCTTCCTCACCTTGCCCAGCTTTCTCATCATCATAAAAGTCAATGTTGTGATCATAAAGATCATCATCCCCATCATCTATGTCATAGTCACTATCACTGAAATCTGAATCTGAAACCACTATATCTTCAATAATTGTTTGTCCATCTTCAGTTAGCAAGTTGTGCTCTGCACCTTCAATCAGCAAACTCCGTGGTTCCGTTCCATTTGCTGGAATATCTGACATGGGTTCTTCTCCTAAGACTGATATTAGGCTATGGGAAGAAGCTGCACTTGCTGCTACAGCACTTGTTGTTGTTGTTATCAAAGACAGGGGCAAGGTGCACACCAAATCAGACCTGAAGTTGCTGATGAAATTTGTATGGTCAACCATGAGTACAAGCATTTTATGCTCAGCACTAACTTTCATCATATGCTACAAATCCTCATCACCTCTAATTCTGATCAAACAATCTGAAATTGGTTTATTAGGTTTGCACTAATAAATGATGTGCTCAATCACTGGATATCCCAACCAAATCAACACTAGTAGAAAACAGGACTTTGGTCCAAGCTCGATCTACACATTTGTCCCGGTTGCATTACGACCGGGACTAGTGTGAGCATTAGTCCTGATTTGAGCAGCTAGGGCGCCGGGCAGGCACCAGTCCCAGTTAAAATGGAACCTTTAGTCCCAGTTAGAGACACCAACTAGGACTAAAGGGTGCGATGAGACTAAAGGTTCTGAAAGGGGTTCTAACCATTTTATACCTGAGCTAGTACCAAATCAACTAGGACTAAAGACACCAACTATAATGGACACCAACTGGGACTAAAGGGGTTGAGACTTTAGTCCTGGTTGGTTGCTCCAACCGGGACTAAAGGGGTTCTGAAAGTTTCTTTTTTGTTTTTCCATTTGTTTTTTGTTTTTAGTTTCTATTTTAAATTGCTTATATCTTTTAGGATATTTGATGTCTTTGAGTGATTCTTTTTGAATTAGATTCAAAATTTTGTCTAGTTTCTATTTGTACCATTAGTTTTCATATGTAAATGATTTAAATTTGATTTTTTTTAAATTTGCTTCAAACCCTAGATTGTGAATAATTTGAGTTTTAAAATAGTTTTAATTTAATTCTTTTTGCTCCTAGGCACATGTTATATTATTGTCACAGTAAGATTTATTTGGTTATTTTTATAATAATTTAAATTAGGATTTTAATTTAAACAATACTATTTTGCGTATATACTTGTTTTAGTCCTTTAATTGTTGTTTTTAATTATTTTTAATTAGTTCTTTCTATAGATTTTAACATGTTGTAGTATGCTTCTGTTAGACAACAGTAGATAATTTTTTATAATTAATTAATATTAATTTTGCTACTGTTTTGTATTAATAGTTGTTTTGCCTTTCTTAATAGTGGATAGAATTAGATTTGCTATATTAAAAACTAATTCTTTTTGCCAATTTAATAGAACGTGACTCTGGCTTGATTAACCTTAGTTGTGACTCTGGCTGGGACAGTGCTAGCAGATGTAGTCGATGGTAGGATTGGATGGACACCATCCCGGAATAAAGGGGTTCTGCAATTTTCAAACTCTACCCTCCCCTATATCGCCATTTTAGTTTTGAAAAAAACAAAAGAAAATGATAAAAAATTAAAAAATTAAAATCCTTCGAGATGTAGTTATGTTACTACATCTACTAGTTAGGAAAATTAAAAACATAAATTTTGACAGATTTTGCAAAAAAAGTGTTATGAACAAGTAAAACGGCTATAACTTTTGCATATGATGTCGAAAACAACGTATAATATATCAAAATGTTCAGCACAAGAAGCCAGTTCCGATTTTGACCGTCTAAATTTTTAGAATCCTCAAATTCTAAAAGGGAAAAAGTTATATTTTTGGTAAAATTGTGGTCAAACTATGGTCAAACTATTTATTTAATAAATATTAGTGTTACTAAATAATTATTGTTTTTTAGAAATAGTTTCAAACTCAAACGGTGAAACGTGTGACTTCATGCTGAAGTTCAACTCCTAAAATCAATTAACAACAGTGGTTACAACTGGACAGACATTTTATATAATGATTCCGGGATTCACCATTTTATACCTGAGCTAGTACCAAATCAACAAATTATAACCATTTTATCAAGAAGCAATTGATTCCAGCATATGAAAAAGCTCATTAGTTCTCATCCGGGTCACATCACCAAGAAGCAATTGATTCTAGCATATGAGAAATAATTTTAAAAATTAATGATGCCATATTTGGATTCCTCGCATTTTTCTGATAATAATGGATATATTATTTGTCATATTTCGGTTTACATATTTAAATATATTAATTATGCCATACTAAATGAATAAATGGCAAAAATGAATAAAATAATATTGTTACTTATTTTATTTCCACTGAAATTCAATATTATTATTACTTATTTTATTTTAATAATTGTTTGGAATTCAAAAAATTAAATCATGTGACATCAAGACCTAAGGGTTAATAGGATTGATAGCTCAGTATTGTCAAGAAAACAACAAGTGCAGACTTCGAAACTAGGGGAAATAGAACTCGGAAGTTAAGCTTGCTTAGGCTGGAGTAGTGAGAGGATGGGTGACCAGCCGAGAAGTTTGACGATTTGGAACGAGGGGTGATTAGAGATGAGGGGTGATTAGGCTGGAGTACTAATGGGGTGTGATTAGAGATTAAATTGTTAAATAATTCAGAAATTTGAAATTCAGAATAAACTTAAAAAATCATTTTTTTCAAAAAAATATTCAATTTTTTTCATAAAAAATCCTTTTGTCCCAGTTGGTGTTACTTAGTCCCGGTTGGTAACACCAACTGGGACTAAAGGTCCTCCAGCCCCGTTCCAGACAGCGGTCACGTGAAGCTCCTTTACTCCCATTTTGTAAGCCAACCGGGACTAAAAGTAATGGGCATTTGCCCCGATCATTTTGTCCGGTTGTAGAACCGGGTCTAAAGGCCCTCTGGAACCGGGACTAAAGGCCCGTTTTCTACTAGTGCAAGTGTTTTCGAGGAATGCATAGGAGAAAGTGCAAGAGTCAACATAGTCAAGCACCTGAACAGAAGGGTTCCAGTACTCCAGCTTACTAATTGTGCCACAGAAAATTCCACCATGCTCAAGTTCTAGTGTAAAAAGAGGAGTATCTACCCTTTGTCCATTTGCTGCATCACAAAATGCATCCAAACACATGAACTTTGTAATGACTAAGCACTGCATAAATGAACTTCAAAGGTGCACAAGATTTAGTAAACTTCACTAACTGAAATTCAGACTGGAAATTCAGTTAGCTGAAAAAATCAGTTAACTAAAGAACATTGAGTTAAATGCACAATTTCAGTTAACTAGTGGCATTAATGAACACTTCATCTTGAATCCAACCAATTACAAAAGACTCCATTGTACCAATTTACCACTGCATCAAATTCAGTAAATAACTGAAAGTTCAGTTAACTAAAAAATATTTAGTTTGCTACAGTAAACTGAAAATATTCAGTTCACTATAGAAAAACAGAGCACACTAAGTGCAACAATATCTTCTGCATAAGCATGCCCATAAATGAAATACAACATTAGCACGACCATTAAATGAACTGAAACTGCACTGTAGATAGCATTAGCATTAACAAAACTAAACCGAAAGGTTCACAAGTTTAACACAAATTAGACTAACAAAAACATCTTCAAGAACAAAAAAGAGGTTCATTTAACCACACAGAGAGATCCATGACTACTGGACAACTAGATCAACAACTAAAAACAGAACTAAACCCCAACCTAAAAGGCATGAACATCTACTTTATCCTCCATAAACCCTAGCTCTCATGCCAAACCCAAGCCCAAAATCGTCGGCCGAAACCCTAGCTCTACTACGTCCTACATGACCCTACGCAAGAAACACCACTAGAAGGCCTTGAATCGAGCTTGAATTGCACCAATTAGAGTTGCTATGAACAGCAGAACCAGCGGGCGACGAGCGGCAGAGCAAAGCAGAGGGAAGGGAGGAAAACGACTCACAATAATCAAGAGGGAAGACGCCGAACGGGCGGACGAGATGAGCGGGTGCAGGCGCCTCCACGCTGCCGGTGAACTCCGGTGACAACGCCCCCGAAGCTGATGTCGCCATCTCCAATCGCCAGCCATGAACTCCTGTCGCCCCCGAGAAGACAACACTTGTGATCTCGAACGAAACGGAGATTTCAAACAGATTTAATTCAGGTGCCATGTAGTGTGGGTTAATTAGACAAAATGGCAGGGTGTTTTTCTTACAAAAGTGTAGATGACGACCGGTCCAGCCACATGGCTGCCAATTGTTGTGTTGTGATAGGCCCACGACTAAATGATCACATCCAGTGCAAGTTGGGGGTATGGTGGAGTTACATTTTGCAAGTTTGGGACTAGATCATCACATTCTATGTAAGTTGGGGTACCTAGGGTGCTTTTAACTCTTATTATTACTTTCTTTCTCAAAAAGACTAGTAGAGTACCTACTGATGAAGCACTTTGCAAGTCTGTGGAAAGACGGTGCTCGAGCAGCTGTGAGTGTGGGCACGCGCCTCTGGTTCTCATGGAACTCAGCTTTTTACACATTGCATATATTTAAATACATTATAACTCACCACTTTTCCTGCCCTCTCAGGCCATTAGCGTTTTCAGCCGTCAGATCATCGGCTTGGGGCATTCCCAACCGTCAGATTTCTTGTGAATCGCACTAATCAGGCTTAGTTCTTTGTTATCAAGCACAAACCATCCTGGGCCGCTGCTCTGGCTGCTTTTTTCGGCGTCTGTGGTGAAATTCGGCCCAATGGGCCTTTAGTAGCCTTCCTACTTGGTTCACCTTATAAAAACAAAAACTGTCGTTCTGTTCAGCAACCCATTCGCGTTGCGGCCCCTATGGTCAACTTTCGCGTGGCGGCCGAAGCTGGGCGCTGGTGGCTCGCATGGAGACTGACCCTCCGAACCGACCGGGTCGCCTTGCCGAGCGACTCCACTGGGCGCTGGGCGGTGACAGGTTCATCTTACCGTTCGGCAGGTCGCCTCACCAGGAACTCAATGGAGCAGTGGCGGAACAGCGAACCATCAGTTGTGTTTGGAGTTGAATCACCATCAATTGATTGAGGAAGTAAATCAGCCATTAAATGTCAATCGACGCGCGCACTCTCCGTTGCTGATAATTGAAGGTCAGTTACCAATGTCGATTCACTTCTTCCTCCCGTCCATGGGGATCTATATAATATCCATCGTCCTGCTGCTCCTTCCTCACTCCCCTCACTTCCGCAGAACCTTCTCTGGCAGCCATAGGAGAAACATAGGTCGCTAATTTTTGTTTAGATACTATTCTTTGTACTACAAAATTAATGCATGTTCTTTGTCTTGACAGATTTGATATCAGTTCTGATATAAAATTAGCCCCCCCCCCCCATGTCGCCCCTCCTTTGGCGACTCGGGGGCGCCCCTGTCGCGCCGCCGCTCCCCTTCCTCCCTCACACCCAGTCTCGCCGCCACCTGAGGAGGCCGTCGGCAAAGGCCGCGCGCGCTCCGGGGAAGGTGGCGGCGAGGCCTCGGAGGTGGGCGGAGGCGGCGCTTGTCGGCGTCGTCCCGGTGTCCCTGCCAGCCAGTCCCGGCCCCCTGTGTGCAGCAGCTCGTCGCTGCTTGCTCGGGCGTTGACTGGTCATGGGCGGGGGCGGATCTGGGGCTCCCTTCCCAGATCCGGCCGGTGTTGGCTGGGGCGCGAGGTGGGTCAGCCGGTGGTTTCTGTGGGCGATGGTGGCGGGTGGCAGGTGTGGTTAGGTGTGTGCGATCTGGGCGCCGGCCGTGGCGGCGTCGGAAGGGTGGTCGTGGTGGAGCGGTGCACGACGGTGCTGGCCTGGTGCTCGTCTGGCTGTGTAGTTGGGGCATTTAGGTCCGGCGCTATCCAGATCTGCTGTCCTCGACCGCTGGGTCGGCAAGGACTCTACTCCTGCCGATGAGCTACATGCGTGGAGGTGTCTCCGTCCGGTGGCGTGGTGGCGGCTCGCTGCTGGCTGCATGGCGGTGCGTGGCTGGGAGATGTAGGTTGCTGCCGGTGGCGGTGCTTGGTGGGGCGCTCATGGCGCCCAGTGCATCTTGTGGATGCTGGTGCTGCAATGAGGCGCAGGCGGTGGTGCGGTGTGCCCTGAATAATCTGTTCACAGGGTGTGTGAATGCTCAACTCGGCGAAAGCCATGCTTTGTTCAGAGCCGACAACGGTGATGCCCGTGGGCGCCACTACCCTTCCTGGAGGCGTCGTCAAAATGTTGATTTCACCACCCTTTGCTCGACTTCAGAGGAAACTCTGCTTCCAGGACTACCTGGAACCGATGATGGCGGCTCAACCGTGCGTCGCACCCCTTCTTGAAGGTGTCATCGAGAAGTTGGCTAGGTTGTTTTGTTGGTTAGCTGCAAGCAGTGGGGTTGTTGGTGGTGGTGGTGGTGTGACTGGTTTGGGGTAACGGTGGTGCATGTCGGGGTCTGGCAACAGCACTCCTCCGTGCTGTGGAGCAGCCATCTCTACCCCGTATGCATGTCCTTGGTGGTGTTCTGTAGGGGTTCGGCGGCGGTGCCTTTGTGTCGTCCCTCTTGCTGTGCAAGCTCAAGACCCTCTCATGGTTGCCGTTGTGTTGCTGCAAGCTTCGTGCTCTTGGTGTTGCCTCGGTCATCTTTGCTCAATGACGCGCAAGTAGCCTCCCCAACTTGCTAATCGTCCCGAACTTCACTGGCGAAGCTCGTAGGCAAGGTTCGTGCGTGGCACTCGTTGAATGTGGTGCTCCTGTGTTGCGCCGTGGGTTCAGTATGCACGCCAGTGCGGTGCGTTAGGTTCCTTGCAAAGTCTTGGTATTGTGTCCCTCGACATCACCCCACAACTACTTGTGTCTTTTATGGTGTTGGTCTTGTTAGTCTGCTAGCTATGTCCTGCCTTTGGTGGGCGCCCTACTCTTCTCATCTTCTTGTAACCTTGTTACTTGTACGGTTTTCGGCCCGGTTTTCCTTATAAACGGGTCCAAATTGTTTAGGTTTTCGATCTGGTTTCCCTTGTAAACTGGATCACTCTCTGGCATAATGGCCACTTCGAGTAATATATTCAGGTGGAGGGACTCCTCCCCCGGTGATTCTCAAAAAAAAAAAGATATCGGTTCTGCTGGATTGGTTGGTTCTGCTAGATCAGAAGTTTTAGGGACTAACCGTTTGGAAGATGAGGCACTGTTTTGAACTTCAATGATTTGTTGCCTAGAGTATTATGTTTCAGTCCCCGCATTTGGCAGTTGCCCAGATTGGTAATGCTATCACTTTTTGGTTTGCTGCAGTATTCTCCAATAAAGTGCAGAGTTTAACTTAGAGTAATCACTAATCCTTGTAATCTCTTGCTATGTTAAGGCATCCACGCTTCAAACATGACTATGCTCAGTTCTTTTGAAATTTCTTCACATGCTTAGTGGTGTATTAATTCTCTCATGTTCCTAGCTTTCTAGAAATGTATGATATATGCAGATTCATCATATGCAATCTTTTGGCACATAAATATGTTCGGGCTTAGAATACCAAGGATCGCTCACTCAGGCAGAGATGATCGCTTGATGGGCGAGCCAGGCGACTACCCATTAATGCGGGTTGAGGTGAGTATGCTGGACTGTTCATCTATCCCGTGAATCAGATGCACTGGGGTTTGAACTTTGAAGAAGGCAATAAATCTTCAGTTCCTAGAGGCATTCATGGTAGATAATGTGGCAGTGCGCCAATCACCAGTGTCGATTAATGGTGGTGTACGTTGTCTCACGCCTGTGAGGAGAAATTGCAGAAAGCTTAGGAGATCATAATTCATCCCCCAATCAGATTAAGACATCCACAAATCTCCATCAATCAGCTAAACCTTCGACAATGAGGGTATAGTGAAAATATGGGTCAACGAAATTCTTGGTTAACTGCTATTGTGTTGTTGATGCTTGGTTTTAAAAGAATATTTAGCTTTAGTTTAGCTCAATAATCATTTGGCTTTAGTGTAATCTCTATTCTTATTAGATTTCTGTGTTAGAGCATAGTACTCACTCTAAATTAAGATGCCGTCATGAAGTCATCTAGCCCAATATAGGAAATATGACCTAGGAGTTAAATAAATGGGTGGGGGATAGAGAAGTAGTACATGAAATTTAACATGTACAGTCGATTTTTTTTGTCAAAGAAATTCTTACTTAAGTACAATTGTATTTTTCCTGCTTATTTTTTTTTAAGATTTACCTTCAGTTTAGGTCAATTATCAAGTGCTTTCATGGTAATCTCTATTGGTAGCAGATTTCCATGTTAGAGCAAAGAATATGTACTCGAGATTAATATGTCTGAATTTATCAAGCTCAAGATAGGGGACAAGAATTAGAAGTTGGACAAAAAGGGGGAATTAGCATATTCCGAATATTCCAGTGAAACATGCGTGAGATAACTATTAAGTGTAGTCCAGTTTATCGTGCTAAAACACTACCATTTACACCAAACAAAAGTTTAGTATCATGTTCATGTCAAGGATGGGAGATGGTTAGAAGATGATAATTATGGACAGGAGAGACACATACTATGTCGTAACTGGAGAGATGATGTGGTAAAGCAGAATTTAAGTAGGTGTCAAGTTCATAGCTTTTGGATATTTGATGAGATATACTAAATAGTGCCTTCTGTAGAATTAATAGTAGCTACAGGAGCTCGCTGTATGGTGCTGATTGTGGAGCTGCACTGAACACTATCCGGAAGCTTAGAATTTGTGTGGTTTTGTTGTTGCAAAGAAATGAATGAAGTAATAAAAAATTTAATATCAGGAAATAGACATAGCTAGAAATGTGCCTGCACCACCTCTAATTTTCTGGATGCCACAGCAGTGTCCAATTGGATCCAGGTAGCAGTTGTCGATCATCACATGAGTCGCTAACAAATGAGCATTGCATGTGAATATATCAGTACAGGATTAGCATTCTGTACGATGTGCTCCATGGGAACAAAATTGCTCTTGCTTTCCTGAAAATAAATGATGACGGATGTAGGAAGGAGGTACACCCATCAGTATATCGGAAGCAGAAGTTCAGTAAGCAGGAGTAGAAGTTGGCATAGCTATGTTATATCTGTAATGCAGACAGTATATAAACTTAGGCATATGATTGTCTTCTGCTACATGAGTTACCAATTAAGATATTCACCAGCGGGGCATCGTTACGATTTTGTTGGAATATTTTTTTATGACCATTTTACTACAGCTATTATAGTATTCCATACGTTACTGAAGAAATAATCCGTACATTCCTAAGTGCGCACATTTTTTTCTTTGCCTCTCTTGCTTCCTCCCTCTTCCGTTGTTTAAAACCCACAAAATCAAAATGGCACCAACCTTCTTACCATCTAACATAATCCTACAAAAAATTACCCTTAGTTATATCACACAATCAAACTACTACATTTACATACAGTTGCATCCATCATAATATTATAGTGCCAAAATAGATGGACGCAGCAACGCGCACCTACAACGGTCTAGTATGTCGTTAATGGTAGTGGTAGTTAGAGCATCTACAAAGGGACCTCTCAAATCCGTCTAATACGCATGTGCGGACTGCGCGGTCACTACTCGGTCACGTTTTTTCGATCCAGACGGACGCCTCAAACGGGCCTCAAACGCCCGGACTGACTGGCATCCCTTATATCCAGTCCAAATATGGGGCGGATATGGGGTGGCCCGGGCATGCCCGGGCGCGTCTGCCTAACAAGCCCGGCCCACCACCGACCCCATGGATGTCCCACGAAAAACCCATCGGCCTCATTGGTCTGAAACCCTAGCTCACTCACGCTCCTCTCTCGCTCCGTCCTCTCCTCTCCCCTCACCGATTCCAGATCGAATCCGGCACAATGTCGAGCTCCGGCAGCCGCTCCGACGACGAGGTGGATCCGGAGTCTGAGCTTGCCCTCGGCATCGCCTTGGAGCGGTCCAAGGTGGAGATCGAGGGCAGCTCCGGATCTGCAGCCTTGCCGCAGTCGCAGCTTCCCAGTCGGCGCATCTCTGACGCCGGCGCTGGGCCCTCTCAGCCCATGGGCAGCTCCTACAGTGGCCTGCGCAATTCACGCCTCCCCTACGTCCCGTCGCCCCGTCGGCTGCTGCTCCCCCTCATGGACAGCGGTGGGTGCTTGTGCCTGCCCCGCCGGCCCGGACGCGCACGGCGGAGTCGAAGGCGCGCGCCCGCCGCGAGAGGCAGCGGGCAAAGGAGAGGGAGGCTATGGAGAGCTCTATCCGCCGCCGGCGGAGCCCGACGAGGACGAGCGGCTCCTCACGTGGGTCTACGGCCGGTCGCTTATGATGGCTGAGACAGATGCTCGGCGGCTCCGTAGGAAGAGCGCGAAGGCTCTCCGGCTTGCCATCGAGCAGTCCGAGCGAGAGGCGTTGGAGAAGGCGACGAAGGCGTCTCGGCTGGCCAAGCTCAGGCGCCGGCAGGACCGGGTTGTCCAGCGCCTCAAGGGCCTCGTCATGGTCGACTCCTCCGATGAATCGGATGATCCTCCACCAACCGCCGGCGACTACAGCTACGCCGGCCACCAGAAGGGGAAAGGGCCGGCCCGGTGGAGTTGATTTTAATTTCAAGTTATAGATGTAGTATAAAGTTATCTGCCGTTTATGTGAACTTTGGTGTATCTTTTGGTGAACAATCGTGCTATTTTTGTGTCCGGTCAGCTGATGTACGTAGTTTGATCGACGTTGCATGATATAGTACGAATATAGGAGTTCGGAAAAGACAGACACGGATATGGACGACGCGATTTGAGAACTGCCCATTCATTGTCCGCGGATGCATCAGGGCGGGTCCCCGGGCGTTTGAGGGCCCGAATTTGCCAAGTTCGACTGTAGATGCTCTTATCTAATGCTACTACAGTAGGATATTGATCCAGCATTGTTTGCTGTGTCGCGGCCGGTTGACGAGTCAATCACGACATACACTTGGACCACGGTAACCCTGTTTTTTCCACCGCCCGTGGCCACAACGCTCCAAGCATGTATCTGCTCCGTGCATTTCCCGGGACCGCCTCCTCCCTGAAAATCTCTTTTCAGCAGGAGCCAAGAGCCCATGCAGATTGCAGCACCACAGCAGCAGAGCAGCAGCAATACCAACAGCGACAGCCAAATCCACGGCCATGCGATGCGTGCAAGCAGAGAGAGCTCCAGTCAAGCAAGGCCCCGTCAGGTCAAAGAAAGGGAATCGTTCAAAACGGGACGGAGCAAAGCAGGATCTGCTCTGAATATTCCCGTTCTCAAGGGCCCCATACCAAAGCCATTCCCCGTATCCCACCAAATTCCTTGCCCCCTGTCCTGCATAAAGCGGGCTATGCTGATCTAGCTAAAGTCCTTACTAAAGCAAGGGGCTCCTCTGGTGATCTGCTGCCCAACAACGGGAGACTAGCTGGGAATAAACAAAGTGTAACCAACTATTGTTACGATTGATTAAACAAGGATAAGTCGTGGTCGTAGCGTGTGGACCGTGGGAAAGCCGGTGGTGATTATCATCTGTGTCTGTGTGGGCCCACTGAGTAAATAGCATAAAACTACTACAATTCGGGTTAAGGTTTCAAAAAACTACCGGATTTTATTTTTTTGCTGATAACTACCAAGTCCGGGTCGGCTGTTTCAGAAAACCCAAAATGTCGAATGTTTCACAATTGATCACGATTATGACAGGTTGGGCCCGCACCTAAACCAACCATTTGTTTGACCGTCTGTTTGACTGTTAACTGGCATATGGGCCCACATGTCATTTTCCTCTTCCTCCTCTCTTTCTTCTTCCTCTCTGTCTCTTCTCTTCTCTCCCCGGTGTCTCCCGAGCCGGCGATCCTCCCCTCCCCTCCCGAGCCGGCGACCACACTCCCTCCCCTCCCCAGCCTCCCCATGATCGTGCGAGGTGCTCGCCGAAGCTTGGTGAGGGAGTTGGCGACGAGGAGGCATACATGTGCCGCTGCTGGAGTGCGCACCTCCGCCTCTGCAGGTGAGGCAGGGCGTGGCGGCAACCGCAGGCGAGGAACGGCGTGGATCCGGCCGCTGCGGGCGTGACTCGAGGCAGGGCAGGGCAGCGGCCGCAGGGAGGCAAGGCACGGCGGCCACAGGCGACGCAGGGCGAGGCGGCGGCCACAGGCGAGGCAGGGCGAGGCGGATGCCGCAGGAGAGGAATGGCGCTGCGGGAGCGGCTCGCCGGCCGCAGGAGATGCACGGCGTCAATCCGGCCGCTGCAGGCATGGCTCGCCGACCGGGGGAGGCGGCGTTCGGGCAGAGCGCTCGGGATCGAGCTCCTGGCGACGCGGCTCCTCTGGATCGGGAGGAGGGACCTGATTGCTTTTTTGCAAAAAACATGTAGGGACCTGATTGAAAACTCAGAGGGACCTGATTGCTTTTTCAGAAAACTTACAGGGACCTGATTACTTTTTAGAAAACTTACAGGTGGGACCCACATGTAAGTTAACGGTCAAACAAATTGTTATCTTACGTGTGGGCCCCAACTGTCATAATCATGATCAACTTATAAGGACTCGGCGTTTTGGGTTTTTTGAAACAGCCGACCTCGGACTTGGTAGTTATCAGCGAAAAATTAAAATTCGGTAGTTTTTTGGAACCCTAACCCGAATTGTAGTAGTTTTATGCTATTTACTCGGGCCCACTCTTGTGACGAGCGAAGAGTGCAACACCCACTAAAAAGTCCATCCATGATACTCCTACCGAGAGTTTCTTTCCGAAAAGGAGGTTGAGAAAAAACCAAGGCACAGTCAAAGTGACTTCTTTTGGGCCGGGCTGTTGAGCTCGGCTGCGGTGGCAGCGTCCCCTCTGTAGCCGTTAACGATGTCGTTTCGTATGGTTTTGTCTTGTTTAGTGGCAATCGAGAAAAGACCGCGTGGTGGAGAATCTTCAGGAGACACTCCCCAAATGCTCATTCCCAAAGTCGCTTCTCCACCAAGCGATTAATCGGCCGAAGATGATGAGCCCACCAAGCTTGGCATAGACGGGAGGGGAGGAGCAGTAGCCTTCCTGAGACATGATAGCGGCGACCTACCATGCACTACTCTTCTGCGCTCCCGGTAACGCCCGCCACGGCTTCCTCTTCGTCGGTGTCTGCCAAACAACGCCTCGACAGCCTCGTCGTCAAACTCCTTGTCGGCGGCCGCCACCTCCGCCACCCACTGCCAGTACCGCTCGAAAGCGAGGCGGATCTCGCGGGCGGAGCGGTAGGACTCGAGCAGCGGCTCCTGCTCTGCTAGGTCCGCGTCCAGCGTGAACGCCCTGTTGACGGTGACATGCTCCTCCGCTTGCAGACGCTCCCGGAGGAGGTTGTGGCTAAAGTTGGCGTCAGTATGCGCCTCCGCGTGCAGATGCTCCTGAAGTAGGTTGTGGTTGTAGTTGGCGTCGGCCTGCGTCTCCCGGAACTGCTCCTCCCGCATCACGTCCATATAATGGGCACGAGCCTCGCCTATGGTCATGGTGCAATGCACCAGCGAGGGTGGAGCGGAGGAGGAGGGTGCCGTGGAGGAAGAGGAGGGAGGCGTTGGCT
The DNA here is from genome assembly GCF_018294505.1 of Triticum aestivum. Lineage (NCBI taxonomy): Eukaryota > Viridiplantae > Streptophyta > Magnoliopsida > Poales > Poaceae > Triticum > Triticum aestivum. Next base: position 634,957,656 of record NC_057804.1, on the reverse strand, counting down.
CGTCGTCGGAGGCATGCTCTATTTGCACATCTTCGTTGAAAGTGTCCTCTGGCTGCCTGACGACCTGTCAGTCGGCAGCAATTGATGTCATGGCCTTCTTCTGCTCCGATGCCAGCCCGTTCCAGAGAGCTTTGGTTGCAGATGGATCCATGGCAGGGAGTGGGGCAGAGAGGGATGATTGCGGCTATGGGCCGGGGCACCGGGGGAACGGTTTATATAGCACCGGTGGGTGGCAGAGGAATGGATGAGTGGCGTCGGACCGCGCCACAGACCGATACATGACCACTATCATTATCATGGTGCTTTACTAAGTTCATACTCATCCAACCCAATGTCACACCAAAGAACAAGAACCCTCCTTCATGTTTCCCTCCTGCCGTTGCAAACTTTCGGCCGTACCAGTAGAGTGAAGAAGTTAAGATCACCATCTGTGGACTGTGGCCAGTGCACTGTGCAACCAGCAAACAGATTTGCGTCCTGCTCACCCAAACAGCGTTCTTTTCGGCATGTGCAATGATGTTATTTTAGTAGTGCCACGTAGGATAAATGATGCGGTGGAGCAAAGAGAACCAAAGAAAATGCTTTGTCTTCGCTTATTTAAGAGATGATCTATGAACAACAAATATCTCATCACATTTGATGGAACTAGAGATAAGATTAAGAGACTATTCATTGTCCGTCATTCTTTTTGTCATGCCTAGGTTTCGTGACACGATTAAGATAAGATTGTCCTATCAACCATTGTACATGCATTAACTACGCCGCATTGACATCATCGGCTGAAACGGACGCCAGGAATAAATCAACACAAAACAAGAGAGCCCACCTGACGCGCGGAGACAGAGAGAGATAGAGAGGAGCAAGCAGCACATCGGACCGCAACCCGCAAGCGCATACGCACCACCGCCAGACCAGCGCCGAAACAGGGGTGGTGGAGTGAGGAGCGGAGCTTTGCTTCCGGCGCATCACCAAGGGCAATGAGAGAAAGAGACACCCCAGAGCGCGGCCTGATGGTTGTCGGCGGCATCCTGTGCCGCCCCCTCCTCCTCGCCATCATCGTCCTCCTCCTGTCCACGGCACCACGCCCCGCGTCTTGCACCGACCTGTACATGGTCGTTCACAAGGGTTGCGCCAACCGGACACAGCCCGCCGGCCACCGTTGCGGCGCCTTCCTTGGCCTTTGCCGCGCAGTCCGCCTCCGCCAAGTTCTACAACACCTCCTCTGCGTCGGCCTCCTCCGGCTTCGGCCTCTTCTAGTGCAGTGGCGACCTGTCCGGCCCCGACTGCTACTCCTGCGCCGCCTGCGCCATGTCCCAGCTAGCAGATAGCTCGACTAGTTGCCCTTGCAAAAGCATTTCCCGCTCCTAGGGCATGTACAATGCATAGCGCTAGGGTGATGCCTTGCATGCCATGTAGGATCGAATATCAGGTAAAGTAGGTTCAGATAGGGAAACAAGATTTTCTCCAGGAGGCGGGTGCTTGGAGAGAAAAAGGGTGGTCCGATGTCAAAAGTTGAAAAGGTTAAAGTGAAAAGTAGAGATGCATGTGTAATAGAGCTTTATGTTCTACTTCCTAATGAGGTCCACTAAGTGATAGCTTGCATTGGGGAGAAAAAAATAAATGTAGATGCCTCAAACTGGTTTTTGTCGGAGCCGGATCCTCTGACTTAGAGAAGGGAAGTCACGGTGCTATAGTGTTCGGCTAGTGTAAAATGAAGAAGGAATGTTAGGGACTATTAGCAGGTTATTTATTTTTGGTAATTACTGTATATATAAAAAATCCAAAATTAATTTTATCTCACCATCAACTTGTTTGTATGTAATTACTATGAATGTGCATACTAAATCTATAATTTTAAAAATATTTTAAATTATTTTAGTCTTAATTGTATGGATTAACAGAAGGAAACTTAGGGTACTGTAGTTTCTCTAACATTCCTTGTGTTTTATAGGATTTAGTTCTGTTTTTGTCATGGGGCATCTGTATTCATATGTCCATTGTACATGCTCTCATCTGCTCTAGATAAAAAATATATGCATTGCAGTGCAGCACAACAGCAGAGGAGCAGGAGCATCTTTTCTCCCCTGGCCCGGGACTGGGGAGCTGGGAGTGGGCGGAGAGGCGTCACTGAGCGGACGGAGTTAACGCTCACTCCTGGCTTTCCAACGACTGGTCCAGTCCAGTGTTTCAGCGATGAGCAGACCCTGAAATCTCCAAAGGCGCACCTGCTGCAGCCTGCAGCTGCGCGCGCCATGGCTTCGGCCGGAGCTCCTGAGCTAATCATTACTACCACCACATCACTGTCACTGACTGTACGCCGCACCATCTCCGGCTAGTTTCCTCTCGGCCTCGTACGCCTTTCTCACGCTATCATTAGCTCACCACTACTAAAGTACTACTAGTTAACTCTTAAGTATGCTACTGTTATCAATCTAGGGAGGTCGCTGGCAGCTCTTGTTATCGATCGAGCTCGATTCCCCTGACACCTTCATCATTTGGCCGTGCTATAGTGTCGGGCGACGGACACTGTCTCATAGAGATAATCATTAGTGCATGCTATGCCAGTAGTAGCTCCGCTTATTATGTTGTTTATTAATCACCACTATGGTGCACGCCTCCGTGGACGTGTCTCCGGCCCCTCAAATCATGGCGTAGTGTTTTGTCCTACTAGGAGGAAGAGGGGCAAGGTGAAGAGGCGGAAGGGGGCCAAAGCCGCAAAGGTAAAATGATAGCGATGGCGATCGAGTACTGTGCACCAGCGCCTACAAATGTGCATTGCAACTTGTAAAAACATCTTATATTATGGGACGGAGGGAGTACCATTTAATTAGCCGAGGAACCTAACCTTCATTTGTCATAGGAAAGAGATGAAATGCCTTTACCATAGACGCCAACTCTCTAGAGGACCTCTGGTTCAGTTCAGGCTGTCTTTGTTTGTTGTTACACGACCAAACTGATGGCCTGTTTGGTTCCAAATAAGTCACCAACTTACAAGTCGAAAAGTGAAAAAAGTGACTTATTTTGCCAAACAGACCGAACTTAAGTCATCCCAACTTATAAGTCATAAGTTGCTCCATCCCAACTTAAAACTTATAAGTCACCCCCTTTTGCATGGGTCCCACCACTTGCATGATGTGGATTGGTATGAGAATGTATGGTCAGGTGACTTATAAGTCAGGTGACAACCAAACAGGCGTGATTTATAAATCATTGGTTTTAAGTCACATGACTTATAAGTTGGTGACTTATTTGAAACCAAACAGGCCCTGAGGATCGCCCGCCTGACGAAAACGGAACAGAAGTTAACAAGGACGACCAAGCAGGCGGAAACACAAGGGAGACGCTTTCAAGCGGGCTGGGTGGGGGGGCATTGTTTATGGGTGCTGTGGGAACATGTGTTCAGAGGTGGCGGATTGCCATTACAAAAAAACCAGGTGATGTAGTAACGAAGAAGACATCGATCGACTTGACAAATGAGAAAACTCCATACCCTCCCGCTTTTTCTCCAAGATCACCTTTCCTTTCCTCGCTTCGTTGATCGCTGCCTCCTGATGGGGACACAGCGAGTTGTTGCAAGCCGAGCAACTGAGGAAGAACACATGTTCAAGCAGTGCAGACAGCTATGCCGCGACCGAAAACAAGTGGTTTCTGATACATACAAATCGAAGAAGGATTCTGGCCTAAAAATTTCTGCTAAGAGGACCAGAACGAGGGTCAAATGGGTTGCTGATTTATTCATGAGTGGCTCAAGGAGATGGGATGGGAATTTAATCAGGCATCTGTTTTACCCTCATGATGCGGAGGAAATTTTAAAGTTACGCATTCTGAATTTGAACGAGGGCGACTTCATTGCCTGGCACCATGAAAAAAATGGGTTGTTTTCAGTGAAGTGTGCGTATAGGTTGGTCCTGAATATTAAGGACTCAGACATAGCACCGGGGAACTCCAGTGTATATGTTAATGGGGAAAGGAGGCTCTGGAATATTATTTGAAAGGCTAACGTACCTCAGAAGATTAGAATCTTTGCTTGGAGGGCTGCATCTAATAGCCTAGCCGTACAAGTTAACAGAGTAAAACACCATCAAGTTATCCTAGGTACGTGCTCAATCTGTGGTGTTGAAGATGAATTTGTTTTTCATGCTTTGGTATGCTGTCCCAAGGTACGTGCATTCCGTATGGGTTTGAGAGAGGTGTGGAATTTGCCGGATGAAGACATTTTAAACTGTTCGGGGCCGGACTGGTTACTTATTTTATTGGATCAGTTAAGTTCGCCTATGCGTGAGCAAACAATTTTCATATTCTGGAGAGCTTGGCATTTGAGAAATGACTTGATTTTTGGTAAAGGTAAGGAATCTATCTCGGCCTCAGTGAGTTTTAATCAAAATTATTGGGCTTCATTTTCATCTTGTCATGAAAAAACAAAGGTAGAGGTAAGTAACAAAGGTAAGGATGTGATTGATGGTTTACAACCCATTAGTAATGTGGAGATGATTTGTGTTCCATGGCTGCCTCCCACTCCGGAATTCCTTAAGATTAATGTTGATGCAAGTTTTGTGGAGGCCGTTAGTGCAGCGAGCGTTGGGGTGGTTGTTAGAAATCATTCTGGAGAAGTTCTTATTTCTTCTTGGGATTATATTGGTTCATGTCTTTGTGCTGAGGAAGCGAAACTTCGAGCAGCCATCTCAGGCATTTACATTGGTATCACTCTTCACAAGCCCATTATTTTAGAAACTGACTGTTTTTTTGTGGCCTCGGTTTTTGCAAATGATAACCTGGACAGGTCAAACCTTGTTGATTTAAAAATCACCAAGATTAACAAGAAGGCCAATATGGCGGCGCATGAGATTGCAAAATTTAGTTTTATAAATAGGTCTGATGGTATTCTTATTAATAGTGTTCCGCCCTGCATGGCAAGAGTTGTAACGAATGATTGTACGAACATTTGTGTCAATTAATTAATATATGGGTGGGGTTTTTCAAAAAAAACGAAGAAGGAGATTTTTTTCAAAAAAAAAAAGTTTGTCGTAACTTTGTCGATCGTATTTTGCAGCCACATTGGCCTGATCGTGATCGTCATGTACATACCGAATCATCACTCCCAGTCCCGTGATCACTCATCACCCCCATGGTACGATGCAACGAAATGTAGCGAATTTTTTCTAACATGAAAACTCCACCATGCAAAAGTTCATCTCGACTCGACTTGTGCACATCTGAGGGCCTATTTGTTTGGGATTTTGCTTTTACAGTTTTACCATTTTGATCAAAAAGCTATAAAGCTTCTAAATAGTAAAGCATCTATTTAGAAGTTTTTATGAGTTTTTGTTAAAGTGAAAAGGCTGCAAAGGTCCAAACAAACAGGACCAGAGCCGCGTTGAAAGTCTATGAGAAAATGAGACGACACACCATCAGCTCCGTTCCATCTCCCCTGCACTCCGGAGGCCACGACCAACGATCTCCCCTGGAGCATGGTGGTGCACTGCACCGCTCGCTTGAACTGGAACTTGGGTCCGAGGCCAATTCCAACGCGCGATCCTACACTGTCCGGCCCCGCCCGTTTGACGTAAAACGGACAAACCAGACGGCCCAGCGCGCAACGGCCTGGACCCATCTGGTCCGTTTTGTGTCCGAGCCGATCCATTTCGAGCGTAAATATGCACGCGGTTTGGGTTGTGGCGGACGGCAAACGGACGCCTCGTTTCAATTTGGAATGTTATACATAGATCATCATTGTATATCATATTTTGATGCATTTTTTGTTGATCCCAGAAATTCTAGGCAACTCAAGGACCCACGGAGAGAGCTGGGATTTCGTTATTTTCATATTTGAGTTTTCTCAAATTTTGAAAAGAGGATCATTTGGTTTTAATTATTTTTCTCTTCGAATATTTCTAATATGAAAATAAAAGAGAGGGGATAAAATGACTTCTCCCAAAATAAAGAAATATTAGAGGGAAAATATTAAAGTCAAATAAGAGTTTTATTTGGACTTTTATCGCTAGTATTTTATTTGAGTTAGGAAAAAATGCATTTTTCAAAATTTCATTAGAGGGCCAAATAAATGTTCACTTTATCCGCAATTTTATTAGAGGACCGTGCAAATATATTTCAGGATTTTTGGACTTCGTTTAATATTTATTTTATTAGTCTTTCTGCGTCAGGATTTATTTAAAAAAAAGAGTGAACCGACCTAACGGGCCATGTCCGACCCGGACACTTCACCCGGCCGGCCTGATAAGCCGAGGCCGAAGCCCGCAGCCACCCCAGCCCGGCCCCGCTAACCCTAGCACTGCTGCCGCCTCGCCTCGCCGCCGCCGCCGCCGCGACCCGCCGACACACCGTTGCCTGCCACCCGCCGGAGCAGCCACCGCCGACCCTGCCGCCGAGGTAGCCGCCGCCACGCCGGTTTTTCCGGAAAACCGATCATTTTTCTAAAAACCCTAAATCTGTTTTTTTAGAATAGATCGGTTCGGGTTTTTTTCGGTTTAGTTAATTACCGGACGTTCGTCCGTACGTTCGTTTTAACGAACGTTGTTCGTCTGTTTAGCGCAGACAGCGAACGTTTTTTCGTTAGCCTGTTCGTCTGTTTTTTTTCCAGGGTTTTTCCGCGATTATTTTTATCGCGATTTCTGCCCTGTTCTTTGTTTAGTTTATCTTTTCGCTCGTTTATCGAAATCAGGTGAAACAAGCGCCTAGATCTTCGTCTCAAAGCCATTTTTCTGCTTAACCAACTTGAAGGAGATTTGGCACTGTAAAATTTGACTTTAATCCAGATTAGTAAACGGATCTCGTTTCTTTCATAGTTTGAGTTTCGTTGCTCCGTTTGATTTGATTCTTTTTTTGCAAACCGGAGTTCTTCAGTTGAACTTTCTAGTTAGTTCTTCTTTTATTTGAGTTTTACCCATGCTTCTAGTTGAGTGCTCATTGTATCTTATTGTTTTTTTAACGATAGAACACCCGGAGTGCGAAGCGTGCTAATACGAGTCCTTAGGTTTTGCAGATCATCAACAAGGCAAGTAACACTTTGATCATATCCCTTTATTACCCAGTTTTTATGCATTAGTTACAACCCTCAAACATTGCATGGTTAGGATCTGTTTAACATGTGGGTTTGGGAAGTAGATGATGAGGTAGAACCTATTGCCTTTTTATTATCAAACCTTTGGGAGTTAGTTCTATTATTGCTTAGGATTGCTATGTTATGCTCGTAGACGTGGTTTGGGTGAGTGTATCCATGACAGATGTGAGTATTGTTAATTAATGGTTAATATAAGGTGGTTACTTAAATACACATCTGGGTGGATTGTTGAGGCACCCTGGAGTACGCAGTGGTTGTTAGGGCACCTGGAGAACCCAGTGCTTGCCCAAGGGGATCCCGGAGTACCCGTGTGATCACCCTATGAAATGCCACCCAGACTCAAAGGTATCATAAGATTATTCATGCTAGAAACTTCCGTGTGCAACAACAAGCCAATATGGGCTCTGGCATAGTTTAGTAAGTTGCGTGAGCTCTTGAAGAGGTAGACTAGCAGATGTAGTGGGTTGTAGGTGGTACTGTCTACCCAGAGTAGAGAGTTAATGCTTCAGAAGGCTATGTCTCGATCCTCTGATCATGGATGCGTTCGAGTCTTGTGGGGAAAAGTGTGCAAACCTCTGCAGAGCTTTCCGCACTACCCATGTTTCATGGGACCAGTTTCAGCAGGCTTTCCGCACTGCCCATGTTTCAGCAGGAGTTATGGCCATGAAGAAGTGCGAGTTTCGCAACTTGCGCCAAGGAGGACGCACAGTGGGCCAGTATGTGGATGATTTTAGTAAGTTAGCACGTTATGCCCCTGACGACATTGCTACAGATGCCACTAAGTAGGAGAAGTTTTTGGAAGGACTGAATGATGAGCTGAGCATGCAGTTGATGGTGGCAACCTTCAACAACTACCAGGAGTTGGTAGATAGAGCTCTCATGATTGAAGGGAAGCAGCAACAGATAGACAGTAGCAAGAGGAAGTATGGACAAGGGAAGTATAGTTCAGGAGCTCAGCAGAGGCCTCGTTTTACCCCGGACTCGGGAGAACACATTCACCATAACCACGGAGCCATAATTCCAATGGAGGGAGTTCACATAATCATGGTGGCCCCAAGAATGGGAATGGGAATGGAGGAAGCAACGGTCAGAACCATTCCAACACAGCAATGCTCGCCAAGAAGTATCTAAGTCACATTACTTGTTTCAAGTGCGGGAAGAATGGACATTACGCCACGGAGTGTTCTGAAGCAAAGAATGGAAATGGCAATGGAAGCTCTAGAAAGAAGCCCAACCCTTTCAACAGAGGACAAGTGAACCACGTTAGCGTGGAGGAGGTTGAAGCGCAACCTGATGCAGTTATAGGTAAGTTTTTGGTTAAGTCATTTACTGCAATCGTTCTTTTTGATACCGGTGCATCACATTCATACATATCAAGGGGATTTGTGGATAAGTATAACCTGCCAACCCAAGCCCTTAGGTCACCCATGTTAGTAACCTCGCCAGGAGCAGAGTATATGGCCATCCTATGATGTGATCGGTTACCACTAAGGACTGGTAACTACGTGTTTCCCTCAGACCTAATAGTATTGGAGTCACAAGGATTGGATGTAATATTATGCATGAATTGGTTATCAAAGTATGGAGGGAACATTGACTGTGCCAGTAAGTCGATTATGCTCACCACCCCAGAAGGAAGAAGGATTAAGTATGTATCCCGGCATGTGCTGAAGAGGACTCAAGTGAATTCCTTATCAGGAGTTGTACAGGAGGAAGTACCAGTGGTGAAGGATTCCCCTGATGTATTTCCAGAGGAGTTGCCAGGCATGCCACCGGATAGAGACATTGAGTTTTTGATTGAACTTTTGCCAGGCACCGGGCCAATATCAGAGAGACCGTATCGAATGCTCGCAAAGGATTTGGAAGAGATTAAGAAGCAGATTAAGGAGTTACTGGATAAAGGGTACATTCGACCAAGCTCATCACTTGGGGATGTCCAGTACTTCTAGTGGAGAAGAAGGATGGATCGTTGAGGATGGTTGATGATTATCGTGCATTGAATGTGAAGGAAATATGCCCTAGAGGCAATAATAAAGTTATTATTTATTTCCTTATATCATGATAAATGTTTATTATTCATGCTAGAATTGTATTAACCGAAAACATAATACTTGTGTGAATACATAGACAAACAGAGTGTCACTAGTATGCCTCTACTTGACTAGCTCGTTGATCAAAGATGGTTATGTTTCCTGACCATAGACATGTGTTGTCATTTGATTAACGGGATCACATCATTAGGAGAATGATGTGATTGACTTGACCCATTCCATTAGCTTAGCACTTGATCGTTTAGTATGTTGCTATTGCTTTCTTCATGACTTATACATGTTCCTATGACTATGAGATTATGCAACTCCCATTTACCGGAGGAACACTTTATGTGCTACCAAACGTCACAACGTAACTGGGTGATTATAAAGGTGCTCTATAGGTGTTTCCGAAGGTACATGTTGGGTTGGCATATTTCAAGATTAGGATTTATCACTCCGATTGTCGGAGAGGTATCTCTGGGCCCTCTCGGTAATACACATCACTTAAGCCTTGCAAGCATTGCAACTGATGAGTTAGTTGCGGGATGATGTATTACGGAACGAGTAAAGAGACTTGCCAATGACGAGATTGAACTAGGTATGGAGATACCGACGATCGAGTCTCGGGCAAGTAACATACTGATGACAAAAGGAACAACGTATGTTGTTATGCGGTCTGACCGATAAAGATCTTTGTAGAATATATGGGAGCCAATATGAGCATCCAGGTTCCGCTATTGGTTATTGACCGGAGACGTGTCTCGGTCATGTCTACACAGTTCTCGAACCCGTAGGGTCCGCACGCTTAAAGTTCGGTGACGATCGTAATTAGGTTTTTTGTGTTTTGATGTACCGAAGGTTGTTCGGAGTCCCGGATGTGATCATGGACATGACGAGGAGTCTCGAAATGGCCGAGACATAAAGATTGATATATTGGAAGCCTATATTTGGATATCGGAATCGTTCCGGGTGAAATCGGGATTTTACCGGAGTACCGGGGGGTTACCGGAACCCCCCCGGGGGTTAATGGGCCTACATGGGCCCTAAGGGAGAATAGGAGGGCCAGCCAGGGCAGGCCGTGCGCCCCCTCCCCCCCTAGTCAGAATAGGACAAGGAAGGGGGGGGCGCCCCCCTTTCCTCTTTCCCCCTTCCCCTTTCCTTCTCCAACAAGGCAAGAGGGGGGAGTCCTACTCCCGGTGGGAGTAGGACTCCTCCAGGCGCACCCCTAGGGGCCGGCCGCACCTCCCCCCTGACTCCTTTATATACGGGGGTAGGGGGCACCCCATGACACACAAGTTGATCTTCTTGATCGTTCCTTAGCCGTGTGCGGTGCCCCTCTCCACCATATTCCACCACGGTCATATCATAGCGGTACTTAGGCGAAGCCCTGCATCGGTAGAACATCATCACCGTCATCACGCCATCGTGCTGACGAAACTCTCCCTCAACACTCGGCTGGATCGGAGCTCGAGGGACGTCACCTAGTTGAACGTGTGCAGAACTCGGAGGTGACGTACGTTCGGTACTTGGATCGGTCAGATCGGGAAGACGTACGACTACGTCCTCTACATTGTGTCAATGCTTCCGTTGCCGGTCTACGAGGGTACGTAGACAACACTCTCCCCTCTCTTTGCTATGCATCACCATGATCCTGCGTGTGCGTAGGAATTTTTTTGAAATTACTACGTTCCCCACAGTGGCATCCGAGCCAGGTTTTATGCGTAGATGTCATATGCACGAGTAGAACACAAGTGAGTTGTGGGCGATATAAGTCATACTGCTTACCAGCATGTCATACTTTGGTTCAGCGGTATTGTTGGATGAAGCGGCCCAGACCGACATTACGCATACGCTTACGCGAGACTGGTTCTACCGACGTGCTTTGCACACAAGTGGCTGGCGGGTGTCAGTTTCTCCAACTTTAGTTGAACCGAGTGTGGCTACGCCCCGTCCTTGCGAAGGTTAAAACAACACCAACTTGACAAACTATCGTTGTGCTTTTGATGCGTAGGTAAGAACGGTTCTTGCCAAGCCCGTAGCAGCCACATAAAACTTGCAACAACAAAGTAGAGGACGTCTAACTTGTTTTTGCAGGGCATGTTGTGATGTGATATGGTCAAGACGTGATGCTATATTTTATTGTATGAGATGATCATGTTTTGTAACCGAAGTTGTCGGCAACTGGCAGGAGCCATATGGTTGTCGCTTTATTGTATCAAATGCAAACGCCCTGTAATTGCTTTACTTTATCACTAAGCGGTAGCAATAGTCGTAGAAGAAATAGATGGCATAAATGACAACGATGCTACGATGGAGATCAAGGTGTCGCGCCGGTGACGATGGTGATCATGGAGGTGCTTCAGAGATGGAGATCACAAGCACAAGATGATGATGGCCATATCATATCACTTATATTGATTGCATGTGATGTTTATCTTTTATGCATCTTATCTTGCTTTGATTGACGATAGCATTATAAGATGATCTCTCACTAAATTTCAAGATAAAAGTGTTCTCCCTGAGTATGCACCGTTGCCAAAGTTCGTCGTGCCCAGACACCACGTGATGATCGGGTGTGATAAGCTCTACGTCCATGTACAATGGGTGCAAGCCAGTTTTGCACACGCAGAATACTCAGGTTAAACTTGACGAGCCTAGCATATGCAGATATGGCCTCGGAACACTGAGACCAAAAGGTCGAGCATGAATCATATAGTAGATATGATCAACATAGTGATGTTCACCATTGAAAACTACTCCATTTCACGTGATGATCGGTTATGGTTTAGTTGATTTGGATCACGTGATCACTTAGAGGATTAGAGAGATGTCTTTCTAAGTGGGAGTTCTTAAGTAATATGATTAATTGAACTTAAATTTATCATGAACTTAGGACCTGATAGTATCTTGCTTGTCTATGTTGATTGTAGATAGATGGCCCGTGTTGTTGTTCCGTTGAATTTTAATGCGTTCCTTGAGAAAGCAAAGTTGAAATATGATGGTAGCAATTAGACGGACTGGGTCCGTAACTTGAGGATTATCCTCATTGCTGCACAGAAGAATTACGTCCTGGAAGCACCGTTGGGTGCCAGGCCTGCTGCAGGAGCAACACCTGATGTTGTGAATGTCTGGCAGAGCAAAGTTGATGACTACTCGACAGTTCAGTGTGCCATGCTTTACAGCTTAGAACCGGGACTTCAACAATGTTTTGAACGTCATGGAGCATATGAGATGTTCCAGGAGTTGAAGTTAATATTTCAAGCAAATGCCTAGATTGAGAGATATGAAGTCTCCAATAAGTTCTATAGCTGCAAAATGGAGGAGAATAGTTCTGTCAGTGAGCATATACTCAAGATGTCTGGGTATAATAATCACTTGATTCAACTGGGAGTTAATCTTCCGGATGATAGCGTCATTGACAGAATTCTCCATTCACTGCCACCAAGCTACAAAATCTTTGTGATGAACTATAATATGCAAGGGATGGAAAAGACAATTCCCGAGCTCTTCGCAATGCTAAAGGCTGTGGAGGTAGAAATCAAGAAGGAGCATCAAGTGTTGATGGTCAACAAGACCACTAGTTTCAAGAAAAATGGCAAAGGGAAGAAGAAGGGGAACTTCAAGAAGAACAGCAAACAAGTTGCTGCTCAGGAGAAGAAACCCAAGTCTGGACCTAAGCCTGAAACTGAGTGCTTCTACTGCAAGCAGACTGGTCACTGGAAGCGGAACTCCCCCAAGTATTTGGCGGATAAGAAGGATGGCAAGGTGAACAAAGGTATATGTTGTTGGAAATATGCCCTAGAGGCAATAATAAATTAGTTATTATTATATTTCCTTGTTCATGATAATCGTTTATTATCCATGCTATAATTGTATTGATAGGAAACTCAGATACATGTGTGGATACATAGACAACACTATGTCCCTAGTGAGCCTCTAATTGACTAGCTCATTGATCAATCGATGGTTACAGTTTCCTAACCATGGACATTGGATGTCGTTGATAACGGGATCACATCATTAGGAGAATGATGTGATGGACAAGACCCAATCCTAAGCCTAGCACAAAGATCGTGTAGTTCGTATGCTAAAGCTTTTATAAATGTCAAGTATCTTTTCCTTAGACCATGAGATTGTGCAACTCCCGGATACCGTAGGAATGCTTTGGGTGTACCAAACGTCACAACGTAACTGGGTGACTATAAAGGTGCACTACAGGTATCTCCGAAAGTGTCTGTTGGGTTGGCACGAATCGAGACTGGGATTTGTCACTCCGTGTGACGGAGAGGTATCTCTGGGCCCACTCGGTAGGACATCATCATAATGTGCACAATGTGACCAAGGGGTTGATCACGGGATGATGTGTTACGGAACGAGTAAAGAGACTTGCCGGTAACGAGATTGAACAAGGTATCGGATACCGACAATCGTATCTTGGGCAAGTACAATACCGCTAGACAAAGGGAATTGTATACGGGATTGATTGAGTCCTTGACATCGTGGTTCATCCGATGAGATCATCGTGGAACATGTGGGAGCCAACATGGGTATCCAGATCCCGCTGTTGGTTATTGACCGGAGAACGTCTCGGTCATGTCTGCATGGTTCCCGAACCCGTAGGGTCTACACACTTAAGGTTCGATGACGCTAGGGTTATAAAGGAAGTTTGTATGTGGTTATCGAATGTTGTTCGGAGTCCCGAATGAGATCCCGGATGTCACGAGGAGTTCCGGAATGGTCCGGAGGTAAAGATTTATATATGGAAAGTTGTTGTTCGGGTTCCGGAAAACGTTCGGGTTTTTTTGGTATTGTATCGGGAAGCTTCCAGAAGGTTCCGGAGGGGTCCGAAGGTCCGGAAATTGTTCCACCACGTCCAATACAGCAGCATGGGCTGTAGGGGGGCACCCTAGCCTTAATGGGCCAGGGGAACCAGCCCCCCCAAGGCCCATGCGCATGGGAGAGGGGAAACCCTAAGGGGGAGGGCCTCCACTTCACTTGGGAGGCACTCCTCCCCCCCTTGGCCGCCGCCCCCTCCTCAGATTGGATCTGAGGGGGCCGTCCCCCCTCTCCCTTGCCCCTATATATATGTGGGGGTGCGAGGTCAGCCGCACCCCAAGTTCTGGCGCATCCCTCCCCCTCTCCCAAGTACTCCTCCTCTCCTGCGGTGCTTGGCGAAGCCCTGCAGGATTGCCACGCTTCTCCATCACCACCACGCCGTTGTGCTGATGCTGGATGGAGGCTTCCTCAACCTCTCCCTCTCTCCTTGCTGGATCAAGGCATGGGATACGTCACCGGGCTGTACGTGTGTTGAACGCGGAGGTGCCGTCCGTTCGGCACTAGGATCTCCGGTGATTTGGATCACGACGAGTATGACTCCTTCAACCCCGTTCTCTTGAACGCTTCCGCTTAGCGATCTACAAGGGTATGTAGATGCACTCTCCTTACCTTCGTTGCTGGTTTCTCCATAGATAGATCTTGGTGACTCGTAGGAAAATTTTGAATTTCTGCTACGTTCCCCAATAGTGGCATCATGAGCTAGGTCTATGCGTAGATTCTTTGCACGAGTAGAACACAAAGTAGTTGTGGGCGTTGATTTTGTTCAATATGCTTATCGTTACTAGTCCAATCTTGTTTCGACGGTATTGTGGGATGAAGCGGCCCGGACCGACCTTACACGTACACTTACGTGAGACAGGTTCCACCGACTGACATGCACTTGGTGCATAAGGTGGCTAGCGGGTGCCAGTCTCTCCCACTTTAGTCGGAACGGATTCGATGAAAAGGGTCCTTATGAAGGGTAAATAGCAATTGGCATATCACGTTGTGGTTTTGCGTAGGTAAGAAACGTTCTTGCTCGAAACCCATAGCAGCCACGTAAAACATGCAAACAACAATTAGAGGATGTCTAACTTGTTTTTGTAGGGTATGCTATGTGATGTGATATGGCCAAGAAGAATGTGATGAATGATATGTGATGTATGAGATTGATTATGTTCTCATAATAGGAATCACGACTTGCATGTCGATGAGTATGACAACCGGCAGGAGCCATAGGAGTTGTCTTAATTTATTGTAGGACCTGCGTGTCATTAAACAATGCCATGTAATTACTTTACTTTATTTCTAACCGGTAGCCATAGTAGTAGAAGTAATAAGTTGGCGAGACAACTTCATGGATACACGATGATGGAGATCATGATGATGGAGATCATGGTGTCATGCCGGTGACGACGATGATCATGGAGCCCCGAAGATGGAGATCAAAAGAAGCAAAATGATATTGGCCATATCATGTCACTATTTGATTGCATGTGATGTTTATCATGTTTATGCATCTTATTTGCTTAGAACGACGGTAGTAAATAAGATGATCTCATTAAAATTTCAAGAAAGTGTACCCCCTAACTGTGCACCGTTGCGAAAGTTCGTCGTTTCGAAGCACCACGTGATGATCGGGTGTGATAGATTCCTACGTTCACATACAACGGGTGTAAGACAGTTTTACACACGCGAAACACTTAGATTGACTTGACGAGCCTAGCATGTACAGACATGGCCTCGGAACACAAGAGACCGAAAGGTCGAGCATGAGTCGTATGGTACATACGATCAACATGAAGATGTTCACCGATGATGACTAGTCCGTCTCATGTGATGATCAGACACGGCCTAGTTGACTCGGATCATGTAATCACTTAGATGACTAGAGGGATGTCTATCTGAGTGGGAGTTCATTAGATGAACTTAATAATCCTGAACATAGTCAAAAACCCTTTGCAAATTATGTCATAGCTCGCGCTTTAGTTCTACTGTTTTAGATATGTTCCTAGAGAAAATATAGTTGAAAGTTGACATTAGCGATTATGCAAACAGAAGAGAGCTTATGTCCTTAATGCACCGCTCAGTGTGCTGAACCCCAAACGTCGTCTGTGGATGTTGCGAACATCGGACATACACGTTTTGATAACTACGTGATAGTTCAGTTAAACGGTTTAGAGTTGAGGCACCAAAGACGTTTTTCGAAACATCGCGGAACATATGAGATGTTTCGAGGGCTGAAATTGGGATTTCAGGCTCGTGCCCACGTCAAGAGGTATAAGACCTCTGACGATTTTCTTAGCCTGCAAACTAAGGGAGAAAAGCTTAATCGTTGAGCTTGTGCTCAGATTGTCTGAGTACAACAATCACTTGAATCGAGTGGGAGTTGATCTTCCAGATGAGATAGTGATGTTTCTCCAAAGTCATTGCCACCAAGCTGCTAGAGCTTCATGATGAACTAGATCAAGGATAGATATGATGATCCTTGAGGTATTCGCGATGTTTGACACCGCGAAAGTAGAAATCAAGAAGGAGCATCAATTTTGATGGTTGGTGAAACCACTAGTTTCAAGAAGGGCAAGGAGGGATACTTCACGAAACAGCAAATCAGCTCCTGCTCTAGTGAAGAAACCCAAGGTTGAACCCAAACCCGAAACTAAGTGCTTCTATGATAAGGGGAATAGTCACTAGAGCGGAATTACCCTAGATACTTGGTAGATAAGAATGCTGGCAAGGACGATAGAAGTATATTGGATATACATTATGTTAATGTGTACTTTACTAGTACTCCTAGTAGCACCAGGGTATTAAGATGTCGGTTCGGTTGCTAAGCGTTAGTAACTCGAAATAAAAGAGCTACGAAATAAACAGAGACTAGCTAAAGGTGAGCTGACGATATGTGTTGGCAGTGTTTCCAAGTTTGATGTGATCAAACATCGCACGCTCCCTCTACCATCAGGATTAGTATTAAACCTGAATAATTGTCATTTGGTGTTTGCGTTGAGCATAGACATGATTGGATTATGTCTATCGCAATACGGTTATTCATTTAAGGAGAATAATGGTTACTCTATTTATTTGAATAATACCTTTAATGGTCTTGCACCTAAAGGAATGGTTTATTGAATCTCGATCGTAGTGATACACATTTTCATGCCAAAAGATATAAGATAGTAATGATAGTACCACTTACTTGTGGCACTACCATGTAAGTCATATTGGTATAAAACGCATGAAGAAGCTCCATGTTAATGGATCTTTGGACTCACTCATTTTTTGAAAAGTTTGAGACATGCGAACCATGTCTATTGGTGTATACGCATGAAGAAACTCCATGTAGATGGATCGTTTGGACTCACTTGTTTTTGAATCACTTGAGATATGCAAATCATACCACATGGGTAAGATGACTGAAAAGCCTCGGTTTCAGTAAAAATGGAACAAGAAAGCAACTTGTAGGAAGTAACACATTTTGATGTGTGCAGTCCAATGAGTGCTAAGGCATGCAGTGAATATCGTTATGTTCTTACTTCACAGATGATTCGAGTAGATGTTGAGTATATTTACTTGATGAAACACAAGTCTGAATTATTGAATAGTTCAAGTAATTTCAGAGTGAAGTTGAAGATCGTTGTGACAAGAGGATATAATGTCTATGATATGATCATAGAGATGAGTATCTGAGTTACGAGCTTTGGCACGCAATTAAGACATTGTGGAAATTGTTTCACAATTAATACCGCCTGGAACACCATAGTGTGATGGTGTGTCCGAACATCATAGTTGCACCCTATTGGATATGGTACGTACCATGATGTCTCTTACCAAATTACCACTGTCATTCATGGGTTAGGCATTAGAGACAACCGCACTCACTTTAATAGGGTACCACGTAATTCCGTTGAGATGACACCGTTTGGAGAAACCTAAGTTGTCATTTCTTAAAAGTTTGGGGCTGCGACGCTTATGTGAAAAAGTTTCAGGTTGATAAGCTCGAACCCAAAGCGGACAAAATACATCTTCATAGGACACCCAAAAACAGTTGGGTATACCTCCTAATTCAGATCCGGAAGCAAAAGTGATTGTTTCTAGAAACGGGTCCTTTCTCGAGGAAAAGTTTCTCTCGAAAGAATTGAGTGGGAGGATGGTGGAGACTTGATGAGGTTATTGAACCGTCACTTCAACTAGTGTGTAGCAGGGCACATGAAGTTGTTCCTGTGGCGCCTACACCAATTGAAGTAGAAGCTTATGATAGTGATCATGAAGTTTCAGATCAAGTCACTACCGAACCTCGTAGGACGACAAGGACGCATACTACTTCGGAGTGGTACGGTGACCCTGTCTTGAAGGTCATGTTGCTAGACAATAATGAACCTACGAGCTCTGGAGAAGCGATGGTGGGCCCATATTCCGACAAATGGTTAGAAGCCATGAAATCCGAGATAGGATCCATGTATCATAACAAAGCATGGACTTTGGTGGACTTGCCCAATGATCGGCAAGCCATTGAGATAAATGGATCTTTAAGAAGAAGACGGACATGGATGGTAATGTCACCATCTATGAAGCTCGACTTGTGGCGAAGAGTTTTTCACAAGTTCAAGGAGCTGACTACGATGAGATTTTCTCATCCGTAGCGATGCTTAAAGTCCGTCGGAATCATGTTAGCACAAGCTGCATTTATGAAATCTGGCAGATGGATGTCAAAACGAGTTTCCTTACAAGTTTTCGTAAGGAAAGGTTGTATGCGATACAATCAGAAAGGTTGAACGTCATGGAGCATATGAGATGTTCCAGGAGTTGAAGTTAATATTTCAAGCAAATGCCCGGATTGAGAGATATGAAGTCTCCAATAAGTTCTATAGCTGCAAGATGGAGGAGAATAGTTCTGTCAGTGAGCATATACTCAAGATGTATGGGTATAATAATCACTTGATTCAACTGGGAGTTAATCTTCCGGATGATAGCATCATTGACAGAATTCTCCAATCACTGCCACCAAGCTACAAAAGCTTTGTGATGAACTATAATATGCAAGGGATGGAAAAGACAATTCTCGAGCTCTTCGCAATGCTAAAGGGTGTGGAGGTAGAAATCAAGAAGGAGCATCAAGTGTTGATGGTCAACAAGACCACTAGTTTCAAGAAAAATGGCAAAGGGAAGAAGAAGGGGAACTTCAAGAAGAACAGCAAACAAGTTGCTGCTCAGGAGAAGAAACCCAAGTCTGGACCTAAGCCTGAAACTGAGTGCTTCTACTGCAAGCAGACTGGTCACTGGAAGCGCAACTCCCCCAAGTATTTGGCGGATAAGAAGGATGGCAAGGTGAATGAGGGAGTCCCGGACTAGGGGGTGTCCGGATAGCCGAACTATCATCATCAGCCGGACTCCAAGACTATGAAGATACAAGATTGAAGACTTTGTCCCGTGTCCGGATGGGACTTTCCTTGGCGTGGAACGCAAGCTTGGCGATACGGATATGTAGATCTCCTACCTTTGTAACCGACTCTGTGTAACCCTAGCCCTCTCCGTTGTCTATATAAACCGGATGGCTTTAGTCCATAGGACGAACAACAATCATACCATAGGCTAGCTTCTAGGGTTTAGCCTCCTTGATCTCGTGGTAGATCTACTCTTGTAACCCACATCATCAATATTAATCAAGCAGGACGTAGGGTTTTACCTCCATCAAGAGGGCCCGAACCTGGGTAAAAACATCGTGTCCCTCGTCTCCTGTTACCATCCGCCTAGACGCACAGTTCGGGACCCCCTACCCGAGATCCGCCAGTTTTGACACCGACATTGGTGCTTTCATTGAGAGTTCCTCTGTGTCATCGCGATCAGGAAGGATGCCTTCTCCCGTCTTTAAAGACAGTACCATCGTCAAGAGAGCTTTGGCCGCCGGCCAAACTGTCCGGCTAGGTGGTTTTCTTATGACCGCCTGTTCGGCCACCGCTCCGAGGATAACCTCTCAGGTCATCAAAAGCGATATTCACGTCAGCCCGGAATTCGCCGAGCAGTTAGATCCGATCGAACTCTCCTCTGTGAACGAGCTCTTGGATCGCATCGCCGCCCTGGGAGTCGCCACAGACTATGATCAGATTGGGCTTAAACCCGATCTAAGAGAGATTAACTCTCCTCAGGCCACCCACCACGTTGTCGTGGTAGAGGAACAATGCGGCAACCCTTCTTCTACGTTGAAAACCAACTATGTCCGGATTCCTGATCCGTTCAAGCCGGATTCCCACGAAGGGACGGACGCTAATCAAATACTGAACTTAGAGTCAGGCATCAGACTAGACTCGTTGGAAAGCATCCAGCAAGTCAAGCTTCCAAATCCGGAAACTTCTTGGCCTTTGAGCCTTAGATCGGGCGGGGTTCCGAACTTGATTCCACCCGCCCAACCAAACATAAGCGATCTATCTCGAATACGGCAAGAGCCCGATGAAACAGTACATCATTACTGGGCCAGATTCCTCCTGGTTATGAACAGGATAAAGGACTGCTGCGAAGAAAGCGCGATTTCAATTTTCTGCAACAATTGCACGGACAAGGGAATCATGAACGCCATAAGTCGTCGCGAAGTTACACGCTTCATCGACCTAGCGACTATCGTACAAAAATAATGTGCGGTAGAGAGTGCCAGGAACACTGAAACTAGGGTTTGGGACAGTCCGGCCTTGACCACAACCCTAGTCCAAAGTAAAAGGGTGCGCCATACTCAAGCACCTGGGTTAAAAACCAAAAAGCAAAGACCCCCTAAAGGGCATGGAACCGTACTGGAGGGCTGGCTCAACGGACCCTGCAAAATCCACAGTACGAAGGGCGCCACTCCAACACACAGCCTTCGAGCATGTTGGATACTACGGCAGGTGGCCAAAAGTGGCGAAGGACTTTTAGCCCCGGGCAAACATCCCAGTAGTACCGGTACGGTATTAACAGTCTTCGAGACTTTCGCATCAAATAACATGCGAAAATGAACAATCCGCGGCCTCGCCGAAGTCTACCAAGTAGCAACAGCAAATCCATGGAGTAACACAGCTATCACCTTCAACGCCAGCGACGAACCTAAATTCCGAACAGCTAGAGCACTAGCCGCATTGGTCCTCAGTCCGATAGTGGACGGCTTTCGCCTTACCAAGGTACTCATGGATGGCGGCAGCAGATTAAACCTCATCTACGAGGAAACCCTTCAAAAAATGGATATTGACTGGAGCCGCATCGAGCGAAGTAGCACAACCTTTAGAGGGATAATCCCTAGTCGAGAAGTACGCTGCACAGGAAAAATCACACTAGATGTAGTGTTCGGCTCACCGGACAATTACAGGTCCGAGAAGGTCACGTTCCAAGTGGCCCCATTCGGCAGCGGATATCACGCTTTGTTAGGGCGAGAGGCATTCACAATCTTCCAAGCTATACCCCACTACGGGTACATGAAGCTCAAAATGCCCGGACCCAATGGGATAATCACTCTTGCCAGCGATCCAGATACAGCACTCTGCGCTGAAAATAAGACAGCCGCACTGGCCCTAGAGGCATTGTCCGAAGCCCTAGCAGCAGAGGAACTAACTACGCTGCGCTCCATGGTGGATAGGGACGATGTGATACTCGATAAGAGGTCCAAGTCCACCTCTTTTAAACCAGCAGACGAAATAGTCAAATTTCAGGTCCATCCAACGGACCCCACAAATACGGCCTCCATTGGGGCACAATTAAGTCATGATGTCGAAGCCGCACTACGAGAATTCCTTCGGGAAAATTGGGACATTTTTGCCTGGTACCCTTCAGACATGCCAGGAATCCCATGCAGGCTGGCAGAGCACAGCCTAAACATCCTAAAAGGATTCAAGCCGGTCAAACAAGCTCTTCGGCGATTTTCCGAACCCAAAAGACAAGCAATGGAGAAGAGCTAGTCAAACTCTTAGAAGCCGGATTCATCAGAGATATAAAACATCCGGACTGGCTAGCCAATCTAGTAATGGTACCAAAAAAGGACAAATCCTGGCGCCTCTGCGTCGATTTTAAAGACCTTAACAAGGCCTGTCCAAAGGACCCTTTCCCCCTCCCTCGCATCGACCAAATCATCGATGCTACCGCAGGGCACGATTCATTGTGCTTCCTCGACGCATACTCCGGATATCATCAAATCAAGATGGAGGAGAAAGACCAGGCCGCAACGGCATTCATTACTCCATATGGGCCATTCTGCTTCAACACAATGCCCTTCGGACTCAAAAACGCCGGCGCAACATATCAGCGCATGATTCAAACATGTCTGGCTACCCAGATAGGCAAAACAGTAGAGGCATACGTAGACGATGTGGTCGTCAAGACCAAACACGTCGAAACTCTAGTAGAAGACTTGAGGGTGACATTCGACAACCTCCGAGTATATGACATTAAGCTCAATCGAGAAAAATGTGTCTTAAGACTGGGTGACATTCGACAACCTCCGAGCATATGGGCCAATCGACAACCTCAGACTGGGTGAAGCCGAAAGCTAGCGTTCTTAAGAGAATATTCGGTCGGTGACTTGAAAGATGATTTATTACTTATTTATAAGCCCCCATATGCTTTTTCTGCTATTTTCGCAGTCCGGCATTGTACCTTAGGGCATGCCTCCTAGGGAAAGGAACCCTTAACGGAACTATTCTCCCTGGAAGATGTTTCTTACTAACCATGTAATATAACATAACTAGTTGGGCACTTGTCTGATAAAGCAATTATGACCCCGACGCCTTGTCTCCATGCATGCCCCGGTTCTTTTATAACCGTAGGGGCATTCGGACACACTCCGGACTGTTGGGTCCCGAGGTTGAAGCGAAACGGTTCGCAAAGACAAACGATCTACAATCCGGCTAGAAGGCATCTTACATGTCATTTCAAATTCAATCGTCAAACTGACTGATTGTACTCCTCCTCAATCCCATCTAACAGGCTGTCTAATTTACAGTCCTGTTGGCAATATTTTGCGGCCAGTTCTACTTGGCCATACATCAAGCTCACAGGGATCTCCTTCCCATCAGGCCCCGCAGGTCCTACCTCGGCCATGTGGTTTGGGTCAGACTTCGGGTAGCGCATCTTCACCATGGCCCAGGCCTCCCTGGCGCCCGGACGGCAGGCCGATATCTTCCACAAACGGAGGCGTCGCCGTGCTCCCTGGAGCTTCTCAGCAAGCTCATCAAGGCCCTCGGATAGGGAGACGGATGGCCACAAAGCATGAACGACGCCACTCATCGCCTGCCGAACACGTTCGAACAATTGCGCCAGCTCGGGAAGTTGGTCACCTGTGGACCCAGGCATTTCCTCCGCAGGGCGACCTATGAGCACACCTAAAGACATATTTCTGTCAAACGACTTCCTCGCCGAATTCTTCTTTTCAAAGGAATTTGCTCAAGCATTTACTATAAATGCCGTGACGAAGTCGCTGATTCTCCTTCAAGGAGCCAGACAGCTGGGCCCGAACACCTTTCAGCTCTTCTCCTAGCTGGGTGTGGGCATCTTGGAGCTTGTTTCTCTCCTGCTGCACCTTCATAAGCAGCCTCTCGCCAGCCTTTAGCTGACGCAGTAGCTGTTGCTTGTCCGAATCTAGTCCGACGCCCTCTGCAATATTATTGTCAGATTCACACCGCACTTTGTTCATTAATTATCTTTTCAAAGTACGTCTTACCAGCGGGGGTCTCTGTGGCTCCCCCTGTGGCAGCCAGTGCGGCCTCAAGTTGGGCCTTGCACTCTTGGAGCTCCTGGGATAGATGGGTATTCTTCTCCGTAAGATCCTGCATAAAAATTGATCCTTAAATCAGTTATTTTAACCATTTTAAGTCTCGGGGGCTACTGGCATATATAACTATTAAAATTACTTACACGTATGTCTTTCACATACTGCTCCGTGGCTCTGGTTAACCCATCTTGAGCGGCACGGAGGTGCGCGTTTCCCGCATCAAAGGCATTTAACACCTCCGGGGAGAAACACGCGTCACGAAGAACTGTCCGGCGACGCCTGTGATTCATGGCGCTCTCCACCTCAGACCGGGTGGCGGACAGCCTGCCGGCATCCTCCGTTGGAGGAGCGTCTGACTCATGCCTTGTATTCGCCTCCTCTTCCGGGCCGTGCGTTGGAACATGGCTGGCGGAGGCTTGATTGGCAACCTCTCCGGACACTTTTCGGCGAGCGCTCTTTCTGGAAAGGTTATGAGCATTAATATACCTCCTGGGAATCCTTCCCTTAAAAAATAGCGGTGCTCCATACCGTTGCGGCGATGTTTCTGTTCGCGTTGCACTCCTCTTCCGCCTGCTGGGCCGGACTGACCCTTGTTGGCCGGTCGCCGCGGGCTCGACTTCCTACCGTAAAGGCGCTTCCTGCCAAACACCATTGGAGCACGGTGGTGAGAACTAAGCATTAAAGAAGTAACGGTGACAGGACTTCGGTCGTACTCATCGGGGAAGCCGGACACAAACCGAGGTAGTCAGCCATAATGGCGACTAAAGCATTATATATGCTGAGCTGGTGGTACACCCCGTCGATCAGTTCCACCGCTAAGTCCGGATCCTCTTCGGAGGCCGGATCGAGGGACCTTTCTGGGTCTTCGGGTTGTGGGGCTGGGCTTTTTATGCCCTCCACATCCCGACGCAGTTCCTGTGTCAAAATCGTACAATAAGACAATTGCCTTTAAAGGCACGGTTCAGATATGCATGCGACCGCTTACCCAGCTCCGAGGGTTGTTCATGGAAAATCCGTTCAGAGGATTCATGCGGAGGAAGTCCTCCTTCTCCCCCTTGTACAAGCCGGACATGATCTTCACCAGATCGTCGGCCGAGCCAGGTCCCTTGCGGCCGTGACGGGTGGCGTCGTCGTCTCCGTTGAAGTCCCACATGGGGTGGCCCCTATATTGGAGTGGCTGCACCCCACGCATAATGCACGTGGCCATGACTCCGATCATGGTTAATCCGGAATGGGATAGCAGCCATATCCGGCCCATCAAGTAATGGACGCTACTATCATCTTCTCGTCGAGGGCTCCGTGGGCGCCAACTTAGGCGTTTCTTCAGGGGAGCGTTGCTGAACTCTGGAAGGCCGATCCGGACTGGATCCGGCAGCGGAGCGTCCTCCATATAAAACCACTCCGAAGGCCAATCTTCGGACGCCTTCTTCAGGGTCCCGGATAGGTATCCGGTCCCGGCGATGCGCCATATTTCGGCTCCGCCCACTTGATATATCGACCCCTCGTGAGAGCGGGGTACGAGGCAAAACAGCCTCTTCCACATCACAAAATGGGGCTCAATGCCCAAGAACAGCTCACACAGAGCTACGAAGCCCGCGATGTGCAAAATGGAGGCAGGTGTAAGGTGATGAAGCTGGAGTCCGTAGAACTCCAGGAACCCCCGGAGAAACGGATGTATAGGAAATCCGAGTCCCCTTATTAAGTAGGAGACGAAGCACACCCGCTCTCCTTTGGAGGGATTGGGGGCGCTCTCCGCCTGCTTCCCACCTTTGTAGGTGGCCAGTCCGGCTCGAACCGGAACCATGAAGGCCGGGGGAAGATATCCCTCTGCTTGGAGCGTCACTAACTCGCTGTGCGGGACTGAGCATCTCCTCCAATCTCCTGGCTTAGGGCTGGGAGCGCGAGAAGAGGAGCCGTGTCGACTGTCCATGTTGGAATGGGTTTGGTGTCAGATGCGCCTCGGTGAGTGCTTGCAGAAGGAGGATGATGTGATTTGGATCTGGATCCTCGCCTCCCTTATAGGCAGCTTATTTGCATAGCTAGGGGGTAAAACATAAAAATACCCTGGCTTTTCGCATTCGTGTGACGCGTGGAAGAAGACCATTATTGGACGCGGAAGCCAAGGAGCGCAGCATTTATGAAGCAACCGGACACTATCCGGCAAACACATGGAGCATGAAGAAGAACCCGCCTTGCAAACGCCGAAGACAACATACGCGCCGGATTCGTCATTATTGAAGCCTGGTTCGGGGGCTACTGAGGGAGTCCCGGACTAGGGGGTGTCCGGATAGCCGAACTATCATCATCGGCCGGACTCCAAGACTATGAAGATACAAGATTGAAGACATCGTCCCGTGTCCGGATGGGACTTTCCTTGGCGTGGAAGGAAAGCTTGGCGATACGGATATGTAGATCTCCTACCTTTGTAACCGACTCTGTGTAACCCTAGCCCTTTCCGGTGTCTATATAAACCGGATGGCTTTAGTCCATAGGACGAACAACAATCATACCATAGGCTAGCTTCTAGGGTTTAGCCTCCTTGATCTCGTGGTAGATCTACTCTTGTAACCCACATCATCAATATTAATCAAGCAGGACGTAGGGTTTTACGTCCATCAAGAGGGCCCGAACCTGGGTAAAAACATCGTGTCCCTCGTCTCTTGTTACCATCCGCCTAGACGCACAGTTCGGGACCCCTACCCGAGATCCGCCGGTTTTGACACCGACAGTGAACAAAGGTATATGTTGTTGGAAATATGCCCTAGAGGCAATAATAAATTAGTTATTATTATATTTCCTTGTTCATGATAATCGTTTATTATCCAATGCTATAATTGTATTGATAGGAAACTCAGATACATGTGTGGATACATAGACAACACTATGTCCCTAGTGAGCCTCTAATTGACTAGCTCGTTGATCAATAGATGGTTACGGTTTCCTAACCATGGACATTGGATGTCGTTGATAACGGGATCACATCATTAGGAGAATGATGTGATGGACAAGACCCAATCCTAAGCCTAGCACAAAGATCGTGTAGTTCGTATGCTAAAGCTTTTATAAATGTCAAGTATCTTTTCCTTAGACCATGAGATTGTGCAACTCCCGGATACCGTAGGAATGCCTTGGGTGTACCAAACGTCACAACGTAACTGGGTGACTATAAAGGTGCACTACAGGTATCTCCGAAAGTGTCTGTTGGGTTGGCACGAATCGAGACTGGGATTTGTCACTCCGTGTGACGGAGAGGTATCTCTGGGCCCACTCGGTAGGACATCATCATAATGTGCACAATGTGACCAAGGGGTTGATCACGGGATGATGTGTTACGGAACGAGTAAAGATACTTGCCGGTAACGAGATTGAACAAGGTATCGGATACCGACGATCGTATCTTGGGCAAGTACAATACCGCTAGACAAAGGGAATTGTATACGGGATTGATTGAGTCCTTGACATCGTGGTTCATCCGATGAGATCATCGTGGAACATGTGGGAGCCAACATGGGTATCCAGATCCCGCTGTTGGTTATTGACCGGAGAACGTCTCGGTCATGTCTGCATGGTTCCCGAACCCGTAGGGTCTACACACTTAAGGTTCGATGACGCTAGGGTTATAAAGGAAGTTTGTATGTGGTTACCGAATGTTGTTCGGAGTCCCGGATGAGATCCCGGACGTCATGAGGAGTTCCAGAATGGTCCGGAGGTAAAGATTTATATATGGAAAGTTGTTGTTCGGGTTCCGAAAAACGTTTGGGTTTTTTCGGTATTGTACCGGGAAGCTTCCAGAAGGTTCCGGAGGATTCCGGAGGGGTCTGGAGGTCCAGAAATTGTTCCACCACGTCCAATACAGCAGCATGGGCTGTTGGGGGGCGCCCTAGCCTTAATGGGCCAGGGGCACCAGCCCCCCAAGGCCCATGCGCATGGGAGAGGGGAAACCCTAAGGGGGAGGGCCTCCACTTGACTTGGGAGGCACTCCTCCCCCCCTGGCCGCCGCCCCCTCCTCAGATTGGATCTGAGGGAGCCGACCCCCTCTCCCTTGCCCCTATATATATGTGGGGGTGGGAGGGCAGCCGCACCCCAAGTTCTGGCGCAGCCCTCCCCCTCTCCCAAGTACTCCTCCTCTCCTGCGGTGCTTGGGGAAGCCCTGCGGGATTGCCACGCTCCTCCATCACCACCATGCCGTTGTGCTGATGCTGGATGGAGTCCTCCTGAACCTCTCCCTCTCTCCTTGCTGGATCAAGGCATGGGAGACGTCACCGGGCTGTACGTGTGTTGAACGCGGAGGTGCCGTCCGTTCGGCACTAGGATCTCCGGTGATTTGGATCACGACGAGTACGACTCCTTCAATCCCGTTCTCTTGAACGCTTCCGCTTAGCGATCTACAAGGGTATGTAGATGCACTCTCCTTCCCTTTGTTGCTGGTTTCTCCATAGATAGATCTTGGTGACTCGTAGGAAAATTTTGAATTTCTGCTACGTTCCCCAACATATGTGATATACATGTTATTGATGTGTACCTTACTAGAGCTCGCAGTAGCACCTGGGTATTTGATACTGGTTCTGTTGCTAATATTTGCATCTTGAAACAGGGACTACGGATTAAGCAAACACTGGCCAAGGACGAGGTGACGATGTGCGTGGGAAATGGTTCCAAAGTCGATGTGATCGCGGTCGGCACGCTACCTCTACATCTACTTTCGGGATTAGTATTAGACCTAAATAATTGTTATTTGGTGAAAGCATTGAGCATGAACATTATATCTGGATCTTGTTTGATGCGAGACGGTTATTCATTTAAATCAGAGAATAATGGTTGTTCTATTTATATGAATAATCTCTTTTATGGTCATGCACCCTTAAAGAGTGGTCTATTTTTGATGAATCTTGATAGTAGTGATACACATATCCATAATGTTGAAGCCAAAAGATGCAGAGTTGATAATGATAGTGAAACTTGTGGCACTGCCGTTTGGGTCATATCAGTGTAAAGCGCATGAAGAAACTCCATACTGATGGACTTTTGGAACCACTTGATTATGAATCACTTGGTACTTGCGAACCGTGCCTTATGGGCAAGATCACTAAAATGCCATTCTCCAGTACAATGGAGAGAGCAACAGATTTATTGGAAAGCATACATACAGATGTATGTGGTCCAATGAATATTGAGGCTCGTGACGGATATCATTATTTTCTCACCTTCACAGATGATTTGAGCAGATATGGATATATCTACTTAATGAAACACAAGTCTGAAACATTTGAAAAGTTCGGAGAATTTCAGAGTGAAGCTGAAAATCATCGTAACAAGAAAATAAAGTTTCTACGATCTGATCGTGGAGGAGAATATTTGAGTTACGAGTTTGGTTTACATTTGAAACAATGCGGAATAGTTTCTCAACTCACGCCACCCGGAACACCATAACGTAATGGTGTGTCCGAACGTCGTAATCGTACTTTACTTGATAGGGTGCGATCTATGATGTATCTTACTAATTTACCGCTATCGTTTTGGGGTTATGCTTTAGAGACGGTCGCATTCACGTTAAATAGGGCACCATCAAAATCCGTTGAGATGACGCCTTATGAATTGTGGTTTGGCAAGAAACCAAAGTTGTCGTTTCTAAAAGTTTGGGGCTGCGATGCTTATGTGAAAAAGCTTCAACCTGATAAGCTCGAACCCAAATCGGAGAAATGTGTCTTCATAGGATACCCAAAGGAAACTGTTGGGTACACCTTCTATCACAGATCCGAAGGCAAAACATTCGTTGCTAAGAATGGATCCTTTCTAGAGAAGGAGTTTCTCTCGAAAGAAGTGAGTGGGAGGAAAGTAGAAGGTAACTGTACCTGCTCCCTTATTGGAAAGTAGCTCATCATAGAAATCTGTTCCTGTGACACCTACACCAATTAGTGAGGAAGTTAATGATGATCATGGAATTTCAGATCAAGTTGTTACTGAACCTCGTAGATCAACCAGAGTAAGATCCGCACCAGAGTGGTATGGTAATCCTATTTTGGAAGTCATGTTACTAGACCATGATGAGCCTACGAAATATGAAGAAGCGATGGTGAGCCCAGATTCCGCAAAATTGCTTGAGGCCATGAAATCTGAGATGGGATCCACGTATGAGAACAAAGTGTGGACTTTGGTTGACTTGCCCAATGATCGGCAAGCAATTGAAAATAAATGGATCTTCAAGAAGAAGACTGACGCTGACGGTAATGTTACTGTCTACAAAGCTCGACTTGTCGCAAAAGGTTTTCGACAAGTTCAAGGGATTGACTACGACGAGACCTTCTCACCCGTAGCGATGCTTAAGTCTGTCCGAATCATGTTAGCGATTGCCGCATTTTATGATTATGAAATATGGCATATGGATGTCAAAACTGCATTCCTGAACGGGTTTCTGGAAGAAGAGTCGTATATGATGCAGCCAGAAGGTTTTGTCGATCCAAAGGGAGCTAACAAAGTGTGCAAGCTCTAGCGATCCATTTATAGACTGGTGCAAGCCTCTCGGAGTTGGAATAAACGCTTTGATAGTGTGATCAAAGCATTTGGTTTTGTACAGACTTTTGGAGAAGCCTGTATTTACAAGAAAGTGAGTGGGAGCTCTGTAGCATTTCTGATATTATATGTGGATGACATATTGCTGATTGGAAATGATATAGAATTTCTGGATAGCATAAACGGATACTTGAATAAGAGTTTTTCAATGAAAGACCTCGGTGAAGCTGCTTACATATTGGGCATTAAGATCTATAGAGATAGATCCAGACGCTTAATTGGACTTTCACAAAGCACATACCTTGACAAAGTTTTTAAGAAGTTCAAAATGGATCAAGCAAAGAAAGGGTTCTTGCTTGTGTTACAAGGTGTGAAGTTGAGTAAGACTCAAAGCCCGACCACTGCAGAAGATAGAGAGAAGATGAAAGATGTTCCCCATGCTCCAGCCATAGGCTCTATCATGTATGCAATGTTGTGTACCAGACCTGATGTGTGCCTTGCTATAAGTCTAGCAGGGAGGTACCAAAGTAATCTAGGAGTGGATCACTGGACAACGGTCAAGAACATCCTGAAATACCTGAAAAGTACTAAGGATATGTTTCTCATATATGGAGGTGACAAAGAGCTCATCGTAAATGGTTACGTTGATGCAAGCTTTGACACTGATCCGGATGATTCTAAATCGCGAACCGGATACGTGTTTACATTGAACGATGGAGCTGTCAGTTGGTGCAGTTCTAAACAAAGCGTCATGGCGGGATCTACGTGTGAAGCGGAGTACATAGCTGCTTCGGAAGCAGCAAATGAAAGAGTCTGGATGAAGGAGTTCATATCCGATCTAGGTGTCATACCTAGTGCATCGGGTCCAATGAAAATCTTTTGTGACAATATTGGAGCAATTGCCTTAGCGAAGGAATCCAAATTTCACAAGAGAACCAAGCACATCAAGAGATGCTTTAATTCCATCCAGGATCTAGTCCAGGTGAGAGACATAGAAATTTGCAAGATACATACGGATCTGAATGTTGCAGACCCGTTGACTAAGCCTATTCCACGAGCAAAACATTATCAGCACCAAGACTCCATGGGTGTTAGAATCATTACTGTGTAATCTAGATTATTGACTCTAGTGCAAGTGGGAGACTGAAGGAAATATGCCCTAGAGGCAATAATAAAGTTATTATTTATTTCCTTATATCATGATAAATGTTTATTACTCATGCTAGAATTGTATTAACCGGAAACATAATACTTGTGTGAATACATAGACAAACAGAGTGTCACTAGTATGCCTCTACTTGACTAGCTCGTTGATCAAAGATGGTTATGTTTCCTGACCACAGACATGTGTTGTCATTTGATTAACGGGGTCACATCATTAGGAGAATTATGTGATTGACTTGACCCATTCCGTTAGCTTAGCACTTGATCGTTTAGTATGTTGCTATTGCTTTCTTCATGACTTATACATGTTCCTATGACTATGAGATTATGCAACTCCCGTTTACCGGAGGAACACTTTGTGTGCTACCAAACGTCACAACGTAACTGGGTGATTATAAAGGTGCTCTATAGGTGTTTCCGAAGGTACATGTTGGGTTGGCATATTTCGAGATTAGGATTTGTCACTCCGATTGTCGGAGAGGTGTCTCTAGGCCCTCTCGGTAATACACATCACTTAAGCCTTGCAAGCATTGCAACTGATTAGTTAGTTGCGGGACGATGTATTACGGAACGAGTAAAGAGACTTGCCGATAACAAGATTGAACTAGGTATGGAGATACCGACGATCGAATCTCGGGCAAGTAACATACCGATGACAAAAGGAACAACGTATGTTGTTATGCAGTCTGACCGATAAAGATCTTCGTAGAATATGTGGGAGCCAATATGAGCATCCAGGTTCCGCTATTGGTTATTGACCGAAGACGTGTCTCGGTCATGTCTACATAGTTCTCGAACCCGTAGGGTCCGCACGCTTAAAGTTCGGTGACGATCGTAATTAGGTTTTTTGTGTTTTGATGTATTGAAGGTTGTTTGGAGTCCCGGATGTGATCATGGACATGAAGAGGAGTATCGAAATGGTCGACGCATAAAGATTGATATATTGGAATCCTATGTTTTGATATCAGAATCATTCCGGGTGAAATCAGGATTTTACCGGAGTACCGGGGCGTTACCGGAACCCCCCGGGGGTTAATGGGCCTACATGGGCCCTAAGGGAGAAGAGGAGGGCCGGCTAGGGCAGGCCGCGTGCCCCGTCCCCCCTAGTCCGAATAGGACAAGGAGGGGGTGGGGCACCCCCCCTTTCCTCTTCCCCCTTCCCCTTTCCTTCTCCAACAAGGAAAGAGGGGGGAGTCCTACTCCCAGTGGGAGTAGGACTCCTCCAGGCGCACCCCTAGGGGCCGGCCGCACCTCCCCCCTCCCTCCTTTATATACGGGGTTAGAGGGGCATCCCATGACACACAAGTTGATCTTCATGATCGTTCCTTGGCCGTGTGCGGTGCCCCTCTCCACCATATTCCACCTCGGTCATATTGTAGCGGTGCTTAGGCGAAGCCCTGCATCGGTAGAACATCATCACCGTCATCACGCCGTCATGCTGACGAAACTATCCCTCAACACTCGGCTGGATCGGAGCTCGAGGGACGTCACCGAGTTGAACGTGTGCAGAACTCGAAGGTGTCGTACGTTCGGTACTTGGATCGGTCGGATCGGGAAGACGTACGACTACTTCCTCTACGTTGTGTCAATGGTTGCGTTGCCGGTCTACGAGGGTACGTACACAACACTCTCCTCTCTCGTTGCTATGCATCACCATGATCTTGCGTGTGCATCACCATGTCATTTGGTCTGACTAATGCGCCTACCTATTTCATGAACATGATGAACAAGGTGTTTATAGAGTTTTTTGGATAAGTTCGTCATGGTGTTCATTGATGATATATTGGTCTACTCGAAGAATGAAGAGGAACATAAGGAGCATTTGCATTTGGTTCTTGAGAAGCTTAGGGAACATCAGTTATATGCCAAGTTCAGCAAATGTGAGTTTTGGTTGAAGGAAGTTGGATTTCTCGGACATGTTATATCCGGAGAAGGAATAGCAGTAGACCCCACCAAGGTTGTTTCTGTGACTAAATGGGTAGCACCCACGTTAGTTGGAGAAATCAGGAGTTTGCTTGGACTCGCGGGATATTACCGGAGGTTCATTGAGAATTTCTCCAAGATTGCAAAGCCCATGACGGAGTTGTTGAAGAAGGGCACCAAGTTCAAATGGACTGAGGAGTGTGAAGCCAGTTTTCAGGAGTTGAAGAAACATTGGTTATAGCCCCAGTGCTGATTCTTCTAGACCAACATAAGGATTATCAAGTGTATTGTGATGCTTCTCGTCGAGGACTTGGAGTAGTGCTTATGCAGGAGGGAAGGGTTGTTTCATATGCCTCGCGATAGCTTAAACCTCATGAGCAAAATTATGCTACACATGATTTGGAGTTAGCAGCCATAGTGCATGTGTTGAAGACATTGAGACATTTCCTTATCAGAAACCACTGTGAGGTATACACGGGTCACAAGAGTTTGAAGTACATCTTCACGCAGAAGGAGTTGAATCTCAGGCAAAGGAGATGGTTGGAGCTCATTAAGGATTATGATATGAAGTTGCATTATCATCCCGGAAAGGCCAACATAGTAGCCGATGTATTGAGTCGCAAGAGTTATGTCAATACACTCATGATCGGAGAGTTACCCAAGGAGTTAACAGAGGATCTTTGCAAGCTATGTTTGGGAATAGTTCCGAGAGGTTATGTAGCAGCACTGGAAATTCAGTCGACTTTGATGGATTGGATCAGAGAAGCCCAGAAGATTGACAAAGAGATTGTTGAGATAAAGTAAAGGATGAGCAAAGGAAAGGCCAAAGGATTTCGTGAGGATGAGCACGATACCTTATGGTTTGAGGATCGCATATATGTGCCTAATGACCCCGAGATCAGGAAGTTGATTCTGCAGGAGGCCCATGATTCACCATATTCGATTCACCCAGGAAACACCAAGATGTATTTGGATTTGAAGGAAAGTTTCTGGTGGACAGGGATGAAGAAGGATATTGCCAAGTATGTAGCAGTATGTGATGTATGTCAGAGAGTGAAGGCAGAGCATTAGAAGCCAACAGGTTTGCTACAGCCATTGCCGATACCCGAATGGAAGTGGGACAAGCTAGGCATGGATTTTATCATGGCATTGCCCAGGACTCATTCAGGCTATGACTCTATCTGGGTTGTAGTCGATCGGTTGACAAAAGTAGCTCATTTCATCCCAGTGAAGACCACTTATACAAGTGCTAAGTTGGTGAAGATATACATGACCAGGATCGTATGTCTGCATGGAGTTCCGAGGACCACTGTATCAGATAGAGGAACCCAGTTTACCTCAAAGTTCTGGAATCAGTTGTATGAGACTTTGGGTACCAGGCTAGAGTTCAGTACAACCTTTGATCCACAAACAGATGGGTAGACCGAGAGAGTCAATCAGATTCTGGAAGACATGTTGAGAGCTTGTGCGCTAGATTATGGATCTAGTTGGGACGACAATTTGCCGTATGCAGAGTTCTCTTACAACAACAGCTATCAAGCCAGTTTGAAGATGGCCCCTTTCGAATCCTTGTACGGAAGGAGGTGCAGGACACCGTTGTTGTGGGATGAAGTTGGAGATAGTCAGTTGTTTGGACCAGATTTAATTAAGGAGTCCGAAGAGAAGGTTAAACTGATTCGCGATAGACTCAAGGTAGCCCAGTCCAGGCAGAAGAGCTATGCGGATGCTAAACACAAGGAGACAATTTATGAAGTCGGAGACAGAGTATACCTTCGTGTATCCCCGCTACGACGAGTTAAGCGGTTTGGAGTCAAAGGAAAGTTAGCACCACGTTTCGTCGGACCATACAAAGTATTGGAGCGTATGGGAGAAGTTGCTTACAGGTTGGAATTCCCAGAAGGATTGTCAGGAGTTCACGATGTGTTCCATGTTTCCCAGTTGAAGAAGTGCCACGCCGAGATGGCCGATATTCCTTTGAGAGATACAGTGCCACTCGAAGCGATTCAGCTGGATAGTGATTTGACTTATGAGGAGAAACAAGTGAAGATTCTCGAGTTTGCCAGCCGAGTTACACGCAGCAAGTTTATCAAGTTCTGCAAAGTTCAGTGGAGCCACCATACCGAGGAGGAAGCCACCTGGGAACGAGAGGAAGACCTATGGAAGGACCACCCGCACCTATTTTCTAGCCAACCTGAATCTCGAGGGCGAGATTCATCTTAAGGGGGGTAGGTTTGTAACATTCCAAATTTCCAATTTGGAATGTTATACATAGATCATCATTGCATGTTCACTTTGTCCACAATTTTATTAGAGGACCGTGAAAATTTATTTCAGGATTTTTGGACTCTGTTTAATATTTCTTTTATTAGTTTTTCTGCGTCGGGATTTATTTTAAAAAAAGTGAACCAACCTAACGGGCCATGTCCGACCCGGACACTTCGCCCGGCCGTCCTTATAAGCCGAGGCCAAAGCCCGCAGCCACCCCAGCCCGCCCCCGCTAACCCTAGAGCCGCCGCCGCCCTAGCGCCCCGCCGTCGCCGCCACCGTCGCCGCGGCCTCGCCTTGCCGCTGACACCGCCGCCTTGCCGCGCCGCCGCCTCACCCTGCCGCCGTCGCCCGCCGCCCGCAGCCCGCCGGAGCAACCGCTGCCGCCGACCCCGCCGCAGAGGTAGCCGCCGCCGCCGCCGGTTTTCCCAGAAAAACCGATCGTTTATTTTAAACCCTAGATTTGTTCTTTTTTAAAAATAGATCGGTTCGATTTTTTGGTTTAGTTAATTAGCGGACGTTCGTCCGTACGTTCGTTTTAATGAACGTTGTTCGTCTTTTTAGCGCAGACAGCGAACGTTCGTTCATTAGCCCGTTCATCTGTTTTTCTTTTTCCAGGGCTTTTCCGCGATTATTTTCGATCGCGATTTCTTCCCTGTTCTTCGTTTTAGTTTACCTTTTCACTCGTTTATCAGAATCAGGTGAAACAAGCGCCTAAATCTTCATCTCGAAGCCCTTTTTATGCTTAACAAACTAGAATGAGATTTTGGTACTGTAAAATTTGACTTTAGTCCAGATTAGTAAACAGATCTTGTTTCTTTCATAGTTTGAGTTTCGTTGCTCCGTTTGATTTGATTCTTTTTTTGCAAACCGGAGTTCTTCAGTTGAACTTTCTGGTTAGTTCTTCTTTCAGTTGAGTTTTACCCGTGCTTCTAGTTGAGTGCTCATTGTATGTTATTGTTTGTTTACGATAGAAGACCCGGAGTGCGAAACATGCTACTACGAGTCCTTAGGTTTTGCAGATCATCAGCAAGGCAAGTAACACTTTGATCATAACCCTTTATTACCCAGTTTTTATGCATTAATTACAACCCTCAAACATTGCATGGTTAGGATCTGTTTAACATGTGGGTTTGGGAAGTAGATGATGAGGTAGAACCTATTGCCCTTTTATTATCAAACCTTTGGGGGTTATTTTTACGTTATGCTTAGGATTGTTATGCTATGCTCGTAGACGTGGTTTGGGTGAGTGTATCCATGACAGATGTGATTATTGTTAATTAATGGTTAACATAACGCGGCTACTTAAATACACATCTAGGTGGATTGGTTGAGGCACCCTGGAGTACCCAGTGGTTGTCAGGGCACCTGGAGAACCCAGTGCTTGCCCAAGGGGATCCCGGAGTACCCGTGTAATCACCCTATGGAATGCCACCCAGACTCAAAGGGATCATAAGATTATTCATGCTAGAAATTTCCGTGTGCAACCACAAGCCAATATGGGCTCTGGCATAGTTTAGTAAGTTGCGTGAGCTCTTGAAGAGGTAGACTAGCAGATGTAGTGGGTTGTAGGTGGTACTGTCTACCCAGAGTAGAGAGTTAATGCTTCAGAAAGGCTATGTCTCGATCCTCTGATCATGGATGCGTTCGAGTCTTGTGGGGAAAAGTGCGCAAACCTCTGCAGAGTGCATGAACTAATCATGGTCAGCCGTGTCCCCGGTTATGGACATTTTGAGTATCTGGATCTTGGATTATCATGTTGATCTCATCACTCTAAATTAATTTGATTGGGTTTAATGATGATGTTTAATTGGGATTGAGTTGGAGGAACCTTCTCAATGTTTAACAACCACCATGATAGTTAAATAAAATTTATTCCTTTGATGTAGGGAAAAGATGGCTTTATGCAAAACTGTAACCATAGAGCTTTCCACCAGTCATGTATGCATGTAGTGATAGCATTTATTCTGTTCATTACTCTATGTGTTACATTGCCAGCATATTCCATGTGCTGACCCGTTTCGGGCTGCAACATATCATGTTGCAGACTTTTTGGACGACGAGTAAGGTGCCATAGGTCGTTGTCGTTCACTCAGCTATGTCGTTGGAGTTGATGGACTCACGTTATCTTCCAAGCCTTCCGCTGTTATTGCATTTAGATGGCCTTATGCCATATTATTGTGATAAGTTCTCTTTTGAGACATTCGATGTAATAAGTGTGTCATTGCTACTCTGCTATAAATCCTCAAGTACTGTGCGTGTCAGCATTACCGATCTAGGGATGACACTGATGCACAGAGACTAGACTGTTTGAGGTCTGGTCACTACACTCGTCCGTGTCGGGGCCGCGTGGCAGGCGGCCACCTACCTCCCACCGCCCGACATTAATGCACACGGGTGGTCGGCTCCACCTATCATCCGCCCAGGCGAACGGCCGCCGTCCTTCTTAAATGAGGAAGTCATGGACCGGTCATCGTCCACACTCGCCAGTCCAGCCCTTCCTGCCTCCTCGAAAGCAGACACGCCCCAGGCATTAGCCTCTCCCCGTCCTTGATCTTGCTGGCCGGCCGCCTCGCAGCCATGGGCTTCTGGAACCACGGCTGCAAGGGGAAGCACGACCGCGAGGCTGGCTCGTCCTCGGGCCGCCGTCACGGCTCCGTGAAAGAGGAGCCCACATCACCACCGCGTCGGGTCCCCACGCCTGCCCGGTTCACCATTGGCCCTACGACCGACAGCGAGCGCGACCGGCAGTACATCAGCGCGGATGTATGCCGGCGTTATTGGGAGAAGAGGACGCCGCTCCCGTGGAGCGACGTGCACCTCCCCAATAACTGGCACCTCTCCGCCGACCGGGTCCCGATCCCGCCGGTCTCGATGATCGACCGTGCATGCCGCGAGGAGATCGAGTGCTGACCTGTACTACGACTCCAGGTACGCCCCTGACTCCGTGCTCTAGGACACATGGCTCCAGGACAAGCACGACGTGTGGCGCACATCTTTCTTCGCTGGTGTTGGGGGGATGAACCCCGAGCAGGCAACGGAACCCGAATCCTTTTCAAAAACAGCGGGGCCCGCATCGCCCCGTGAACCGGCACGCGCCTGGCCGGGTCGGTCGACCTGGCAAGGCCCGCAACCCGGCCAAGCCCTCGGACCCGTCAAGGTACGTCGACCCGGCCACAGCAACTGGCGAAAGACAACTCAACCCGGCGCAACCAAGGCTTCCCCAACAAGCCAACCCCACTCGTGGCATCCACGGCAACCCAGCCACGGGTCAGCTCCCGTCCCATCCAGTCTGTACGATGGGACGAGACCTCAATCACTGATGAACAAGACAACAGTGTTTCCACCCATGCCTGTGGCCAGCCGGAGCGTGGCAATAGTGCCCCTTACCTACCCGCTGACCAGGGCTGGAGTGGCAACAGTGCTCCCACCCTCGCCGCTGACTACAGCAAGCGGCAACTTGACGGAGAGCACTGTACACTACTCGACTCGGCCACGCCCTGACGATCGACAAGATGGCGCACAGTCCCCCTAAGCATGCAGGGACCGCACCTAGGGGAGCCCCAAACCTGGGTATGTCCGGCGTCCCGCGCCCGCGCATGCCAACCTCGCCTCTGGAGCCCACCAGTGCCCTCGAGCCTCCTCCTCTCTTTAGCCATCCCTTGGCATCTGCCGTGCGCCCACCATGACAGTTGGCGCCCACCGTGGGGCAGCTTGAGGAGCTGGTCGGGAGCATGCTTCAGACGGGGCCCTTCTGCTACACCGACGAGTCCGTCGTGCTGGCAGACGACATTGTCGGCGCGCTCGTCGCCTCCTTCTCCGTGCTCCGCATCTCCGATGCGCTCGCGGCCGACGAGTACCCCAGCGAGGTGCTCAGCTACTCCGATTCTCCCCTCTCCCTCGGCAGTGGCATTGCCGCCGGGGCGATGGATGTTCATGTGGAGCTTTATATCACCGGTGATGGCGCCTCTTCCTCGTCGAGCAAGACGAGGAAGGACGCGGAAGCCAGAGCCACTGCGGAACGGACCGAGCCGTCCAATCCGCTACGCGCTGCGATGCAGAGCCTCCGCATCCCCATCGGCACCGACATCGACGCCACCAACATTGCCGAGGCACGAACCCGGCTTGAGGAAAGGCCCCAGCAGACGCTGGACCTGTCTGAGATGCTCTCCGCCACCACGTGTCGCCTGCAAGCCGCTAGATGGAGCACGACGCCACTCATGGACTCAAGCCCACCGCGCCGAGCCAAGCCGGGTCGCCGATGTGCGTACCCGGGGAGGAGCGATCGGCTGGGCCCTCGGCGTTGTCCGAACCGTCTAAGAGACCCCAGTGAAGAACATGCATGCTGCGGAGGTAGCCGCGGTCAGCCTCGACCAACTCACGGGCGAGGAGCTTAAGGAGCGCATCGGGCGGATGCGCGAGCTCCTCAACGCCGCCAACACCCAGCAAGATTGCCTCAACCAGCTCGCCAAGCCGGCGGGGTTCGGCTCCGCCCGCCTTGGTGGACCTGTCGATCTTCTGCACACGGCTACCTCGCCGCTCGGTGAGGCGCACTCCAGCCAAGCCCGGACTCAGCGCCACCCAGCCGCCATAGTCGCCGACGCTCTGGGCAACGAGCCCGCCCCAGAGACCCAGCACGGACCCGGCCAGCATGGCCGGCGTCCGGCTCCAACCGACCAGGCCCCTCGGGTCCTGGCCGCCAGTCGACTCGGCCCGCGCGCCATCGACGACGCCGATGCGCGCCACCGCCTCGATTAGCTCGCTCGCTCCCTGGAGGTGGAGGAGAGCGGCAGTATCGGGCCGGCCTGCTTCGGCCCACGCATCAGGGAGGAGCCTTTTCCCAAGGGGTTCATGCTCCCCCGCGACACCCCCAAGTACAACGGGACCGTGAAGCCAGAAGACTGGATCACCGACTAAACCACGGCCATTGGCATCACCGGTGCCAATCGTCGTATAGCCGTGCGCTACGCACCGCTCATGCTCCAGGGGTCGGCCCGCACATGGTTGAACAGTCTACCGATGGGCAGCATCAATGCGTGGGTCTCGAGGAGGCCTTTGTCCGCAACTTCACGAGGACCTACAAGCGACCCGGTCGTCCTAGCCAGCTCGCCATGTGCATGCAGGGGCCGACAAAGACCGGTCGCGAGTACCTTGCATGCTGGACCGAGCTCCGAAACAGCTGCGAGGGTGTCCATGAAGTCCAGGCGATCTAGTACTTCGTCAGCGGCTGCCGAGACAGCACCCTCCTCAAGCACAAGCTTTTACGCTCCGAGCCGACCACCATGGCCGCGCTCATGGTGACGGCGGACAAGTACGCCAACGCCGACTCCGCCATGAAGATACGGGTGGCGCTGGATGAAGCCGGCAAGGTGAAGTCGGTTCCTCCCCCGAAGCCGGCCGGCGAAAGCAGCCGGCAGCAGCATCACCAGAACAACAAGCGCAAGGCCGACCAGCCGGCGTAGCGTCACGACAATTAGCTCGTCGCGGCCGCCGAGCCCGCGGCGGACCCGGCGGCAAAGCGCCGGCAGACTGGCAAGATGGCATGGCAACACTCCATGAGTTTCGAAGAGATGCTCGACGCCCCATGAAAGCACCACAGCGGCGCAAGACCCTCCACGCACACGCTTCGGCAGTGCGCCATCACCAAGCGCATCATGAGGGGAGACGTCCCGCTTCCTCCGGCTCCGGCTCCAGCTCCAGGCGCGGGACAACCGCCTCCGCCTCCACCACCGCCTCCCGCTGGCGGCGCGATGTGGAACGACACCTACCCGGACCAGAACGTGGCCTACGCCGTCTTTACCAACCTTGGCGACAACAAGCGCAGCGGGCGCCTTCTTCGGCAGGAGGTGAACACCGTCGTCCCGGCCAAGCCGGATTTCATGCACTGGTCGGATGGCCCGATCACCTGGACCCGGGAGGATCACCCGGTAGTCATGCCGAGTCTGGGTGGATACGCCCTCGTCCTCAACCCCACCATCGTCGCACGACGCACATGCAAGTTTTCTCGAGTCCTCATCAACGGCGGCAGCAGCATCAACATCCTCTACCGCGAAACGATGACCAAGCTCGGCCTCAAGGCCGAGGACCTGGAGCCAACCCGGACAGTCTTCCACGGCATCGTACCCAACCTCTCCTGCTCGCCCATTGGCCGAGTTCGGCTCGATGTCCTGTTTGGCGACAACAGCCATTTCCGACGCGAACCGATCTGGTTTGAGGTGGTGGACCTGTCCAGCGCGTATCATGCGATGATGGGCCGGCCCGCGCTCGCCAAGTTCATGGCGGTTCCTCACTACGCGTACCTGAAGATGAAGATACTGGGTCCCAAGGTCCTGATCACGATCACCGGTGATTGCCGCAAGTCCCTGGAGTGCGCCCGAGACGGCGCAAAGTTGGCCAAGTCGCTGGTCATTGCCGAGGAGCGGCGCCAGCTCGACCGGATCATCGCCCTGGCAGGCGAGGCCTCTGCTGCGTCGATCCCGACCTCGGACCCGGCTGACGAAGCCATCTTCAAGCCCTCCAAGGAGACCAAGAAAGTGAAGCTCAACCCAGAAGACCCCAGCTGCAGCAAGCACGTTGTCGTAGGCGCCCGCCTCGACAGCAAATAGTAAGGCGAGCTCGTCGACTTCCTCCGTGAGAATCGGGATATCTTCGCATGGACCCCCAAGGACATGCCGGGTATCCCGAGGAAGTACGCCGAGCACAAACTTCACATCCGCAAGGATGCCAAGCTTGTCCGTCAACCCCTCCGACGATTTTCCGAAGAGAAGAGAAGAACCATTGGTGAAGAGATCGCCAAGCTTTTGGCGGCCGGCTTCATAATGGAAGTTTTCACCCCGAGTGGCCGGCCAATTCAGTCCTCGTCCTGAAGATGAACAAGACCTAGCGCATGTGTATCGACTACACAAGCCTCAACAAGGCCTGTCCCAAGGATCCATTCACTCTCCCGCGGATCGATCAAGTCATCGACTCGGCCGTCGGGTGCGAGCTCCTGTCCTTCCTGGACGCTTACTCCGGCTATCACCAGATCAAGATGGACCCGGACGATGCCCTGAAGACGTCTTTCATCACGCCCTTTGGGGCGTATTGCTACATCACCATGTCATTCGGCTTGAAGAACGTCGGTGCCTATTGCTACGTCCTTTGTGGCGTATTGCTACGTCCCAAGGATCCAAGCCGTCCAATGACCAGTCTACTACCTGAGCGAGGTGCTCTCCATCTCAAAGCAAAACTACCCGCACTACCAGAAGATGTGTTACGGTGTGTACCTCACCGCCAAGAAGCTGAAGCAGTGCTTCCAAGAGCACATCGTCACCGTCGTCAGCACGGCGCCTATCGGAGAAATCATCGGGTGCCGGGACGCCTCTGGCCAGGTCGCCAAGTGGGCGATCCGGCTAGCCGGCCACACCATCCTCTACGAGCCCCGCACCACTATCAAGTCTCAAGCCCTGGCCGATTTCCTCATCGATTGGGCCGAGACCCAGTACTTGCCGCCACCTCCCGACTCGACGCATTCGCGCATGCACTTCGACGGGTCCAAGATGCAACTCGACTTGGGGGCCGGCATCGTACTGACATCTCCGAAGGGCGACCGGCTTCGCTACACGCTCCA
This sequence comes from Triticum aestivum, assembly GCF_018294505.1. NCBI lineage: Eukaryota > Viridiplantae > Streptophyta > Magnoliopsida > Poales > Poaceae > Triticum > Triticum aestivum. The sequence continues at coordinate 634,914,538 of NC_057804.1, read as the reverse complement.
GATCCACTTCGCCGCCTCTAGCAACGTCGCCGAATATGAAGCTCTTGTGCACGACCTCCGGCTTGCCAAGGAACTCGGCATCCGGCGCATTCTGTGCTACGGCGACTCGGACCTGGTGGTGCAGCAGTGCTCCGGTGAATGGGACGCCCGCGACTCCAACATGGCAAGCTACTGCTTCCTCGTCCAGAAGTTGTCCGGGTCCTTCGAGGGCTGCGAGTTCCTCCACGTCCCACGCACGGAGAACGAAGCAGCCGACACGCTCGCCAAGATTGCCTCGTCTCGTCAAGCCATCCCGTCTGGCGTCTCTCTCAAGCACCTGCACAAGCCGTCAGTCAAGCCATCGCCGGACTCCGAGTCCATCCGTGTTCCAGAAGACCCAACCGCACCTCAAGCCGGCCTGAGGACTGCTGAACCCGGCCCTGGGGCTGCTGAACCCGGCCCGGGGGCTGCTCAGCTCAACCCGGCCACCACCATCCCGGACCCAGCCATCGACATTCCCGATCGGGGGCTGCTCAACCCGGCTCAGGGACTGCCGACTCGTAACCCACCCTGGTGGCCATCTTCGCCGTGGTAGCAGCTCCATCTTGGGCCCTCCCAATATCAGAATTCCTGGAGAACGGGGTTCTCCCGATGGACAAAACCGAAGCCCGGCAAGTGCAGCGCCGGGCGTCCGCCTACAACATCATCAACTACGAGCTCGTCAAGCGTAGCTCCACCGGCCTGTTCCAGTGCTGCGTCGAGCAGGATCGCGGCATCGACATCCTCCTCGACATTCACCAGGGCGAGTGCGGGCACCACGCCACATCGCGATCCCTGGTGGCCAAGGCCTTCTGCCATGGTTTCTATTGGCCCACGGCCCTCGAAGACGCCGAGTCGCTCGTCCTCAAATGCGAAAGGTGCCAACGATTCAGCAAACGCAGCCACCAGCCGGCGTCAGCACTCCGCACCATACCGATCACCTGGCCCTTCGTGGTCTGGGGACTCGACATGGTGGGACCCTTCAAAACCGCTCGAGGCGGCATGACGCACCTGCTGGTGGCAGTGGACAAATTCACCAAGTGGATCGAGGCAAGACCTATCAAGAAACTGGACGGGCCAACAGCCGTACGGTTCATCAAGGATATAGCGGTACGCTACGGCATGCCGAACAGCATCATCACCGACAACGGCACCAACTTCGCCAAGGGCGCGCTCGAGTAATACTGCTCAGTCTCTAGCATCCGCCTCGACCTGGCCTTCGTGGCACATCCGCAGTCCAACGGGCAGGTCGAGTGGGCCAACAGAGTCATCCTGTTCGGCATCAAGCCGCGACTCGTCGAGCCACTCATCCGCTCACTCGGCAGCTGGCTTGACGAGTTGCGGGCAGTTCTTTGGAGTCTACGCACCACGCCGAACCGGTCTACCGGGTTCACCCCGTTCTTCCTCATTTATGGAGCCGAAGCCGTCATCCCAACCGACGTCGAGTTCGACTCGCCGCGTGTCGTGATGTACACCGAAGCTGAAGCCAGAGAGGCACGCGAAGACGGCATCGACCTGCTCGAAGAAGCACGCCTTCTAGCACTCAACCGTTCGGCCATCTACCAGCAAGGCCTAAGGCACTACCACAACAAGAAGATCAAGCCCCTCGCATTCCGAGAGGGTGACCTCGTCCTCCGACTCGTCCAAGAGCAGGCAGGCCAGCACAAGTTGTCCCCTCCGTGGGAGGGCCCATTTATCGTGAGCAGGGCCTTGCGCGATCGCAACGCCTACTACCTCATCGACGCACGCAAGTCAAAGAAGCACAAGAAGGACACCACCGGCGAAGAAACGACACAGTCGTAGAACCCGGAACTCCTCCGCCTGTTTTACAGTTAGCCGCACGAGTGTATGCATCATCGCCTTTTGTAAACGCAAGAAACTACGGGGTCCCCGAACGAGACTCGGGGGCTGCCTTTTGTCGACCAATTTATTGCGTCCTTATTTTTCTGCATCACTTCACCACTGAACCCGGCCACCGGTCCAACTCGCTCGACCCGTGGGCTCAGGGGTAGGCCGGCTCGGTCGCCACCCCGCCGCCTTACTTAGTGATTCCTGATAAAGTTGGTATGCCACGGTCCCCCACTTCGCTCTAAAACCGCAGATCCAGCTTTGGCTGTCGGCGGGCAAGCACAATGGGCCAAAGCTCCTTTACGCTTCATACACTAAGTCAAAGGCTGCCGGGTCGATCAACCCGGCCCGTCGCTCATCAAATGAGTAGCCACACGACCGGCTTCTCACCAACCGGCTAAGCCGGATTGCCGCCAGCCGGCCCAGTGGGTGTTTCGCTCGCGCTCAACGCTTCTAAGGACCCAAATCCTGCGCGCCCCTCTCGAAGAATCGAACTCCTTGTCATGGACCGGAGCCTTGGTCGTCTGACTCGCGGGGGGCGGATTGAGAAAGGAAAATTGCATGAAATCGGTTCAGAAAAGCGGAAGGCAAAGAGCAAAAAAGCACTCACGACATTTACACACAAATATTTAAAGGCCGACGGCCCGAGTTCATTACACCCTAAAACCCCCCAGTGGGTGGGTGGACCTGCTACTTAATAGATTCTACATAAAGTGTCTCGGGCATCTCCAGCGCCACGTCGCGATGTTGACGGCTCTTCCCTAGCGGCCTCCGGGTCCGGTGAGGCACCAGTGTCCTCCTCGGCATCCGCATCGCCGTAGGCGCCCGTCTCCTCCGAGCCCCCCTCCGGATCATGAAGAAGCAAGCCGTAGTCATCGCCATCCACGACCCTGCGGTCTTCCGTTCGCTCCGGATGGAACTCGTCGTGGAAGGCGAACTCGGTGATGTAGCTGGCCCGGGAGGCGACCCAGCCGGCTTGCTCCTGCAGCAACTGCTCCGAGCCGGCGCGCTGGCCCATCAGCGCGTCCAGCTAAAGATCTGGATGCCAAGACAACGCGAACCGGAGCACCAACTTAGCACCAGCACGAGCGGCGGAAACCCGCCACTCGCCAAGGCGGACCGGACCCATCTCCAACCAACGCGCTAGGCACGAGAAGCTGCGCGGATGGACAGAGTCCGGCCACAGGGCCGCCGTCATCGCAGTGCCGACCCGGGACAGCCGCTCCATCTGCGGGAAGGTCCAGGCCATCTGCGGATCCGTCCCAGACCCAGCAACCTAGGTCAGGTCACGCTGATAGAGGACGGCTTCCTCCGCCAGCCGCTGCATCTCCGGAAAGGCCCCTGTCGCAAAGGAAGAAGCAAGTTAGAACAAGAACAACAAGGAAGAAAGGTCGGGTCCTGACCCGGCAAACTACAAGAAACAACACTTACTAGAGAAGGACTCTTCCAGGTGCTGCGCCTCAAGCAACGTACGACACTGGTCCCGCTCCATGGCGCGGTCGCGCTCCCCGAGTGCCTTCTCCAGATCGGCCACCTTAGCAAGGGCCGCCTTCAGCTCGGTGTCCTTGTCTTCGGCCGCCTTCTCGGCCGCCTCACGGTGACGAGTCTCGTCCTGACGGGCCTCCTCAGCCGCGGTGGCCTGCTCCCGCAGGCGATCCACCTCGGCCTGGAGCCGGCCCTTGTCCTCGGCCAGCTGGCCATGCTGCTGGTCCACCTCGACCAGGGCCTGATGCGTCTCCACCACCTTGGTGGCCTCCGCCTTAAGGAGCTCCACCTCAGCCTCAAGGCAGCTCTTGTGACCCGCCAGTTGCTCATGCAGCCGGTTGGCTTCATCAAGAGACCGTCGGGCCGCGGCCGCCTCCGCCCTGCCTGTGCCGCCTCGATGCCAAGACGGCCAGTATCGGCAACAAGCCGGTCGTAATGATGACCGGCCCGGAGCAGCCGGGTCCGCCAAGACAGCACCTCGGCTGTGAAAAAGGAGATATCAGTAGAAGGAAAAAAGGCAAGACTTAAGATTTGGCCCAACTACTACGTAGTTGGCCCGAATCTCGGGGGCTACACCCAGTGGGTGCGCTAGCGCGCCCCAACTAGAAAAGAGCACGAAAGTACCTGCGGCGATGCGAAGTTCCTCCTCCTTGGCAGCAAGTTGCTCCTTGAGCTCCCGGTGCTTGCCCAGGAGACGGTTGAAAGCGGCAACCCGAAAGGCGTCAAGATGCTGAAAAAAGATAGAAGTCAGAACAAGGCCGACGATCTAAAGATTCGGCCCAACTACTACGTAGTTGGCACGAACCTCGGGGGCTACACCCAGTGGGTGCGCTGGCGGGCCCCCACAAAGAAGAAATTGCAAGAGGAAAAAGAAAAGGAAGATTTACCAGAACGGCACGCTCCAGGTCGCGCGTCCGCTCCACCTCGTCCTGGGCGAAGGCCTCAAGCCACTCCGTCCGGCCTCGCAGGCGGCGGATGACGGCGTCCAGCGCCGCCTCCTCCTGGGTCTGGGGCCCAAAGATAGCGGCGCCCCCGCTCCGCGCCGGCTGCGGCACGGCAGCTCGGCACTCTCCCTGCCGGGGCAGCAAGGTGTGCCCCCCGCTGGCCGCTTGTGACGCGGCCAGCACCTCCTTCAATGACCCGGACGCCGGGACGCACTGCGCCACCATCGGCCCAGCTGCCGGGGTGGCCTCTGGCACCGCCGCCCGCGGGGCCTCCTCCATAACTGGCGGCGCCTCCGGTGCCGCCGCCCGCAACGTATCCTCCAAGGCGATGCCGCCTCCACCACTATCGGCCCCCGCACGCTCGACCACGTCGGCCCGCGGCGGGGTGTCGCCCCCCACCTCCACGACCTCTTGGTCAAGGACCACCACCTCAGCCCGGCCTCCACGGCCGCGCTCCCTCACCGACGACGGCTCAAAGACCGTCGCCGCCACCACCGTGCCCTCCGACATCTCACGCCAGGCCGGCTCCATGCCGGCTCGCGCCCATGCTGCCGCCACGTCGGTCCAAGCCTGGACGGACGCAGCCTCCAACTCCACCTCGGCCCGGTTCCTGTCCCGCCAGGCCAAGGCTTCAGCGTCGCTCGGGTCCAGGCCAAGGTCCGAGTTGCCCCGTCCCTCCTTATCGGCCATGCTGGCGAGGTCGGACCGGCTCCTGCGGAATGTGGCCCCTTCAGCGGCCGCAGCCTCCGCCGCCGCCCTCGCCAGCGCGATTGGCAACCGGAAGAAGAAGGCAGAATAAGCAAAAAAGAGACAAGGCTAGCTCAAAAAATCCAGGCGCAAACAAAAAAATAAAGATTACCCTTTCAAGACGGGGACCGGGGTTGGCCTCTCGTCCCGCCACCATGCTTCTTCTTGGCCGGCCTCCCGGGCTCTGCCAGGTCTGCCATGCGCTTCGGTGCCCAGGGTCGCGGCGCGACGCTGTCTTTTTCATGCGGGTGGCTTGGTGCCGCCCCATGCGAGGACCCGGCTCCGCCCACGTCGCCGCCTCCCCCTCCCAACGCCGCTACACCAACAACCGGTGTCAGCATCACCCGCACCGCGACATAATCGACAACTCAAGACAAGTGAAGAAAGAAAGATTCAAGACTTACCCGCGCGACTCCCAGCGCCGGCGTCGGACTCGGCCACCTCCTCATCGCCGTGAGCCGCGGGCTCCTCTGGCGCCACCGGTGCCACCTGCGACAGAGCCCGGGCGTAAGGATGCCGGATCGCATTCAGAAGTATCTCCCGCTTCACGTCGGGACGAATGAGAAGATGCGCGGCAGCAAAATATGAAGACCAGACACTCACCTGCGACGTCGGGTTTGACTGGTTGTACGGCGCCTTGCCGAATCGCCAGTCCTCTCCAAGGTTAGCCTTGCAGATGTCATTCATGCCGCGAGCGACCTGCTCCGCGGACAACCGCGTCGACCCCATGCGGTTGGGGTCCTAATGCCCGATCATTTCGCTGATGAGGTAGGAGCGCCTATGAAGCGGAAGGACCCGACGAGTGATGAACGCGGAAAGGAGGTCGGTGCCGGTGAGCCCCTCCTGCGTCCTCATCACCGTCACCCGCTCGCAGAGGTTGACGATTTCCTGCGACGGGCGCCGGAGCGAGTAGCCCCAGTTCGTTTTCGCCCGCGCGGCGCGATGGCAAAGAGCGGGAGGTTGATGTGGTCCACGCCGAGGTTGCGGACATAGAAGAAGGAGTTCTGCCAATTCTTGGCAGAATCCTCCAGCGGGATCTTGGGGAAATTCACCCCCGACCGCTTCAAGATGACGGCGGCGCCGCAGTCGGCAAACTCCCTGGTCGATGGGCCCTGCTGCTTCATGAAGAAGAAGCGCGCCCAGAGGTCGATCGTTGGTTTGACCCCCAGGTACCCCTCGCACAGGGTCACGAAGCTGGAGAGCTGGACGATGGTGCTGGCGCCAAGATGGTGCGGTTGGAGCCCGAAGAACTCCAAGAACGCGCGGAAGAAGGTGCTCACCGGCAGCCCAAACCCGCGCTCGAAATGCATAAGGAAGACGACGCGCTCCTGCCCCTCGGGCCGGGGCCTCTGCTCACCGCACGGCAGGCGGACACCGACGTCCGTCTCTCGCGGCAGGCGCCGCGAAGCTCGAAGCTGTGTTTGTCCTCAGTGGTGATGTTGGAGCCCATCCAGGAGCCCGACGGGAGCGCCATGGACAGAAGAAGGAAGAAGAAGATGGACGATGGAGGATGTTCTGCTTGGAGCAATGATACGTCTCCGTTGTATCTATAATTTTTGATTGTTCTATGCCAATATTATTCACTTTCATATACTTTTTGGCAACTTTCTATATTATTTTTGGGACTAACATATTGATCCAGTGCCCAGTGCCAGTTCCTATCTGTTGCATGTTTTTTGTTTCGCAGAAACCCAATATCAAACGGAGTCCAAACGAAAAAAGACGGACGGAGATTTTTTTTGGAATATTTATGATTTTCTGGAAGTAAAATCAATGCGAAACGGTGTCCAGGGTGGTCACGAGGTAGGGGGCACGCCCTGCCCCCCCCCCAGGCGCGCCCCTGACCCTCGTGGTCCACCCGTAAGGCGGATGACGCTCTCCTTCTGGCGCAAGAAATCTAATTTTACAAGGAAGATCTGAGCGAAAGATTCACCCCAATTGGAGTTACGGATCTCCAGATATAAAGGAAACGGTTAAGGGGTAGAATCTGCCAACGCAGGGAACGCAGAAACAAAGAGATAGATCCAATCTCGGAGGGGCTCTCTCCCCTCCCAAGCCATGGGAGCCAAGGACCAGAGGGGAAACCCTTCTCCCATCTAGGGAGAAGGTCAAGGAAGAAGAAGAAGAAGGGGATCTCTCTCGCCCTTGCTTCCGGTGGCGCCAGAACGCCGCCGGGGGCCATCATCATCACCGCGATCTTCACCAACACCGCCGCCATCTTCACCAACATCTCCACCAACTCTTCCTCCCTCTATGCAGCGGTGTAACCTCTCTCTTACCCGCTGTAATCTCTACATAAACATGGTGCTCAATGCTATATATTATTCCCCAATGATGTATGGCTATCTTATGATGTTTGAGTAGATCTGTTTTGTCCTAATGGCTATTTGATGATTATGATTGGTTTGAGTTGTATGCTTTACTATGATGTGAAACAAATAGAAGAATTTGTTGCTTTTAAGGCTGCTTATGAAATTGAAGCTTTGTTTGAAAAGTATGAAGCTTTAGATGATGATGTTTATAGGCCTGAAAATCTTGCTATCCTTAGATATTGCTATGAAAATTATAAATACAATTACTATATTAATGCATTTATTAAGAAAGTCTCTGCTGTCCAAGAAGAGACTAATATTTTGCAGGAAACTATGGAAGAAGAAATTGATGAAACTGTGAGCTCATTGGATGAAAAAGATGAGGAGGAGAGCGAAGAACAAAAGGAGGAGGAGCGGATTAGCTACCCATGCCCACCTTCTAATGAGAGTAACCCTCCAACTCATACATTATTTAATTCCCCTTCGTGCTTACCGAAGGATGATTGCTATGATGATTGCTATGATGACTGTTATGATCCCATTGATTCTCTTGAAATATCCCTTTTTGATGATGCTTGCTATGCTTGTGGCCAAGATGCCAATATGAATTATGCTTATGGAGATGAACTTGCTATAGTTCCTTATGTTAAACATGAAATTGTTGCTATTGCACCCACACATGATAGTCCTATTATCTTTTTGAATTCTCCAAACTACACTATATCGGAGAAGTTTGCGCTTAGTAAGGATTATATTGATGGGTTGCCTTTTACCATTGCACATGATGATTTTGATGAACATAATATGCATGTGCTTGCTGCTCCTACTTGCAATTATTATGAGAGAGGAACTATTTCTCCACCTCTCTATGTTTCCAACACGATAGAATTGCAAGAAACTGCTTATACTATGCATTGGCCTTTACTTGGTGTGCATGAATTGTTCTTTTATGACATGCCAATGCATAGGAAGAGAGTTAGACTTCGTTGTTGCATTATATATGTTACTTTGTGCTCACTACTAAATTAAAAATCATTGTTAATTCAAATTGGCTTTAATATACCTTGGGATCCGGGTGGATTCATTACTTGAGCACTAAATGCCTAGCTTAATGGCTTTAAAGAAAGCGTTGCCAGGGAGACAACCCGGAAGTTTTAGAGAGTCATTTATTTCTGTTGAGTTCTTTTATATAGTTTAAAAACAAAAATATAAAGAGGGGAACCTAAAAACATTTCAAAAAGGAAAGTGAAAGTGAGAAAGACAAGCATTGTTGAAGTGGGAGCTAGCCTTGAACTTTGTTCATGCTCACGGAAACTTTGTGAATCTTGATTACAGAAACTTTTCATCAAAAATAATTATCCCCTTGTACAATTCCATTGTATTATAAAAATAATGTGCTAAGGTTTGCCTTTAGGATGTTTACAATGCTTGTTGGTTTGTACGGTGCAGGACAGAAACTTCGGCTGTAGTGCGCGATTTTACATTTTTAACTGCAAAGTCAAACGGTTCTGATTCCTTTTGCACTGTCTTGCTGTACAAATTGTTTATGTTGCCTAATTTTGGTAGAATTTTTGGGGTAACAGAAGTATGGTGGATGTTCAGATTGCTACAGACTGTTCTGTTTTTGACAGATTCTGTTTTTGATGCATAGTTTGCTTGTTTTGATGAATCTATCAATTTATATTAGTGGATTAAGCCATGGAAAAGTTATATTACAGTAGACACAATGCAAAAACAAAATATTAATTGGTTTTCAACAGTACTTAGAGCGGTGATTTGCTTTATTATACTAACGGATCTTACCGAGTTTTCTGTTGAAGTTTTGTGTGGATGTAGTGTCTAATCGAGGATGTTTCGATGTGAGAAGAAGGAAGATAGGCAAGAGCTCAAGCTTGGGGATGCCCGAGGCACCCCAAAGAAATATTCAAGGAGACTCAAGCGTCTAAGCTTGGGGATGCTGGGGAGGCATCCCCTCTTTCTTCAACAAGTATCGGTATGTTTTCGGATTCGTTTCGTTCATGCATTATGTGCAAGTCTTGGAGTGTCTTTTGCAATTAGGTTTTTATTTTTCTTTTATGCACCATGCTGGTATGAGATAGTCCTTGGTTGATTTATAAGAATGCTCTTTGCACTTCACTTAAATCTTTTGAGTATGGCTTTATAGAATGCTTCATGTGCTTCACTTATATTATTTAAAGTTTGGATTGCCTGTTTCTCTTCATATAGAAAACCGCCATTTGTAGAATGCTCTTTTGCTTCACTTATAATTGTTAGAGCGTGGGCATATATTTTGTATAAAGAATTAAACTCTCTTGGTTCACTTATATCTATTTAGAGAGATGACAGGAACTGGTCATTCACATGGTTAGTCATAAAATCCTACATAAGCTTGTAGATCGCTGAATATGATATGTTTGATTCCTTGCAATAGTTTTGCGATATAGAGGTGATAATATGTGGGGGGTACTAGTAGATGGTTGTGTTCAGTAAGGATGTTGGTGTTAAGGTTTGTGATTCCCTAAGCAAGCACGTATGGTCTACTAACTATGTAACCAAATTGGCGCGCATTGTATTTTGATTGCTTATCTTTGCATGAAGGTCGGGGCGCGCGATGGTTAACTCCTACCAACCTCCCCCCTAGGAGCATGCGCATAGTACTTTGTTTCTATGACTAATAGATTTTTTCAATGAGTATGTGAGTTCTTTATGACTAATGTATAGTCCATGGATTATACGCACTCTCACCCTTCCATCATTGCTAGCCTCTTCGGTACCGTGCATTGCCCTTTCTCACCTCGAGAGTTGGTGCAAACTTCGCCGGTGCATCCAAACCCTGTGATACGATACGCTCTGTCACACATAAGCCTCATTATATCTTCCTCAAAACAGCCACCATACCTACTTCTTATGGCATTTCCATAGCCATTCCGAGATATATTGCCATGCAACTTCCGTCATCATCATATTCATGACTTGATCATTCATTGTCATATTGCTTTGCATGATCGTAAGATAGCTAGCATGATGTTTTCATGGCTTGTCCATTTTTTGATGTCATTGCTATGCTAGATCATTGCACATCCCGGTACACCGCCGGAAGCATTCACATAGAGTCATATCTTTGTTCCAGTATCGAGTTGTAATATGAAGTTGTAAGTAAATAAAAGTGTGATGATCATCATTATAGAACATTGCCACATAAAAAAAGAAGGGGAAAGGCCAAAGAAGCCTAAATAAAAAAAAGGGGGCCAAAGAAGCCCACCAAAAACAGAGAAAAGAAAAGGGGCAATGTTACTATCTCTTTTTCCACACTTGTGCTTCAAAGTAGCACCATGTTCTTCATGTAGTGAGTCTCATATCTCGTGCTTCAAAGTAGCACCATGTTCTTCATATAGATTGTCTCATATGTTGTCACTTTGATATACTAGTGGGAATTTTCATTATAGAACTTGGCTTGTATATTCCAACAATGGGCTTCCTCAAATGCCCTAGGTCTTCATGAGCAAGCAAGTTGGATGCACACCCACTTAGTTTCTTTTGTTGAGCTTTCATACACTTATAGCTCTTAGTGCATCCGTTGCATGGCAATCCCTACTCCTCACATTGACATCAATTGATGGGCATCTCCATAGCCTGTCGATTAGCCGCGTTGATGTGAGACTTTCTCCCTTTTTGTCTTCACCACATAACCTCCATTATCATATTCTATTCCACCCATAGTGCTATATCCATGGCTCACGCTCATGTATTGCGTGAAGGTTGAAAAAGTTTGAGAATACTAAAGTATGAAACAATTGTTTGGCTGACACCGGGATAGGCATGAGGGGTACCTTGTGTTAAGAAAAGGGAGCATACAAGACTATATGATTTTTGTAGGGATAACTTTCTGAAGCATTGATGTTTTGAAAGACATGATTGTTTGTTGGGATGCCTAAGTATTATTGCTTTTATGTCAAATGATAGACTATTGCTTTGAATCACTCGTGTCTTAATATTCATGCCATGATTATACATATGATCAAGATTATGCTAGGTAGCATTCCACATCAAAAATTATCTTTTTTATCATTTACCTACTCGAGGACGAGCAGGAATTAAGTTTGGGGATGCTGATACGTCTCCGTCGTATCTATAATTTTTGATTGTTCTATGCCAATATTATTCACTTTCATATAATTTTTGGCAACTTTTTATATTATTTTTGGGACTAACATATTGATCCAGTGCCCAATGCCAGTTCCTATCTGTTGCATGTTTTTTGTTTCGCAGAAATCCAATATCAAACGGAGTCCAAATGGAAAAAAATGGACGGAGATTTTTTTTGGAATATTTATGATTTTCTGGAAGTAAAATCAACGTGAAACGGTGTCCAGCGTGGTCACGAGGTAGGGGGCGCGCCCCTGACCCTCGTGGTCCACCCGTAAGGCGGTTGACGCTCTCCTTCTGGCGCAAGAAAGCTAATTTTACAAGGAAGATCTGAGCGAAAGATTCACCCCAATCGGAGTTACGGATCTCCAGATAGAAAGGAAACGGTGAAGGGGTAGAATCTGCCAACGCAGGGAACGCAGAAACAAAGAGATAGATCCAATCTCGGAGGGGCTCTCTCCCCTCCCAAGCCATGGGAGCCAAGGACCAGAGGGGAAACCCTTCTCCCATCTAGGGAGAAGGTCAAGGAAGAAGAAGAAGAAGAAGGGGATCTCTCTCGCCCTTGCTTCCGGTGGCGCCAGAACGCCGCCGGGGGCCATCATCATCACCGCGATCTTCACCAACACCGCCGCCATCTTCGCCAACATCTCCACCAAATCTTCCTCCCTCTATGAAGCGGTGTAACCTCTCTCTTACCCGCTGTAATCTCTACATAAACATGGTGCTCAATGCTATATATTATTCCCCAATGATGTATGGCTATCTTATGATGTTTGAGTAGATCTGTTTTGTCCTAATGGCTATTTGATGATCGTGATTGGTTTGAGTTGTATGCTTTATTATTGGTGCTGTCCTATGGTACCCTCCGTGTCGCGCAAGCGTGAGGGATTCCCGCTGTAGGGTTTGCAATATGTTTATGATTTGCTTATGGTGGGTGGCGTGAGTGACAGAAGCACAGACCCGAGTAAGTAGGTTGTTTGCGTATGGGATAAAAGGGGACTTGATACTTTAATGCTATGGTTGGGTTTTACCTTAATGAATCTTTAGTAGTTGCGGATGCCTGCTAGAGTTCCAATCATAAGTGCATATGATCCAAGTAGAGAAAGTATGTTAGCTTATGCCTCTCCCTCAAATAAAATTGCAATAATGATTACCGGTCTACTTATCGATTGCCTAGGGGCAAATAACTTTCTCGTGACAACAAGCTCTTTACTTTTACTAATTTAGTTGTTTCTTTATCTAAACAGCCCCTAGTCTTTATTTACGTGCTCTTTACTTTGTTGCAAGCTTATCCAAAAACACCTACAAAGTACTTCTAGTTTCATACTTGTTCTAGGTAAAGCGAACGTCAAGCGTGCGTAGAGTTGTATCGATGGTCGATAGAACTTGAGGGAATATTTATTCTACCTTTAGCTCCTCGTTGGGTTCGACACTCTTACTTATCGAAAACTATTACGATCCCCTATACTTGTGGGTTATCAAGCAACGGGCGCCGCAGTGCGTCGGTTGCGAAGAGCAGAGCGAGAGCAGAGGGACAGGAGGGCGCGAGCAAGAATAATGTCCGCCGCCCCCTGCCCCCCGATTTATAACTCATGGTTCAAACGTGGGGGAGTGGGATCGTCTGCACACGCCCGTTTCACTACCCCGCAATAAGTGCGCACGTACATGCGTAGTAACTGCTCGGGGAAGTGCAACCGCCCCCTAGACGCCGCATAAATCCGCGCGCGTGGACCAAGGGCGCGCGGCGGCGGGCCCCAGCCCATCGCCTGGTCTCGTCACGCGCGTGGCCTATCAGGCCCCTCTGACTTCCGGGCGCCACGTGGCGCCTGGGCGAAGCCCAAGGGATTGCCTCAAGATTCGACAAACTCCTCGGTTCCCGCTGCGGCTGGGATGCCGCAATCCGGTTTCCGAGAAAACCGGCACACAGTGGGTGTTGCCGGACCTGGCGCTCGCAGAATCCTCCTTGCTCAAGGGGGAACTGCGAAGGGCCACTCATCCGAAGACGGCGGACCTTCACAGTTTCGGGGACTACTGTCGGGGGGATGAACCCCCGGCAGGCAAAGGAACATGAATCCTTTTCAAAAACAGCGGGGCCCGCATCGCCCCGTGAACCGGCACGCGCCTGGCCGGGTCGCTCGACCCGGCAAGACCCGCAACCCGGCCAAGCCCTCCAACCTGTCAAGGTACATCGACCCGGCCGCAGCAACGGGCGCAAGACAACTCAACCCGGCGCAACCAAGGCTTCCCCAACAAGCCAACCCCACCCGTGGCGTCCACGGCAACCCAGCCACGGGTCAGCTCCCGTCCCATCCAGGCCGTAAGATGGGACGAGACCTCAATCACCGATGACCAAGACAACAGTGTTTCCACCCATGCCTGTTGAGGGAGTTCCGGACTAGGGAGTGTCCAGATAGCCGAACTATCGTGATCGGCCGGACTCCAAGACTATGAAGATACAAGATTGAAGACTTCGTCCCGTGTCCGGATGGGACTTTCCTTGGCGTGGAAGGCAAGCTTGGCGATACGGATATGTAGATCTCCTACCATTGTAACCGACTTTGTGTAACCCTAGCCCTCTCCGGTGTCTATATAAACCGGATGGCTTTAGTCCATAGGACGAACAACAATCATACCATAGGCTAGCTTCTAGGGTTTAGCCTCCTTGATCTCGTGGTAGATCCACTCTTGTAACACACATCATCAATATTAATCAAGCAGGACGTAGGGTTTTACCTCCATCAAGAGGGCCCGAACCTGGGTAAAACATCGTGTCCCTTGTCTCCTGTTACCATCCACCTAGACGCACAGTTCGGGACCCCCTACCCGAGATCCGCCGGTTTTGACACCGACATTGGTGCTTTCATTGAGAGTTCCTCTGTGCCGTCACCGATAGGCTCGATGGCTTCTTCGATCATCATCAACGACGCAGTCCAGGGTGAGACCCTTCCTCCCCGGATAGATCTTCGTATTCGGCGGCTTTGCACTGCGGGCCAATTCGCTTGGCCAACTGGAGCAGATCGAAAGCTACGCCCCTGGCCGTCAGGTCAGATTTGGAAGTTTGAACTTCGCGGCTGACATCCGCGGGGACTTGATCCTCGATGGATTCGAGCCACAGCCGAGCGTGCCGCACTGTCAGGGCGAGCATGATTTAGCTCTGCAGCCGGACAGTACCCTGGAGGCCGCACCCAAAACCGCTCCGATCTTCAATTCGGAGCCGGCTGCGCAGATCGAGGACGGATGGCTAGACACCGCCTCGGGGGCTGCAACCTCTACGGCGATAGAGCTGAACACTGACCTTGTCCCTCATAAAGCTCGTGACTCCGAGGTGCCGGACTCCTCGCCGGACTCCGAACCTCCCGCGCCCTCCCCGATCGAATCCGATTGGGCATCGATCATGGAGTTCACCGCAGTGGACATCTTTTAACACTCACCTTTCGGCGACATCTTGAGTTCGCTAAAGTATCTCCCGTTATCAGGAGAGCCCTGGCCGGACTGCGGTCAGGACGGTTGTGATGCGGACGATGAAGAAATTCAAAGCCCACCCACCACCCACTTGGTAGCCGCTGTCGACGATCTAACTGACATGCTAGACTACGACTCTGAAGACATCGACGGTATGGACGACGATGCCGGAGACGACCAAGAACCAGCGCCTACTGGGCACTGGACAACCACCTCATCATATGTCATATACATGGTGGATATCCCAAAAGATGGGAATGGCGAAGGAACAGAGGAGGATGACCCCTCCAAAAAGAAGCCCAAGCGCCGGCGTCAGCGGCGCCGCTCTAAATCCCGCCACAGCAAGAATGAAGAATCCAGCATCGGAGATAACAATACACCAGACAGTGCCGAAGACAACCCACTCCAGCAAGATGCAGCGCAGGAGGACGGAGAGGCCAGCCCTCACGAGAGAGCGGCAAAAGAAGAGGTAGAGGATTATATGCCTCCCTCCGGAGACGAAGCGAGCCTCGACGATGACGAATTCATCGTGCCTGAGGATCCCGTCGAACAAGAGCGTTTTAAACGCAGGCTTATGGCCACGGTGAACAGCCTCAAGAAAAAGCAGCAACAGCTTAGAGCTGATCAAGATCTGCTAGCCGACAGATGGACTGAAGTCCTCGCGGCCGAAGAGCATGAGCTCGAACGCCCCTCCAAAAGCTACCCTAAACGCAAGCTGCTCCCCCGATTAGAAGAGGAAGCGTATGAACTCGCATCACCAGGAGACAATACGGCTGACCGACCACCCCGTGGTCGCGACAGAGAGGCCTCTAGGCCCTTCACTAGACCCGTACCCCGGCATCGCTCGAAAAGCACAAGGCCACAGGGGAACGCTCCGGACTTGCGAGATATATTAGAGGATAAGGCAAGACAATCAAGATCGATCTATGGATCGCGTGGGCGCCCCACGATACGTGACGACAATCGTCGCGCCAGACACAGTAAGTCTGGCCGGGCCGAACAAAATAGACAAAGCTCCCTTGAGCTCCGTCGTGATATCGCCCAGTACAGAGGCGCCACACACCCACTATGCTTCACAGATGAAGTAATGGATCATCAAATCCCCGAAGGTTTTAAACCCGTCAATATTGAATCCTATGATGGCACAATAGATCCCGCGGTTTGGATCGAAGACTATCTCCTTCACATCCACATGGCCCGCGGTGACGATCTTCACGCCATCAAATATCTCCCCCTCAAGCTTAAAGGACCAGCCCGGCATTGGCTTAACAACTTGCCAGCAGAGTCAATTGGGAGTTGGGAAGACTTGGAAGCCGCATTCCTCGATAACTTCCAAGGCGCGTATGTGCGACCACCAGACGCTGATGACCTAAGCCACATAATTCAGCATCCAGACGAATCGGCCAAACAATTCTGGACACGGTTCTTAACCAAGAAAAACCAAATTGTCGACTGTCCGGATACGGAGGCCCTCGCGGCCTTCAAGCATAATATCCGCGACGAGTGGCTTGCCCGGCACCTGGGACAGGAAAAGCTGAAATCCATGGCAGCCCTCACATCACTCATGACCCACTTCTGCGCGGGTGAGGACAGCTGGCTAGCACGCAGCAACAACCTCAGCAAAAATTCTGGCAGTCCGGACATCAAGGACCGTAGTGGCAGGTCGCGTCGTAACAAAAACAAACGCCGCATTAACGGCGACAATAGTGAGGATACGGTAGTCAATGCCGGATTCAGAGGCTCCAAGCCCGGTCAGCGGAAAAAGCCATTCAAAAGAACTACTCCGGGTCCATCCAATTTGGACCGAATACTCGACCGCTTGTGCCAGATACATGGCACCCCCGAAAAGCCAGCTAACCACACCAATAGGGACTGTTGGGTATTCAAGTAGGCAGGCAAATTAATTGCCGAAAACAATGACAAGGGGCTGCATAGCGATGACAAGGAAGAGACCCGACCGCCGAACAATAGAGGAGAGAAGGGTTTCCCCCCACAGGTGCGGACGGTGAACATGATATATGCAACGCACATACCCAAAATGGAGCGAAAGCGTGCGCTTAGGGATGTATACGCGATGGAGCCAGTTGCCCCAAAGTTCAATCCATGGTCCTCCTGCCCGATCACTTTTGACCGAAGGGACCACCCCACCAGCATCCGCCACAGCGGATTCGCCGCATTGGTCTTAGACCCAATCGTCGATGGATTTCACCTAACCAGAGTCCTGATGGACGGCGGCAGCAGCCTGAACCTGCTTTATCAGGATACAGTGCGCAAAATGGGCATAGACCCCTCAAGGATTAAACCTACCAAGACGACCTTTAAAGGCATCATACCAGGTGTAGAAGCCAATTGTACAGGCTCAATTACACTGGAAGTGGTCTTCGGATCCCCGGACAACTTCCGAAGCGAGGAGTTAATCTTCGACATAGTCCCGTTCCGCAGCGGCTATCATGCCCTGCTCGGACGTACCGTGTTCGCAAAGTTCAACGCGGTGCCGCACTACGCATACCTCAAGCTCAAAATGCCAGGCCCTCGAGGAGTCATCACGGTCAACGGAAACACTGAACGTTCTCTCCGAACGGAGGAACATACAGCGGCTCTCGCGGTAGAAGTGCAATGCAGCCTCTTAAGGCATTTCTCGAGTCCAGCCGTTAAGCGGCCGGACACGGCTAAGCGCGCCCGGAGTAAAACTCAACAAGAGCACCTGGCACGTTCCGAGCACGCGTAGCAGTGCGGCCCCAACCCCAGCCCCTGTAAAATGTCAAGACAGGTCCCTCGCGTACACCATTACGCTCTGAAGATACCATGGGCATGGGGAGAGGGGCACGACCAGGATAGGCCCAGACTGCAGCTCAACCACACCAGGGGCTCTCAAGTGTGTCGTTCTTTTTCTTTTCTTTTTTCTTTTTTACCCACAGGACTCCGTTTGTCAGAGGCCTTGTCCGGCAGTAGAACTGCCGAACTCACGATGCAACAGCCAGGGAAGGACAAAGGCTACAGTGAATATCCAGGTGGTCTCCATTACGAGCATTAAATCTGTTTTACGCACCATTCGGCAGCCTACCCCTGGAGGGGGACATGTTTAACAGTCCCATTCCTTGCTTATCGCACCATTTGTATCGTTCTGCACTTACAGCAGTCTTTCTTGAATAAACAATGCAGCACCTTCTTGCTTATAATTGCATTTCTTTTTTTTACATATGTTCATTTACGACATGTTGCATCCGTACACTTTGGTACGGCTAAAATACACCAGGGGCTTATGTTTCCCGCATTATGGTGTGATAAGTCCGAACACTTTCACAAGTGCGGCACCCCGAACTTATAGCACTATATGCATCGGCTCCGAATCATGTCTTGGGTCAATAGTTGGGTTTGCCCGGCTCCCATGTTTTGGTACCTTACGTTCCGTTATATCGGCTAAGGTAGCACTGGGAGAACCACTGCGATTGCGCCCCAGTTGAGCTGGGTTAACGCCTCAGTGGAGAAAGCTAAAACTGACCGTCATGATGAGGCGAGAGCCGATCGCTGTTCGAGAGGTTTTTTGCGAGTCCTTAAAGACTTATGCCGCTTAGAGCGAGGAGCCGGATCCTGTCCGGCCCAGGCGTGGATAGCGCCCCAAATTCGGCCTTCCGAAGACTAGGGGCTTCGCCGAAATTTAAAATTATAGAATTCTATGGCTAAGTGAGAGTGTTCAAGCATTATAAGTCCGGTTGCCTTGTTCGCTGTGTTGAGCGCCTCCCTAGATGGACCCAAAAATGGGAACAAGAGTGCTCAAGTTTATCCCGAACACCCCAGCACTCGTGGCATGGGGGCTGAAGCCGACGACTTGCCATCTCTCAGATTTGATAAACAGCCGCACAGAAGGTAATATTTTAAATTAACAAGCGTTGCTTAGCGCATATGAACTAAGTTTTCAGCGCACAGGATAACAAAATGCGAGTCTACTCAAATATTACATCTTTGGAGCACTCACCCGCAATAGTGCGGGCGCCCTTCAGCACACTCTTATAATACATCTCGGGCGTGCGATGCTCCTTGCCCTCTGGTGGCGGGTCCGTCACAAGCTTCTGGGCATCCATCTTGCCCCAGTGCACCTTTGCACGGGCAAGGGCCCACGGGCACCCTCAATACAGGCGGAGTGCTTGATGACTTCAACCCACGGGCACGCATCGACCAGCCGCCGCACCAGGCCGAAGTAGCTCCCAGGCATGGCCTCCTTAGGCCACAGCCGAACTATGAGGCCCTTCATGGCCTGTTCGGCCGCCTTGTGGAGCTCGACCAGCTGCTTCAGCTGGTCGCTAAGGGGCACCGGATGTCCGGCCTCAGCATACTGAGACCAGAAGACCTTCTCCGTCGAGCTCCCCTCCTCGGCCCGGTAGAATGCGGCAGCATCAGACACGCTGCAAGGAAGATCTGCGAACGCTCCTGGAGAGCTCCGAATTCGGGTAAGCACTAGGTAATTAACACTCACATGCTTACTTTGCATGAAAAATGCCTTACCCGCTGCTATTTTCTTCACCGCCTCAATCTCCTGGAGGGCCTTGTAGGCTTCGGCCTTAGCGGCTTTGGCACTCTTAAGGGCCGTTGCAAGCTCAGACTCTTGAGTCTTCGAGTCACGCTCCAGGCTCTCATGTTTTTTCACGAGATCCTGGAGCTCTTGCTGTACCTCCGCCACCCGCGCCTCTTGCTTCTCTCGCTCGGTGCGCTCCGCGGCCGCATTGCGTTCTGCCGCGGCCACCGCCTCTTTCAGGGTCGCCACCTCGTTAGTGGCCCCTGCAATACCCACGTTATCCTTGTCATTCTTTTTGCAACCAAAATCCTTTTCTGTAAGGTACAATTTTAATCAGGTGTTACTCACCTTCCTTGTCCTCGAGCTGCTTCTTGGCACGGCCGAGCTTGTTCTCGGACCGCTCGAGGTTTTCCTTCAAAGTATTGACCTCCGCAGTCAGTGCGGCAGACGTCAGCAGCACAGCCTGCAATCCCATATTGACATATTTTTTATGACTCCTGCGTATATCTTTTCAGATCCTCAGTCCGGCTTTTCTTTCCGAACACCGAACCGAGCATCAGGGGCTACTGTCTATGCGGTACCATTTTATACATATCGAAATTCTTACCTCAAAGCATGTTAGAAGGCTGCTGCAGGCTTCGGTCAGCCCGCTCTTGGCGAGCTGCACCTTCTGAATCACCGCACTCATAACAGTGTGGTGTTCCTCTTTGATGGAGGCGCCGTTCAGCGCCTCCAGCAAATTATCCGGCACCTCCGGTTGGACGGAGGCAGCCGGCGTCACGGTCTTGCCCTTCTTACGAAGGGGTCGCCCGCCGGACTTCGGATCCACTGTGGGTTCCGGGGCCGAGTCCGGTGCAAAGTCCGGGAGGTTGTCCTGCGACACCTCCGGGGCCTCCCCCTCCTGGTGGGTCCTTTCCTGGGATCCCACCTCGGCATCGTCCGCTTCACGGGGGTGGAGGTAGTCGAAAGAGAATCCATATCCGACGCACCTAAGGACCCGCTCGACGAAGCGGGAAGATCATCCTTGGGCGGACTGCAGGGTTGTATGCGGCATTAGAAAGACATTATGTGGCGAAAAGAAAAAACCTTGAAGTTATTCGGGAGTCCGGATACTTACGATCTCGCCAGGGGCTTGGCCCTTGGAGGCCAGTCCTCATCGTCGTCACTGGCGTTGGCGGAGCAGTCCGGGGGAAGAGTTTTTCCCTTCTTGGACCCTTCGGCCTCCCTTGTTGGGGAGGCCTTCCTTTTCTTCCCTCCCCCCGCTGGGGGAGAGGCTTTCTTCTTCTCCTCCTCGCCTTGGTGGGAGGAGTCGGCCTCGGATTCATCATCCGATAGCACCTGAAAACGGGAACTCTTCCGAGTCCCCGTGGCCTTCTTCTTGGCCTTCTTCTCCGGCACCACGTGGGGTGCCGGAGCCAGCAGCCCCGTTAGGCGGGCGTCCGTTGGGTCCTCTGGCAATGGGGCCGGACAGATAGTCTGTTCGGCCTTCGCCAGCCTGTCCTGTCAAAGGTAAAGGGAGTTTAGATCCCGCATAGAGTCAAACTATGGAAAACAAGTGGCAAAATCACTTACCTCATCAGCTGGATGCTGCGAGCGGAATCCGCGATCTTCGGTAGCAGATGCGGGAGCCTCGGTGCCCTTGAACAGCACCTTCCAGACATCTTCGTACGTAGTGTCGAAGAGCCCGCTCAGGGTCTGGTGCTGCGCCGGATCGAACTCCCACATGTTGAAACCCCGTCGTTGGCACGGGAGAATCCGGCGGATGAGCATGACCTGGACTACGTTGACAAGCTTGAGCTTCTTGTCCACCAGCTTTTGGATACAGGCTTGGAGTCCGGTCAGCTCCTCCGAATCACCCCAAATCCGGCCACTCTCTTTCCAGGAGGTGAGCCGCATAGGGATGCCAGATCTGAGTTCGGGGGCCGCTGCCCAGTCAGGGTCACGCGGCTCGGTGATGTAGAACCACCCCGATTGCCACCCGTTTATGGTTTCCGCGAAAGTGGCCTCCAGCCACGTAACATGGGACATCCTGCCCACCATGGCGCCTCCGCACTCCGCTTGGCTGCCCTTCACAACCTTCAGCTTGACACTGAAGGTCTTGAGCCACAAGCCGAAGTGGGGCTGGATGCAGAGGAAGGCCTCGCACACAACGATAAACGCCGATATGTTGAGGATGAAATTCGGGGCCAGATCATGGAAATCCAGGTCGTAGTAGAACATGAGTCCCCGGACAAAGGGATGAAGTGGGAAGCCCAGTCCGCGGAGGAAATGGGGAAGAAATACTACCCTCTCATGGGGCCTGGGGGTGGGGATGAGCTCTCCCTCGTCGGGGAGCCGGTGCGCGATGTCGCTGGACAAATATCCGGCGTCGCGCAGCTTCTGGATCTGCCCCTCCGTGACGGAGGAGGCCATCCACTTGCCTCCCGCTCCGGACATAGTTGGAGAAGGTTGAGGTGAGAAGTGCGGACTTGGGCGCTGGAGCTCGAGTTCGCGGAGATGGATAAGCCAAGGAGGAAGAAGGCGCAGGTAAAAGGGTTGGATCTTTATCCCCTTATATGGGCGGACAAAAACATGTGTCCCCACCGGCCTGGTAAAACTCGCTTATCTCCCAAGCGTCACAATCAATGGCGCGGTTGGGTTACCCACGTCCGTATTGATGGGAATCCCGGAATAAGGGGAACACGATCTCTGCTTCGACAAGACGTGCCAAGGAAACCGCTTCGCTAAACGCGCTGAGGTGGAACAATAAAAACAATTTGAGTAAAGGCTTGGTAGTGGTGTGACGTCACGCCACAAAACACGTCAGCAGATCGAACTTGTGTAATATTATTCTCTCTATGGTGGTACGTGGAATTTATTTTTGCAGAGCCGGACACTATCCTGGTGTTCACAATCTTCTATAAATTATTCGGAGGAAGAACCCGCCTTGCAATGCCGAAGACAACATGCGCGCCGGACTCGTCGTCATTGAAGCCTGGTTCAGGGGCTACTGAGGGAGTTCCGGACTAGGGGGTGTCCGAATAGCCGAACTATCGTGATCGGCCGGACTCCAAGACTATGAAGATACAAGATTGAAGACTTCGTCCCGTGTCCGGATGGGACTTTCCTTGGCGTGGAAGGCAAGCTTGGCGATACGCATATGTAGATCTCCTACCATTGTAACCGACTTTGTGTAACCCTAGCCCTCTCCGGTGTCTATATAAACCGGATGGCTTTAGTCCATAGGACGAACAACAATCATACCATAGGCTAGCTTCTAGGGTTTAGCCTCCTTGATCTCGTGGTAGATCCACTCTTGTAACACACATCATCAATATTAATCAAGCAGGACGTAGGGTTTTACCTCTATCAAGAGGGCCCAAACCTAGGTAAAACATCGTGTTCCTTGTCTCCTGTTACCATCCGCCTAGACGCACAGTTCGGGACCCCCTACCCAAGATCCGCCGGTTTTGACACCGACACCTGTGGCAACAGTACCCCTTACCTACCCGCTGACCAGGGCTGGCGTGGCAACAGTGCTCCCGCCCTCGCCGCTGATGACAGCAAGCGGCAACCTGACGGAGAGCACTGTACACGACTCGACTCGGCCACGCCCTGACGGTCGACAAGACGGCGCACAGTCCCCCTAGGCACGCGGGGCCCGGACCTAGGGGAACCCGGCGAACCACAAGCCCTCAAGCGGGACCCAGCCCGGTGTCCCGGACACACAATACGGACCCACCGACTCGGCGTATTACCATTGTAACCCTGGGTGGGTTGATCTATAAAACCCCTGAGGGAGTCCTAGACTAGGGGGTGTCCATATAGCCGAACTATCATCATCGGCCGGACTCCAAGACTATGAAGATACAAGATTGAAGACTTTGTCCCGTGTCCGGATGGGACTTTCCTTGGCGTGGAAGGCAAGCTTGGCGATACGGATATGTAGATATCCTACCATTGTAACCGACTTTGCGTAACCCTAGCCCTCTCCGGTGTCTATATAAACCGATGGTTTTAGTCCGTAGAACAATAACAACAATCATACCATAGGATAGCTTCTAGGGTTTAGCCTCCTTGATCTCGTGGTAGATCTACTCTTGTAATACCCACATCATCAATATCAATCAAGCAGGACGTAGGGTTTTACCTCCATCAAGAGGGCCCGAACCTGGGTAAAACATCGTGTCCCTTGTCTCCTGTTACCATCCGCCTAGACGCACAGTTCGGGACCCCCTACCCGAGATCTGCCGGTTTTGACACCGACATTGGTGCTTTCATTGAGAGTTCCTCTGTGTCGTCGCAATCAGGAAGGATGCCTCTTCCCATCTTTAAAGACGGTACCGTTACCAAAGGAGCTTTGGCCGCCGGTCAAGCTATCCGGCTGGGTGGTTTTCTCATGACTGCCTGTTCGGCCACCGCTTCGACAATGACCTCTCGGGTCATCAAAAGCGATATTCGCATTAACTCGGAATTCGCCGAGCAGCTGGATTCGATGGAGCTCTCTTCCGTAAACGAGCTCTTGGATCGCATCGCCGCCCTGGGAGTCACTATAGACTACAATCAGATTGGGCTTAAAACCGATCTGAGAGAAATTAACTCTCCCCAGGCTACCCACCATGTTGCTGTGGTAGAAGAACAACGCGGCGAATCTTCCCCCATGTTAAGAACCAGTTATGTCCGGATCCCCGATCCCTCCATGCCGGATTCCCACGGAGGGACGGACGTCCATTGAGTACTGAACCTAAAGTCAGGCAGCGGACTAGATTCGTTGGACGACCTCCAGCAATCCAAGCTTCAAAATCCGGAAATTCCTCGGCCTTTGAGCCTCAGATTGGGCGGGGGTCCGAATTTAGTTCCACCCGCCCACCCAAACATAAGTGATCTATCTCAAATACGGCAAGAGCACGATGAAACAGTACATCATTACTGGGCCAGATTCCTCCTGGTTATGGACAGGATAAAGGACTGCCATGAGGAAAGCGCAATCTCTATTTTCTGCAATAATTGCACGGACAAGGGAATCATGAACGCCATAAGTCGTCGCGAGGTCACGCGCTTCGCCGACCTGGCGACCATAGTACGAAAATATTGTGCGATGGAGAGTGCCTAGAAAACCGAAACTAGATTTTGGGACAATCCGGCCCTGAACACAACCTTAGTCCGGAATAAAAGGGTGCACAATGCTAAATCACCTGGGTCAAAAACCAAAAAGTAAAAAAACCCCAAAGGGTACGGAACCGTACTGGAAGAATGGCTCAGCGGACCCTGCAAAATCCATAATGCAGAAGGTGTTGGAAATATGCCCTAGAGGCAATAATAAAAGTATTATTATTATATTTCCTTGTTCATGATAATTGTCTTTTATTCATGCTATAACTGTATTATCCAGAAATCGTAATACACGTGTGAATACATAGACCACAATATGTCCCTAGTGAGCCTCTAGTTGACTAGCTCGTTGTGATCAACAGATAGTCATGGTTTCCTGGCTATGGACATTGGATGTCGTTGATAACAGGATCACATCATTAGGAGAATGATGTGATGGACAAGACCCAATCCTAAGACTAGCACAAAAGATCGTGTAGTTCATTTGCTAGAGCTTTGCCAATGTCAAGTATCTCTTCCTTCGACCATGAGAGCGTGTAACTCCTGGATACCGTAGGAGTCCTTTGGGTGTATCAAACGTCACAACGTAACTGGTTGACTATAAAGGTGCACTACAGGTATCTCCGAAAGTATCTATTGTTTTATGCGGATCGAGATTGGGATTTGTCACTCCGTGTAAACGGAGAGGTATCTCTGGGCCCACTCGGTAGG
This sequence comes from Triticum aestivum, assembly GCF_018294505.1. Classification (NCBI taxonomy): domain Eukaryota; kingdom Viridiplantae; phylum Streptophyta; class Magnoliopsida; order Poales; family Poaceae; genus Triticum; species Triticum aestivum. Next base: position 634,889,261 of record NC_057804.1, on the reverse strand, counting down.
ACATCATCATATGCGCAATGTGACCAAGGAGTTGATCACGGGATGATGTGTTACGGAACGAGTAAAGTGACTTGCCGGTAACGAGATTGAACAAGGTATTGGATACCGACGATCGAATCTCGGGCAAGTAACATACCGATAGACAAAGGGAATTGAATACGGGATTGATTAAGTCCTTGACATCGTGGTTCATCCGATGAGATCATCGTGGAACATGTGGGAGCCATCATGGGTATCCAGATCCCGCTGTTGGTTATTGACCGGAGAATGTCTCGGTCATGTCTACATGTCTCCCGAACCCGTAGGGTCTACACACTTAAGGTTCGATGACGCTAGGGTTATAAAGGAAGTTTGTATGTGGTTATCGAATGTTGTTCGGAGTCCCGGATGAGATCCCGGACGTCACGAGGAGTTCCGGAATGGTCCGGAGGTAAAGATTTATATATGGGAAGTCCTATTTTGGCCACCGGAAAATGTTCGGGATTTTTCGGCATTGTACCGGGAAGGTTCTAGAAGGTTCCGGAGTGGGGCCCACCTGCATGGGGGGACCCACATGGACGTGGGTAGTGGGGGCAAGGCCCCACACCCCTGGTCAAGGCGCACCAAGATCCCCCCTTAGAAGGAATAAGATCATATCCCGAAGGGATAAGATCAAGATCCCTAAAAAGGGGGGATAACAATCGGTGGGGAAGGAAATAATGAGATTTCTTTCCTCCCACCTTGGCCAACGCCCCAATGGACTTGGAGGGCAAGAAACCAGCCCCTCCACCCCTATATATAGTGGGGAGGCGCATGGGAGCTATACACGAAGTTCTGGCACAGCCCTACCTCTCTCCCTACTCCTCCTCTCCCATGGTGCTTGGCGAAGCCCTGCTGGATTGCCACGCTCCTCCACCACCACCACGCCGTTGTGCTGCTGTTGGATGGAGTCTTCCTCAACCTCTCCCTCTCTCCTTGCTGGATCAAGGCATGGGAGACGTCATCGGGCTGTACGTGTGTTGAACGCGGAGGTGCCGTGCGTTCGGCACTTGATCATCGGTGATTTGAATCACGACAAGTACGACTCCATCAACCCCGTTCACTTGAACGCTTCCGCTTAGCGATCTACAAGGGTATGTAGATGCACTCTCTTTCTACTCGTTGCTGGTCTCTCCATAGATAGATCTTGGTGACACGTAGGAAAATTTTGAATTTCTGCTACATTCCCCAACAGTGGCATCATGAGCTAGGTTTATTGCGTAGATTCTTTGCACGAGTAGAACACAAAGTAGTTGTGGGCGTTGATGTTGTTCAATATGCTTACCGTTACTAGTCCAATCTTGTTTCGACGGTATTGTGGGATGAAGCGGCCCGGACCAACCTTACACGTACTCTTACGTGAGACAGGTTCCACCGATTGAGATGCACTTGGTGCATAAGGTGGCTAGCGGGTGCCAGTCTCTCCCACTTTAGTCGGAACGGATTCGATGAAAAGGGTCCTTATGAAGGGTAAATAGCAATTGGCATATCACGTTGTGGTTTTGCGTAGGTAAGAAACGTTCTTGCTAGAAACCCATAGCAGCCACGTAAAACATGCAAACAACAATTAGAGGACGTCTAACTTGTTTTTGCAGGGTATGCTATGTGATGTGATATGGCCAAGAAGAATGTGATGAATGATATGTGATGTATGAGATTGATCATGTTCTTGTAATAGGATTCACGACTTGCATGTCGATGAGTATGACAACCGGCAGGAGCCATAGGAGTTGTCTTTATTTATTGTATGACATGCGTGTCATTTAACAACGCCATGTAAATTACTTTACTTTATTGCTAAACGCGTTAGCCATAGAAGTAGAAGTAGTCGTTGGCGTGACAACTTCATGAAGACACGATGATGGAGATCATGATGATGGAGATCATGGTGTCATGCCGGTGACAAGATGATCATGGAGCCCCGAAGATGAAGATCAAAGGAGCTATATGATATTGGCCATATCATGTCACTACTCTATTTGATTGCATGTGATGTTTATCATGTTTATGCATCTTGTTTACTTAGGACGACGGTAGTAAATAAGATGATCCCTTACAAAATTTCAAGAAGTGTTCTCCCCTAACTGTGCACCGTTGCTACAGTTCGTCGCTTCTAAGCACCACGTGATGATCGGGTGTGATGGATTCTTACGTTCACATACAACGGGTGTAAGACAGTTTTACACAGCGAAAACACTTAGGGTTAACTTGACGAGCCTAGCATGTACAGACATGGCCTCGGAACACGGAGACCGAAAGGTCGAGCATGAGTCGTATAGTAGATACGATCAACATGAAGATGTTCACCGATGATGACTAGTCCGTCTCACGTGATGATCGGACACGGCCTAGTTGACTCGGATCATGTAATCACTTAGATGACCAGAGGGATGTCTATCTGAGTGGGAGTTCATAAGATGAACTTAATTATCCTGAACATAGTCAAAAGATCTTTTGCAAATTATGTCGTAGCTCGCGCTTTAGTTCTACTGTTTTAGATATGTTCCTAGAGAAAATATAGTTGAAAGTTGATAGTAGCAATTATGCGGACAGTAGAACGCTTATGTCCTTAATGCACTGCTCAGTGTGCTGAACCCCAAACATCGTTTGTGGATGTTTCGAACATCGAACATACACGTTTTGATAACTACGTGATAGTTCAGTTAAATGGTTTAAGTAGAGGCACCAAAGACGTTTTCGAAACGTCGCAGAACATATGAGATGTTTCGAGGGCTGAAATGGGGATTTCAGGCTCGTGCCCACGTCAAGAGGTATAAGACCTCCGACGATTTTCTTAACCTGCAAACTAAGGAAGAAAAGCTCAATCGTTGAGCTTGTGCTCAGATTGTCTGAGTGCTACAATCACTTGAATCGAGTGGGAGTTGATCCTCCAGATGAGATAGTGATGTTTCCCCAAAGTCATTGCCACCAAGCTGCTAGAGCTTCGTGATGAACTATAACATATCAGGGATAGATATGATGATCCTTGAAATATTCATGATGTTTGAGACCGCGAAAGTAGAAATCAAGAAGGAGCATCAATTGTTGATGGTTGGTGAAACCACTAGTTTCAAGAAGGGCAAGGGAACAAAGGGATACTTCATGAAACGGCAATTCAGCTGCTGCTCTAGTGAAGAAACCCAAGGTTGAACCCAAACCCGAGACTAAGTGCTTCTGTAATAAGGGGAACAGCCACTGGAGCAGAACTACCCTAGATACTTGGTAGATGAGAAGGCTGGCAAGGTCGATAGAAGTATATTGGATATACATTATGCTAATGTGTACTTTACTAGTACTCCTAGTAGCACCAGGGTATAAGATACCGGTTCGGTTGCTAAGTGTTAGTAACTCGAAATAAAGAGCTACGAAATAAACGGAGACTAGCTAAAGGTGAGCCGACGATATGTGTTGGAAGCATTTCCAAGTTTGATGTGATCAAACATCGCACGCTCCCTCTACCATCAAGATTAGTATTAAACCTGAATAATTGTCATTTGTTGCTTGCGTTGAGCATAGACATGATTGGATTATGTCTATCGCAATACGGTTATTCATTTAAGGAGAATAATGGTTACTCTATTTATTTGAATAAAACCTTCAATGGTCTTGCACCTAAAGGAATGGTTTATTGAATCTCGATCGTAGTGATACATATTTTCATGCCAAAAGATATAAGATAGTAATGATAGTACCACTTACTTGTGGCACTGCCATGTAAGTCATAATGGTATAAAACGCATGAAGAAGCTCCATGTTGATGGATCTTTGGACTCACTCGTTTAGAAAAGTTTGAGACATGCGAACCATGTCTATTGGTGTATATGCATGAAGAAACTCCATGCAAATGGACCGTTTGAACTCACTTGATTTTGAATCACTTGAGACATGCAAATCATACCACATGGGCGAGATGACTGAAAGCCTCGTTTCAGTAAAATGGAACAAGATAGTAATTTGTTGGAAGTAACACATTTTGATGTGTGCAATCCAATGAGTGCTGAGGCATGCAGTGAATATCGTTATGATCTTACTTCACAGATGATTCGAGTAGATGTTGAGAATATTTACTTGATGAAACACAAGTCTGAATTATTGAATGGTTCAAGTAATTTCAGAGTGAAGTTTAAGATCTTCGTGACAAGATGATAGAATGTCTATGATATGATCATGGAGATGAATATCTGAGTTACGAGTTTTGGCACACAATTAAGACATTGTGGAAATTGTTTCGCAATTAATACCGCCTGGAACACCATAGTGTGATGGTGTGTCTGAACATCATAGTTGCACCCTATTGGATATGGTGCGTACCATGATGTCTCTTATCGAATTACCACTATTGTTCATGGGTTAGGCATTAGAGACAACCACATTTACTTTAATAGGGTACCACATAATTCCGTTGAGATGACACCGTATGAATTATGGTTTAGAGAAACCTAAGTTGTCGTTTCTTAAAAGTTTGGGGCTACGACACTTATGTGAAAAAGTTTCAGGCTGATAAGCTAGAACCCAAAGCGGATAAATGCATCTTCATAGGACACCCAAAACAGTTGGGTATACCTCCTGTCTCAGATCCAAAAGCAATAAAGGATTGTTTCTTGAATCAGGTCCTTTCTCGAGGAAAGGTTTCTCTCGAAAGAATTGAGTGGGAGGATGGTGGAGACTTGATGAGGTTATTGAACCATCACTTCAACCAGTGTGTAGCAGGGCACAGGAAGTTGTTCCCGTGGCACCTACACCAATTGAAGTGGAAGCTTATGATAGTGATCATGAAACTTCAGATCAAGTCACTCCCAAACCTCGTAGGATGACAAGGATGCGTACTACTTGAGAGTGGTACGTAATCCTGTCTTGGAAGTCATGTTGCTAGACAACAATGAGCCTACGAGCTATGGAGAAGCGATGGTGGGCCCGGATTCCGATAAATGACTTGAGGCCATAAAATCCAAGAGAGGATCCATGTATGAAAACAAAGTGAAGACTTTGGCAGAATGGCTCGATGGTCGTAAGGCAAATGAGTACGGATGGATTTTAAAAGGAAGACAGACAATGATGGTAAGAATTACCATTAAGAAAGCTCGACTTGTCGTTAAGATGTTTTCCGACAAGTTCAAGGAGTTGACTACGATGAGATTTTCTCACTCGTAGCGATGCTAAGAGTCTGTTGGAATTATATTAGCGATTACTGCATTATTTATGAAATCTTGCAGATAGGATGTCAAAACATTGTTTCCTCGACGATTTTCTTGAGGAAAGGTTGTATGTGATACAACCGGAAGGTTTTGTCAATCCCGAAAGATGCTAATAAGTATGCAAAGCTCCAGCAATCCTTCTAAGGACTGGAGTGAGCATCTCGGAGTTGGAATGTATGCTTTGATGATGATCAAAGATTTTGGGTTTGTACAAAGTTTATGAGAAACTTGTATTTCCAAAGAAGTGAGTGGGAGCACTATAGAATTTCTGATGAGTATATGTTGTTGACATATTGTTGATCAGAAATGACGTAGAATTTCTGGAAAGCATATAGGGTTATTTTGAAAGTGTTTTTCAATGGAAAGCCTGGATTAAGCTACTTGAACATTGAGCATCAAGATCTATAAGGATAGATCAAAATGCTTAATAATACTTTCAAATGAGCACATACCTTGACATGATCTTGAAGGTGTGCAAGATGGACCAGTCAAAGAAGGAGTTCTTGCCTGAGTTGTAAGGTACGAAGTTAAGACTTAAAGCTCGACCTCGGCAGAATAGAGAGAAAGGACGAAGGTCGTCCCCTATGCTTAAGACATAGGCTCTACAGTATGCCATGCTGAGTACCGCACCTGAAGTGTGCCTTGCCATGAGTCAGTCAAGGGGTACAAGAGTGATCCATGAATGGATCACAGACAGCGGTCAAAGTTATCCTTGGTAACTAGTGGACTAAGGAATTTTCTCGATTATGGAGGTGTTAAAAGAGTTCGTCGTAAAGGTTACGTCGATGCAAGCTTAACACCTATCCGGATAGCTCTAAGAAGAGATACCGGATACATATTATGGGGCAACAATTTAGAATAGCTCCAAGTAGAACAGTTATTTGGAATAGCTCCAAATAGAGCGTGGTAGCTACATCTAGGAGATGACATGGAGATTTGTAAAGCACACACGGATCTAAAAGGTTCGGACCCGTTGACTAAAACCTCTCTCACAAGCAACATGATCAAACATAAAACTCATTGAGTGTTAATCACATAGTGATGTGAACTAGACTACTGACTCTAGTAAACTCTTGGGTATTAGTCACATGGCGATGTGACCTGTGAGTGTTAATCACATGGCGATGTGAACTAGATTATTGACTCTAGTGCAAGTGGGAGACTGTTGGAAATATGCCCTAGAGGCAATAATAAAAGTATTATTATTATATTTCCTTGTTCATGATAATTGTCTTTTATTCATGCTATAACTGTATTATCCGGAAATCGTAATACACGTGTGAATACATAGACCACAATATGTCCCTAGTGAGCCTCTAGTTGACTAGCTCGTTGTGATCAACAGATAGTCATGGTTTCCTGGCTATGGACATTGGATGTCGTTGATAACGGGATCACATCATTAGGAGAATGATGTGATGGACAAGACCCAATCCTAAGACTAGCACAAAAGATCGTGTAGTTCATTTGCTAGAGCTTTGCCAATGTCAAGTATCTCTTCCTTCGACCATGAGAGCGTGTAACTCCTGGATACCGTAGGAGTGCTTTGGGTGTATCAAACGTCACAACGTAACTGGGTGACTATAAAGGTGCACTACAGGTATCTCCGAAAGTATCTATTGTTTTATGCGGATCGAGACTGGGATTTGTCACTCCATGTAAACGGAGAGGTATCTCTAGGCCCACTCGGTAGGACATCATCATATGCGCAATGTGACCAAGGAGTTGATCACGGGATGATGTGTTACGGAACGAGTAAAGTGACTTGCCGGTAACGAGATTGAACAAGGTATTGGATACTAACGATCGAATCTCGGGCAAGTAACATACCGATAGACAAAGGGAATTGAATACGGGATTGATTAAGTCCTTGACATCGTGGTTCATCCGATGAGATCATCGTGGAACATGTGGGAGCCATCATGGGTATCCAGATCCCGCTGTTGGTTATTGACCGGAGAACGTCTCGGTCATGTCTATATGTCTCCCGAACCCGTAGGGTCTACACACTTAAGGTTCGATGACGCTAGGGTTATAAAGGAAGTTTGTATGTGGTTACCGAATGTTGTTCGGAGTCCCGGATGAGATCCCGGACGTCACGAGGAGTTCCGGAATGGTTCGGAGGTAAAGATTTATATATGGGAAGTCCTATTTTGGCCACCGGAAAATGTTCGGGATTTTTCGGTATTGTACCGGGAAGGTTCTAGAAGGTTCCGGAGTGGGGCCCACCTGCATGGGGGGACCCACATGGACGTGGGTAGTGGGGGCAAGGCCCCACACCCCTGGTCAAGGCGCACCAAGATCCCCCCTTAGAAGGAATAAGATCATATCCCGAAGGGATAAGATCAAGATCCCTAAAAAGGGGGGATAACAATCGGTGGGGAAGGAAATAATGAGATTTCTTTCCTCCCACCTTGGCCAATGCCCCAATGGACTTGGAGGGCAAGAAACCAACCCCTCCACCCCTATATATAGTGGGGAGGCGCATGGGAGCTATACACGAAGTTCTGGCACAGCCCTACCTCTCTCCCTACTCCTCCTCTCCCATGGTGCTTGGCGAAGCCCTGCTGGATTGCCACGCTCCTCCACCACCACCACGCCGTTGTGCTGCTGTTGGATGGAGTCTTCCTCAACCTCTCCCTCTCTCCTTGCTGGATCAAGGCGTGGGAGACGTCACCGGGCTGTACGTGTGTTGAACGCGGAGGTGCCGTGCGTTCGGCACTTGATCATCGGTGATTTGAATCACGACAAGTACGACTCCATCAACCCCGTTCACTTGAACGCTTCCTCTTAGCAATCTACAAGGGTATGTAGATGCACTCTCTTTCTACTCGTTGCTGGTCTCTCCATAGATAGATCTTGGTGACACGTAGGAAAATTTTGAATTTCTGCTACGTTCCCCAACAGAAGGCGCCACTCCAACACATAGCCTTCGGGCATGTTGGATACTACGACAGGTGGCCAAAAGTGGCGAAGGGCTTCTAGCCCCGGACAACCAGCCCAACAGCACCAGTACGGTATCAACAGTCTTCGAGACTTTCGCATCAAATAATATGCGGAAACGAACAATCCGCAGCCTTGCCGAAGTCTACCAAGTAGCAACAACAAATCCATGGAGCGACACGGCTATCACCTTCAATGCCAGCGACGAACCTAAATCCCGAACAGCCCGAGCACCAGCCGCATTGGTCCTCAGTCCCATAGTGGACGGCTTTCGTCTTACCAAGGTACTCATGGATGGCGGCAGCGGATTAAACCTCATCTACGAGGAAACTCTCGGAAAAATGGAAATAGACTGGAGCCGCATTGAGCGAAGCAGCACAACCTTTAGAGGAATAATCCCTAGTCGGGAAGTACGCTGCACAGGAAAAATCACACTAGATGTGGTGTTCGGCTCGCCGGACAACTACAGGTCTGAGGAAGTCACGTTTCATGTGGCCCCGTTCAGCAGCGGATATCACGCTCTATTAGGACGAGAGGCATTCACAATTTTCCAAGCCATACCCCATTGCGGGTACATGAAGCTCAAAATGCCCGGGCACAATGGAATCATCACTCTGATCAGTGATCCGGACATAGCACTCCGCGCCGAAAACAAGACAGCCGCACTAGCCCTAGAGGCACTATCCGAAGCACTAGCGGCAGAATAACTCACGGCACTATGCTCCATGGTGAATAGGGATGATGTGATACTCGACAAGAGATCTAAGTCGACGTCTTTCAAACCAGCAGACGAAATAATCAAATTCCAGGTCCATCCTACGGACCCCACAAAGACGGCCTCCATTGGGGCACAATTAAACCTTGATGTAGAAGCCGCACTACGAGAATTCCTTCGGGAAAATTGGGACATTTTTTCCTGGCACCCTTCAGATATGCCAGGAATCCCACGCAGACTGGCAGAGCACAACCTAAATATCCTAAAAGGATTCAAGCCAGTCAAACAGGCTCTTCGACGATTTTCCGAACCCAAAAGACAGGCAATGGGAGAGGAGCTAGCCAAACTATTGGAAGCCGGATTCGTCAGAGATATAAAACATCCGGAATGCCTAGCAAACCTGGTAATGGTACCAAAAAAGGACAAATCCTGGCGCCTTTGTGTGGATTTTAAAGACCTTAATAAGGCCTGTCCAAAGGATCCTTTCCCTCTCCCCCGCATCGACCAAATCATCGATGCTACCGCGGGGCACGATTCATTGTGTTTCCTCGATGCATACTCCGGATACCATCAAATCAAGATGGCGGAAACAGACCAGGCCGCAACGGCATTCATTACTCCATGCAGACCATTCTGCTTCAACACAATGCCCTTCGGACTTAAAAACGCCGGCGCAACATATCAGCTCATGATTCAGACATGTCTGGCTACCCAGATCGGCAAAACAGTGGAGGCATACGTAGACGATGTGGTCGTCAAAACCAAACACGTCGAAACTCTAATAGACGATTTGAGGCTCACATTCGACAACCTCTGAGCATATGACATTAAGCTTAACCTGGAAAAATGCGTTTTTGGCGTACCAGCCGGAAAGCTCTTGGGCTTCATTGTATCCGGTAGAGGAATTGAAGCAAACCCAGCCAAGATCCGAGCTCTGTCACAATTGGACATCCCAAAAGACCTCAAACAAATACAAAAATTGACTGGATGCGTGGCGGCCCTAAGCCGCTTCATCTCCCGTTTGGGAGAAAAGCAATGCCCCTCTACCGCCTCCTCAGGCTCACCGAACACTTCGAATGGACGGATGCTGCCACAGCCGGACTCGAAGACATAAAGGCCATACTGGCAACAAATCCGGTCCTGGCCGCACCCAACTTGGGCGAACCAATGTTGTTATATATCGCAGCAACACATCAGGTTGTAAGCGCGGTGCTCGTCGTCGAACGAGAAACAGAAGGGCACAAATTCCCTCTTCAAAAACCAGTGTACTACGTATCCACTGTCCTAACTCCATGTAAGTCCCAGTACCCACATTATCAAAAGATAGCGTACGCGGTGTTCATGGCATCCCGGAAGCTGCGACTCTACTTTCAAGAGTGTTCGATAACAGTGGCCTCCGAAGTACCTCTCAATGACATCATAAACAATCGCGACGCGATGGGCAGGATTGCAAAATGGGCCATTGAGCTTTTACCATTCGATATAACCTATAAACCGCAGTGAGCTATAAAGTCGCAAGTTTTGGCTGACTTCGTCGCTGAATGGACTGAAGCCGAACTCCCTAAAGAGTACGGCGCATACTCCAATTGGATTATGCACTTCGACGGCTCTAAAATGTTGGCCGTCTTGGGGGCTGGCATCGTCTTGATGTCCCCAACCGGAGATACAGTCCAATACGTACTTCAAATAATGTACACGGACTCCAACAACGCAGCCGAATACGAGGCCCTTCTACATGGTCTCCGGATGGCCATCTCCATGGGCATTCAATGCCTAGAGGTCCGCGGGGATTCAAACCTCGCAATATCCCAGGTAAATGGAGACTTTGACGCCAAGGATCCGAAAATGGCAGCCTACTGTAATGCCGTCTTAAAAATGTTAGGTCGGTTCGAAGGACTCGAATTCCACCACGTAGCCCGGGACAACAACCAGGCAGCCGACGTGTTGGCACGCATCGGCGCAAAACGCGACGCCGTCCCTCCAAACATCTTCCTGGAGCGGCTCTTTAAGCCATCCGTACTATGGGAAGAGGAGTCCGGAAATAGCAACCTAGAACTAACCGCGCCACCCAACACGGAACATTCTGACACAATCGGTGGCTTAGCCAATGAAATAACACCCTCAGCCCACAAAATAATGGCAGTAATCGCCCCGTTGACGGAACCATTCCTAGCCTACTTAACTAGGCAGGAACTCCCCGAAGACCAAAATGAGGCCCGCTGCATAGTTCGGCGATCTAAAGCCTACAAGGTCCATGAGGGAGAGCTTTATAAGAAAAGCCCAACTGGAGTCCTTCAAAGGTGTATCTCCAAAGAGGAAGGGCGAAATCTCCTGGCTGAAATTCACGCCGGACTCGGTGGGCACCACGCCACAGCTCGGGCCCTTGTAGGCAAGGCCTTCCGTACAGGATTTTATTGGCCAACTGCCCAGGCAGATGCTCAGGACTTAGTCCAACGATGCGTCGGTTGCCAGCTCTTTGCTAATCAAAGCCACATGCCACCCACCGCCCTCAAAACTATACCCATCACCTGGCCGTTCGCGGTCTGGGGGCTTGATATGGTTGGACCCCTTAAAGGGGGAACCCACAAGGAAAAATACATATTGGTCATGGTGGACAAATTCACCAAATGGATAGAGGCCAAGCCAGTTAAAACGGCCAAATCTGGACCCGTGATAGACTTCATATCCGGGGTAGTACACCGTTATGGTGTCCCCCACAGCATCATCACTGATAACGGCACGAACTTCATAGCCGACAAGGTTAAACTCTGGTGCAAAAATATGGGCATCAAGCTCGACTACGCTTCAGTCTATCACCCACAAACTAACGGTCAAGTCGAGCGAGCAAATGGTCTAATCATCAGCGGCATCAAACCCAGACTAGTGCGGTCCCTCAAGGAATCTAACACAAACTGGGTAGAGGAGCTTGACTCCGTACTCTGGGGGCTACGGACCACGCCAAACCATACTACCGGATTCACACCATTTTTTATGGTGTACGGCGCAGAGGCAGTTCTGCCCTGCGATATAATTCATGACTCACCTCGCGTGCGCATGTACGAAGAAAGAGAAGCCGAGTTGGATCGGCAGGACAGTTTGGACGCCTTAGAGGAGGAGCGGGACGTGGCAAAAGATCGTTCCGCATTCTATCAGCAGCAGGCTCGAAGATATCAAAGAAGAGAAGTACGGGCCAAAACTTACAATGTTGGCGAACTTGTTCTACGCCTGCCGGACAAGAAAAAGGACAAACTTAAGCCCAAGTGGGAAAGTCCCTTCATCATCGACCAAGTCCTGACCGGCGGAGCATACCGTCTACGTAACGCATCTGACAACCGACTCGAGCCGAACCCATGGAACACAGCCCGTCTCCGAAGATTCTACGCCTAACGCCGGACTTAGAGTTCGTCTCCCTCCTCCGTCCACCTTTTACATTTTCACTGTTTCTTGTCCCCCTCCTTCTTCCCACTTTTTTTCAATGCCTTTGATAGGCTGATCTGCGCATTCTTCGCACACACTTGATGTGCTCCTAGCACTCATTATACCTGGGGGCTTCTTTAATAGAAGCTTATTTATACGGGCTTCATGCCCAACACATGTGTCATACTTCCGCATGTACCTTTTATTCACCATTATATGCATCGATATGACTTAAGTTTTGGCCAAGCTGGGTTGCCTGGCTCCTGTGCTTACCCCTACGTTCCCGATTGTTCGGCTAGGAGGTAAAGGGAGCACCTCTGCGATTGTTACTGCCGGGTCAGCCGGATGTGTACCTCAGACTGGGTGAAGCCGAAAGCTAGCGTTCTTAAGAGAATATTCGGTCGGTGACTTGAAAGATGATTTATTACTTATTTAACTTATCTGCCCCCAGATGCTTTTTCTGCTCTTTTCGCAGTGTGGGCATGCACTTTAGGGCATGCCTCCCAGGGAAAGGAACCCCTAACGGAACTATTCTCCCTGGAAGATGTTTCTTACTAACCATGTAATATAACATAACTAGTTGGGCACTTGTCTGATAAAGCACTAATGACCCCTACGCCTGGTCTCCATGCATGCCCTGATTTTTTTCATAACTGAGAAGGTATTCGGACACACTCCGGACTCTAGGGTCCCGAGGTTGAAGCGAAAAGGTCGGCAAAGACAAACGATCTACAATCTGGCTAGAAGGCATTTTACATGTCATTTTAAAATAAATCGTCAAATTGACTGATTGTATTCCTCTTCAATCCCGTCTAGCAGGCTGTCTAATTTATAGTCCTGTTGGGAATACCTAGCGGCCAACTCTACTTGGCCATACATCAAGCTCACAGGGATCTCCTTCCCATCGGGCCCCACAGGCCCGACCTCGGCCATGTGGTTCGGATCCGCCTTCTTGTACCACGTCTTCACCATGGCCCAGGCCTCCCTGGCACCTTGACGGCAGGCCAATATCTTCCACAGACGGAAGCACTGTCGTGCTCCCTGAAGCTTCTCGGCAAGCCCTTCAAGGCTTTCAGGTAGGGAGACGGACGGCCATAAGGCCCGAGCGACGCCACTCATCGCTTGCCGAACACGTTCGTGCAGTTGCATCAGCTCGGGGAGTTGGTCACCCGTTGAACCGGGCATTCCCTCCGCAGGGCGACCTGTGAGCACACCTAAAGACACATTTCTGTCAATCGAATTCCTCGCCAAATTCTTCTTTTCAAAGGAATTTGCTCAAGCACTTACTATAAATGCCGCGACGAAGCCGCTGATTCTCCTTCACGGAGCCAGACAGCTGGGCCTGAACATCTTTCAGCTCTTCTCCTAGATGGGTGTGGGCATCTTGGAGCTTGTTCCTCTCTTGCTGCACCTTCGTAAGCACCCTCTCGCCGGCCTTCAGCTGACGCAGTAGCTGTTGCTTGTCCGGATCTAGTCCGGCGCCCTCTGCAATATTATTGTCAGATTTACGCACACGCCGCACTTTGTTAACTACTTATCTTTTTGAACTATGTATTACCAGCGGGGGTCTCTGTGGCTCCCCCTGTGGCGGCCAGTGCGGCCTCAAGTTGGGCCTTGCACTCTTGAAGCTCCTGGGACAGGTGCGTATTCTTCTTCGTAAGATCCTGCATAACAAATGATCCTTAAATCAGTTATTTTAACTATTTTAAGTCTCGGGGGCTACTGGCATATATAACTATTAAAATTACTTACCCGTATGTCCTTCACATACTGCTCCGTGGCTCTGGTTAAACCATCTTGGGCGGCACGGAGGTGCACGTCTCCCGCATCAAAGGCATTCAACGCCTCCGGGGAGAAACACGCGTCACGAAGAACTGTCTAGCGACGCCTGTGATTCATGGCGCTCTCCACCTCAGACCGGGTGGCGGACAGCCTGTCGGCATCCTCCGTTGGAGGAGCATCCGGCTCATGCCTTGTGTTCGCCTCCCCTTCCGGACCACGCGTTGGAGCTTGGCTGGTGGAGGCTTGATTAGCAACCTCTCCGGACACTGTCCGGTGAGCGCTCTTTCTCCTGGAAAAGTTATGAGCATTAATATACCTCCTAGGGATCCTTCCCTTAAAAACAGCGGTGTGCCATACCGTTGCGGCGACGTTTCGATTCGCGTCGCACTCCTCTTCCCCCTGCTGGGCCAAACTGACCCTTGCTGGTCAGCCGCCGCGGGTTCGGCTTCCTGCCTTAAAGGCGCCTCCTGCGATGCACTATCAGTATAGGATGGTCAAAAATGAGCATGGATCAGATGATGGTGTCAAGACCTCGATCGTACTCACCTGGGAGGCCGGAAATAAACCGGGGTACTCAGCCGTAATGGCGACTAGAGCATTGTCCATGCTAAGTTGGTGGAACACCCCGTCAATCAGCTCCACCTTTATGTCCGGATCCTCTTCGGAGGCCGGATCAGGGGATCGTTCCGGATCCTCGGGCTGTGGAGTTAGGCTTTGTATGCCCTCCACGTCCCGGCGCAGCTCCTGCGTCGAAATCACAAAAGTAAGATATTTGACTTTGGAAATATGGATCGAATAGATTAACGTCCGCTTACCCAGCTCCGAGGGTTATTCATGGAGAATCCATTCAATGGAATCGTGCGGAGGAAGTACTCCTCCTCCCCCTTGTACAAGCCGGACAGGATCTTTACCAGATCGGCGGCCGAGCCCGGCCCTCTGCGGCCATGACGGGTGGCGTCGTCTTCCCCGTTGAAATCCCACATAGGGTGGCCCTATATTGGAGCGGCTACACCCCTCGCATAATGCACGTGGCCATGATTCCAGTCATGGTCAATCCGGAGTGGGCCAGTAACCTAATCCGGCCCATCAGATAATGAACGCTCCCATCATCCTCCCGTTGAGGGCTCCGCGGGCGCCAACTCAGGCGTTTCTTCAAGGGAGCATTGCTGAACTCCGGGAGGCCGATCCGAACTGGATCCGGCAGAGGGGCGTCCTCCATGTAGAACCATTCCGAAGGCCAGTCTTCGGACGCCTTCTTCGGGATGCCGGATAGATATCCGGTCCCGGCGATGCGCCATATTTCGGCTCCGCCCACTTGATATATCGACCCCTCATGAGAACGGGGTACGAGGCAAAACAATCTCTTCCACAGCGCAAAATGGGGCTCGATGCCCAAGAACAGCTCGCAAAGAGTTACAAAGCCCGCGATGTGCAAAATGGAGGCAGGTGTAAGGTGGTGAAGCTGGAGTCCGTAGAACTCCAGGAGCCCCCGGAGAAACGGATGTATGGGAAATCTGAGTCCCCTTATTAGATAAGGGACGAAGCATACCCGCTCTCCTTTGGAAGGGTTGGGGACGCTCTCCGCCTGCTTTCCACCCTTGAAGGTGGCCAGTCCGGCTCGAACCGGAACCATGAAGGCTGGGGGAAGATATCCCTCGGTTTGGACCGCCACTAGCTCGCTGTGCGAAACTGAGCATCTCCCCCAATCTCCCGGCTGAGAGCTGGGAGCGCGAGAGGAGGAGCCGCGTCGACTATCCATGATAGAATGGATTTTTGTCAGAGGCACTTCGATGAGTACTTGCGGAAGGAGGATGGTGTGAGTTGGATCTAGATCCTCGCCTCTCTTATAGGCGGTTCGTTCGCACGGCTAGGGGGTAAAATGTAAAAATACCCTAGCTTTTCGCATTCATACGACACGTGGAAGAGGGCCATTATTGGGCGTAGAAGCCAAGGAGCACAACATTTATAAGGAAGCCGGACACTATTCGACAGGAACATGAAGTTTGAAGGAGAACCCGCCTTGCAACGCCGAAGACAATATACGCGCCGGACTCATCATCGCTAAAGCCTGGTTCGGGGGCTACTGAGGGAGTCCTGGACTAGGGGGTGTCCGGATAGCCGAACTATCATCATCTGCCGGACTCCAAGACTATGAAGATACAAGATTGAAGACTTCGTCCCGTGTCCGGATGGGACTTTCCTTGGCGTGGAAGGCAAGCTTGGTGATACGGATATGTAGATCTCCTACCATTGTAACCGACTTTGCGTAACCCTAGCCCTCTCCGGTGTCTATATAAACCGGATGGTTTTAGTCCGTAGAACAATAACAACAATCATGCCATAGGCTAGCTTCTAGGGTTTAGCCTCCTTGATCTCGTGGTAGATCTACTCTTGTAATACCCACATCATCAATATCAATCAAGCAGGACGTAGGGTTTTACCTCCATCAAGAGGGTCCGAACCTGGGTAAAACATCGTGTCCCTTGTCTCCTGTTACCATCCGCCTAGACGCACAGTTCGGGACCCCCTACCCGAGATCTGCCGGTTTTGACACCGACAACCCCCCAGAAACCCACGCCTACAAGGGGGACGAGAGACACGCATGTGCATATGTATGAGACACAAGGAAAACACAAGCAAGCATAGGACTAGCCACCAGAGCCACAACATCGGAGAGAAGGAGCAGCCCAAGCCTTGGCCAGCTCCCTTCCTCGTTCATACAGCTCCAGGAGCAACATTGTACTATCGATCATCCAACTACACTCGACAGGACTAGGGGTATTATCTCTCCGGAGAGCCCCGAACCTTGGTATGTCCGGCGTCCCGCGCCCGCGCATGCCAACCTCGTCTCTGGAGCCAACCAGCGCCCTCGAGCCTCCTCCTCTCTTTAGCTATCCCTTGGCATTTGCCGTGCGTCCACCACGACAGCTGGCACATTGTCGGGGCCGCGGCGGCCACGTCAAGAGTGCGCAGCGCGGGCTCCCCAGGTGCAGGGGCGTACACGGGTGCGCGGCCTCACGCCCATGCCGTCACCTTCACCATCTCCATCTCCACCACCACCACCTCACATGACAGCGAAGGAGGAGGCCCGGCTCATGCAACGTGTCATGGAGGACTCCATGAACACACACGAATAGCGCCAATGGGAGGGCCTTGAGGAGATGATGGCCCTCTCTGCGGCTGGTGACGTCATCATCCCCGAGCTGGAGATGGTGAAGACAGAGGAGGTGATGGAGGAGGAGCTGGTGGCCGCGTTCCACCGGGGCATGGTGGGCCAGCAGTGGAGCTGGTCGTGCACGACTCCGGAGATGGCCGACGCCGTGGGGGCATGAACTGGTGCCCCACGCCGCCACGGTCACCGGAGCGAGATGCGTCGCCACGGGAGGAGGTGGTGCAGGCATCTCCCGCCTTCCAGTGCGCCCTCGTGTACCACGCACTGTCGTCCCACCTCTGGCCGCCGCCGGATTACGTCGACCTCGTCAGCGACGACGACGACAACGGCGGCCACTGAGAAGACGGCGATGGCCACGGCATCGACGGGCACGGCAGGAGCGCGCGGGCGGTGTTTTTTTTAATTATGGCAATGTGAATCGTGGAACTGGGCCGTTTTGTGGCCGTGATGGTCAATTTATGTTTTATGTTTTTATATTTGTGTCTATTTACCTTTTTCGACATTTCATTTTAGTTTTTCTCTTTTTTGATCACGTCCATTCCGGACATGATTTGGGGTGCGACAGCGTGTTCGGCGCACCCATGACCCAACGGACAGAAGCATATATGGATGAATCCATTGCCATCTCAAAGGAACGAAATTCGGTCAAACTGAACGTCCGTTGAGGGGTCGTACGCTGGAGTTCGTGTGAGATGAGAGGGTTTCAACCGACTGGTTCAGTCTTGAGCGATGACCACAGCCTGAAACCTCCAAAAGACGCACTTGCTGCTGTGCTGCGCTGCAAACGCGTGGCTCAAGGGCTCCGTACCGTACTCCTGAACAAATCATTACGACGACCCACCCCCACCCCCACCCCTCTCTGGGACTCTGAAAGTCTGAATGCTCTGCACTGCATCATCGCTACAGCAATTTTTTTCTCTCGGTCTCCGTCTCCTCCCCGGGGAGACCGATTGACGCGATGAACCTAGCGTTGGCGCTGTTACACATGAACAGTACCTTTGATAGATCCCATAGACATCTTTGACCTTTTTTCTTCTTTTCGTTTTGACGTGGCATCTTTGACCATTTTGGCCGTGCTATAGTGTCGGGAGACACCGTCCCATTAGGGATACTCATTAGTTATTAGTGCGTGCTAGTACTACTATCTCCGTTTACTATGTCGCTGAAGAAACAATGTGACTTTTGGGTAACAGTATGGTTCATGGACGACGTGTCCAGGCACCGTCCCCTGAAAGAAATCATGGCATGGCATGGCCTAGTGTTTTGTCCTACTAGACTGAGAGAAGAGGCCGGCCGAGCTCAAGGGGGGCCAAAGCCGCAAAGTAGAATGATAATGGCGATCGAGTCTATAATTTTTTTTTTACCACTTGGCACAGGAAGCAGCGTGCGTTCGCCGGAAGATGCCTTAACCTTTTCTTCTTCTTTTTTACTTAGACCAAATGGCTTTGTTTTTTACATCAGCTAGACCAAATGACTTGATTATGCACTACACCAACCGGGCTCCCGGCCGTAAAAAAAGAAGAAACACCGTCCGTAGGATTTTATTTTATTTTTTGCGAGAAAACTTCTGATCTACTCGGTAGCAACTGTACCGTACCGTATGCAAATGTCAAAAGAAGTACCGTACCGTATGCAATGGCAATGCTGCACTTGCGCGCAGACCAGACTCGTCGCCAGAGCCATGCAAGGACGGGGCCGTGCCGCAGAGCGTTTTCGAGGTAGATCGTCGTTCACGATGCCGCTGGGCTAAAAAGGTAGAGGCAACTCCACAGTCTGTACCAAAGAGGAAACGGGCCATCAAAGTGACAGGAAGTTTCGCGCTTTCGTTCGTGCCCCCTCCTTTTTTACTTGCATCACTTTTGCTGCTCTGCTCAAAGGATGGGTAAAAGGAGCGCCCGTTGCCGTTGCCGTTGGGGGAGGAAAGGGAAAAAACAGAAAAGCGTACGCGGAGTGCCAGCAGGAGACCGGCTGGGCAAGTCATTACAGTAGTCTGTATGCAACAAAGGTGGTAGTGGTTCTGATGGAGCACTTTGCAGGTCTCATCATTCCGTAGTAGTACGATAGTAGAGTACCTAGTGTTGAAGCACTTTGCAGGTCCGTGGAAAGACGGTGGTGTGAGTGAGCGGGAGTGTGGGCACGCGCCTCCGGTTCCGATGGAACTCAGCTTTTTACACAGCGCGCATACCGTCAATGGTAGTACTGGAAGTAGATAATCGATCAAGCGTTGTTCGCCGTGTCAAGGCCTGGTTGAGCAGTCAATCACAACATACACACACTTTGGATTTTTTTTTTGAAACTATGATGATTTTTATAGCAAATTCGAAAACTATACATTCTAATGGAAAAAAATCAAAACTATCACCCCGTCGGCCTCCTATTGGCCGAGAAGGGACTTTTCGGCCTACCGTAGGCAAAAAAGTACTTTTCAGCCTACCTTGGCCAAAAAGTACTTTTCGGCCAACAAATGGCCAAAGAGTCCCTCTTCAGCCCTCTACTTTTTAAAAAATTCATATCAAATAGAATTTTTAGTATTTTAATTTGATTCTTTTTGCATTAGATTAGAAATTTATGAAGTTTCTATAGATATCAAGTTTGACTAGATTTGAAACTTTGAATTTGAATTTTCATGAATTTTCTCAAATCACTAAATTGCCTATAATTTGAGCTAGGAGTATTCTTTTTAGATGATTCTTTTTGATACTGGTTCTTTGTGACTTTGTTTATCAGTAGTAATTAATTGGTGAATTACGTACGACTGATTAAACAAGGATTGGTCAGTAAAAAGTGTCTTTCTTTCCGGAAAGGAGGTTGGGAAAAAACCAAGGTACTACTACTGCGTCAAAGCAACTTCTTTCGGGCTCGACTGTTGCGCTCTGTAGCCGTTAACCACGTCGTTCTGTTTTGTTTAGCGGCTGTTGAGAAAAGAGCGCAGCGGCCCCGCCGAGAGACGCTCCGTCCGCAGATGCCAAAACGGCGAAACTGCCCGAGAGCCCCACCCGTACGTGCATCTGCATACGCCCACTCGGGTCGGCTGATCGTCTCACCAAACCCCGTACGCAGCGCACTTATTGCCAGCCCTTGCTAGACCAAGACGCGGATCGATTGTTTTTCACCGCGTGGAGAGTCGCCCTCGTGCCGATCTCATGAGACGGACGAGTCCATTCAAAAGTTCGCCATCATATTCAACCATCATGTCCATCGGCAAAGCTTCCACGTCCCTTTCTACCAGACGAAACCATCTTTTCTTTACTTCCTTACCAAGGATCATTATCATGGCAATGTCAAAAGGAAAGCATCATTGTCATGCTACTCTGCCAAGTTCATTCATAGATACACATCCTCCCCTAAAGAAATGCTCATACTTATCCAATGTCGCATGAAACAACAAATTGGCGTCCCTCCTCCGTGTTTCCCTCCTGCCGTTTCAAGTTTCTCTTTTCTTGCGGGTGGCCGTTTCAAGTTGTGAGCCGTGCTAGTAGAGTGAAGAAGTTAAGATCATCATCTGTGGCCAGTGTGCAGGAAAGAAACAGATTTGAGTTGCGCCCTGCTCACCCAAACTGCGTGCTTTTCTCTGCCACCCCCATTAACTGCGCGGCATTACCATCGTCAGCCGAAACGGACGCCCCAAATAAATCCCCACAAAACAGACACGCACACGCGGAGAGAGAGAGAGAGAGAGCGGACGAAGCGAAGCAGAAGCAGCACATCAGGCCGCAACGCGCAAGCGCATACACACCACCACCGCCAGACCAGCGCCAAAGCAGGGGTGGTGGAGTGAGCACCGCACCGCTGCTCCGCTCCGGCGCACCACCGAGGCCGACGATAAAGAAAGAGAGACCCCTCCAGAGCGCGGCCAGATGGGCGCCGGCGGCATTCCCTGCCGCCCCCGCCCCCTCCTCCTCCTCGCCGCCGTGCTCCTCCTGCTCCTGTCCACGGCGTCGTGCGCCGACCTGTACGCGGTCGTCTACAAGGGCTGCGCCAACCAGACCTTCCCGGGCGGCGCGCCGCCGCCGACCGTCGCGGCGCTCTCCTCGGCGCTCGCCGCGCAGTCGGCCGCCGCCAAGTTCTACAAGACCTCCTCGGCGTCGGCCTCCTCGGCGTCCGCCTCCGTCTTCGGCCTCTTCCAGTGCCGCGGCGACCTCTCCGGCCCGGACTGCTCCTCCTGCGTCGCGCGCGCCATGTCCTCCTGGCGCGACCTCTGCGGCGGCGCCGTCGCCGCCCGCGTCCAGCTCAACGGCTGCCTCGCGCTCTACGAGATCTCCGGCTTCCCCCAGGTCTCCGGCGTCCAGATGCTCTTCAAGACCTGCGGCTCCGGCGAGGCCGCCGCCGCCCCGGACTTCGAGACGCGCCGCGGCACCGCCTTCAGCCAGCTCGAGGGCGGAGCGGGCTCCAGCGCGGGGGGCTTCTTCGCCACCAGCTTCCAGCAGGTGTACGCGCTGGCGCAGTGCGAGGGCGACCTCTCCAACGTCGACTGCAGCAACTGCGTCACCCAGGCCGTGCAGCGCGTCGCCGTCGAGTGCGGCGGCGCCCCCTCCGGCCAGGTCTACCTCGACAAGTGCTACATTACCTACAGCTACTACCCCCACGGCGTGCCCCACGGCGGTGGCGGCGGCCTCGGAGGTGCCTTTCCTTCTTCCTTGCCTTTTCCCAAATTTGTGCCTCCACATTCAGTTCCAACTACATACATTTAGAATATTGATTTGGTTAATTCTGCAGTGATCCAATCTGAAATCTGAATAGAGAATATTAGATCGAATTGCTTGTGTTTAGTAATTTTGGGCAAACGTGGTACTAGTAGTATTATGTTAGTTGCTTCATGATTCTTGCTGGTGTCTACTACTGGCTAGTTCATGCATGTGAACTACTGTCGGTGGATTTGTTTGTACATGTGTAGGTGAGATCCTGGCAGGATTCTCTGGTTCGAATTGATTGATGGGGATTGAGGGAGCGCCTTGTGTTTCTTGGTGCCACTCCTCTGGACGAATTTGTGGTAGAGTATAGATTAGTGCCCTCTCAGGTGCTCATCATTTGTGTTAGGTAGGTAGGAGTTATGAGCGTATCTTTGCCATGTCAAAGTGGCATATTGATGCAGACAGTGGCATGATCTTTGTTCCTTTCTTGGTTGGTCAGCTTAAGATTTGAGGGGCAGGGATCAATCGTGCTTGTTTATGATGGCAGATCGGCAGGATCTTCCCCTTTTCTTTTGTCAATTATGCTTGTTCTTTGCACTGTTGAGTTCCAGTGTATGTAAGGGATCCTCATTACTGATAGCTCCATTATATAATCCATGCTTCGGTTCTGAACTAGACTAGAAGTAGTACATGGCAGCAGCCTAGATTAGTGAGTTTTTTATGCATCTGCCTGCTCGGTCTTTGAGAAAAGCTGTTTTCCACTAGTAGCACCTAGTAGTACTAGTAGAAAATTGTTTACCTTTTCTTTTCTGGATTTACTGGAGATACGGCATTGTATGATTGTACCCATGATTAGACGTGGTATCATCTCTAGTTTGATCTTGATCGGTGGACTTGGCCATTCATTCTCCTTCTGCATCCATCTCATCTCAGGGCAGCAGACAGCCAAGACTGTAGCCATCGTGCTGGGTGGAGCCTTGGTCCTGGGTTTCCTGGTCATCTGCTTGCTCTTCGCCAGAAGCCTGGTCAAGAAGAAGGACGGTGAGTAAATACAGGCAACTCACCTCATTTGATCAGTGTTAACTTTGCAGCTACAATTGCTCCAAAATCCAAATTTCTTCGGAATAAGATACTTTGTGTGGTTGCATGCAGATTACTGACCTGGAAGCATGGAGGGAGGTAGCAACTGGACAAAGGAAAGCATTGGGGCATGGTGTGCATTTTCGATGGGGGCGTTGGAGGGTGGTGGTGAGTGGGATACAGAGGGGACTGTTTTTTGGCTCTTGTTCCTCTGGCCATGTGGCGTGAGGGGGGTGCCATGCCATGCCATACCCACATCGCATGCATGATGAGAGAGAGGGGTAAAAAGGAGAGGGAGGAGGCAAGTTCAGAAAAAGAGACTGTTCTTTCCTTTGGGGCGGGCTGGTTGGGGCTCATGTGTGAATCGATTGGAATGGAACATGTTTTTGTCTTTGGGCTGCACTGCACTAGCAATAGTAGTAGACTAGTAGTACCACCACCCTCTCTTGCTTAATTTAGGGCTCTAGGAGGTACTCCCTCTGTAAACTAATATAAGAGCGTTTAGATAATTAAAATAATGATCTAAATGCTCTTATATTAGTTTACGGAGGGAGTACATTGATTCTCTCGTTTTCCTGAAAGGAAACTACATGTAGGTCTATGTAGAAAGTAATCTTAGTCTAGCGTCCTGTGATCTAGCCGCAGATTCGGACTCTGACCTGGTTGGATAGTTTTCATGGCAATTGCTCTAAGCTAGCATATCTTTTAGAGCAGAGCAGGGGTTTAACTTGGTTTATATATTTATTATTGGTCATCGGTACTACTCCCCCGTTCCTAAATGCAAGTCTTTTTAGAGATTTCAATCAATGCGGACTGCATATGAAGCAAATGAGCGAATCATATTCTAAAATATGTCTATGTACATCCGTACGCAGTTCGTATGGGAATCTCTAAAAAGACTTGTATTTGAGAATGGACTTCGTATTGAAATCTTTAAAAGAAGTTGCCGCTGGGTGTTTGGGGCCATCGACCTAGTCAGAAATGGCTGAAAGTCTCCAGAAAATGCGCCTGAATCTGGCTTTGTCCATTGTGACATGATGTTCTCCAGATGCCCTGCACCTGATGTTCCGTAGTAGAAGATGTGCTGGCAACCGGATGGAGCCAATGTGTAGGGATAAGAGTCAGAGTTGCATGGCCGATCGAGATGTGTTTGAACGCAAGATTTGTCTCCTCTTGGTAGTATGCATGCCAGCCGAGATGTGTTTACTGTTGGTATTGTCGCGAGCGAACACTACCATTTTTTTTTTGTGCGTGGAGTCGCCTACCATTCCTTCCACGAACCACGATGCTGCATCGTGCGCTTGTTACTAGCGTGGCCCGTGGTGCTTACGGCCTGTTGGAGCGGGCCTAACGCGAGCGAAATTCATTGCGAGCTCAACAATTCGCCTTGTGTTGCTTGAACAAAAAAAGTACCTCCTTTGTCTAAAAAAAAAGTACCTCCTGTTCTGTGGGCGGAGCAAGGATTGGAATGGACTTAATATTCTGATTCAATCCAAAGCTGCTCGGCGCCCAGCGGCTCATCTCCAGCCTGCAGGACCTGATCGGTGGTTCCCTCATGTGCTGAAATCACACTCCATGCCTCTCACGAAAAAAAATACTCCTATATGAGAAAATGGATTTTTTTTGAAAAAAGTTCATAAAACTTGACAAAAGATCATCAAAAATGAAAAATATTCGGATTTTGAAAAAAGTGCATTGAACTTGGAAAAAACTTCACCGTTGAAAAAAGTTCAACAATTTTGAAACAAGTTCATTGATTTTTTTTAAAAAGTTCATCATTTGTTAAGAAAAAATCATCGAATTTGAATAGAGTTCATGTTATTTGGGGAAAAAATCAATGCATTCAAGAAAGGAAAAAAAATAAAAGGGACAAGAAAAAAGAAAACAAAACATGCGAAAACTGAACAATGAACCGGGAAACGGAGGAAGGTAATAAAAGGTAGGAAAAAGGTAGTATGCATGAGGGGGGAGCTAGCCTAGTTGTTACTGCTGTTGTCTTGAAACGTAGAGGTTTCGAGTTTGATTCCTATCGCCCGTACCTTCTTAGGTGGTTTAAAAAAAGAAAAAAGAGTATATGGGCCGGCCCAACTTGGAGGGTTCGGGCGCCACTTTGCAAAATGCACAGTAATGGACACCTAAAGCGCCAAATAGGAAGCGTTGGTTACGTCCACCAAGATGGTACGCAAAGCTAAGGATGGATGGAGTAGTGGCACATTTTTCGTGGGAGGGCTCATCATCGGCAATATGCAGGGACCATGAAGGGCATTACTTGGCAACATACCTCAATGATCAGCATATTCTCGTCGCCATCGACTGCAAGCACGTAGTGGATGAAAGACACTGGTGGATTACATGGTATTATCATTAAGGAGATTTTATTTACAATAGATAATTTTATTTCTTACTCTTTCATTTATGAGAGTAGGTCTTCAAATCTCGAGGCACATAGCCTCGCTAAACTCACTCTAGGTCTATCCGAAGGACGCCATTTGGGGCTCCTACAGCCCCGCACCCACCTGACCTAAATTGTATCCCTACCGAGATTGTTACCAACCAATAAATACAAAGCATGTTTAGACTAAAAAAAGTTAAGCCAGTCTGATTCTAGATGCAGGATTTAAAAACACAGGGAAAACATATATGATTAAAATCGACAATTCCTATTCAGGGCCCGTAGTGCTGTTTTATTTTGTTATTCATGGACAACGCACACTCCCTCCGTTCGTTCGATTCTAAATGGGTGGCCCATTTAGCGCACGTGGGCAAGCTGCCTCCCGGCTTTGGGAAGCTTCTAGCTCTAGTCTTTCGACCGGTTTTTCAGTTTTTTTATGGGCCGGTTTTTGTTTGGTTTCCCTTTTTATTTTTTATTTTATTGAGTCATTTTATTTTTTTTTCAGTTTTATTTTTCAAATGCATGAACTTTATTCAAATTGAAAAACTCTTTTTCAAAATTGTGAACTTCGTGAACGTTTTTTGAAATTTATGATTTTCCTAAAATTTTCCTATACTTTTATTTGAAGTTTGTGAATTTGCTTTCATTTCTGCCAACATTTTTCAAATCATCAACTTTTTCAAGTTTTTTTTTCCAAAATTCAAGATTTTTGTTACAAATCATGAAGTTTTTTCAAATTCGTTAACTTTTTTCAAAATCGCAAACATTTTTGAATGTCATGAACTTTGTTTCAAATACATTATTTTTTAAATCTGTGAGCTTTTTTTAATTCATGATTTTTTTTCATATTTGTGAACCTTTTAAAGTTGTACAAATTGCAAACTTGTGAACTTTCTGAAAAGTCAACAGTCAATTGGTCCATTAGTCAACTTCTCCACCTTTTTTCGAGACTAGTCAACCTCTGCACCTATTACTCCATCGAACGGATGTGGTGATAGAGCGAGGGGCCTCACGCTCTTGGGCTGGCCCATGCGAGCGTGCGTGTGAGAGCTGCTTCTCTAGGCTACATAGCCAACGATGTGGAGGCTCGCCATGTGTGGCTTATAAACCTGCACGATACATCTGTAATTCCTGTAAACTTGAGTGTCAATCAATAAAGCATGTTTACCCCTAAAAAAGCTATGTGGATCATATTAAAATGTCAACTCAAGAAAAAGAATAAGCAAGAAAACAAAATGTCCTCCATTAAGCAAGTCATATCTTCACCCGAGCATCAAGAGACAATCAATCTATATTGGATTCATGACTGGGATAAATATACTGGAAAAAGTCTCAAGTTCCACTAGGTGAGATGAAAAAGTTAAGAACTGGGGTGCCAAAAAGAGCCGATTTACGAGCAAAATGAAGAAACTAGGTAGCATGTAGCATGTAGTTGAAGGAAATGTTTATTATTCATGCTAGAATTGTATTAACCGGAAACTTAGTACATATGTGTGAATACATAGACAAAACAAAGTGTCCCTAGTATGCCTCTACTTAACTAGCTCGTTAATCAAAGATGGTTATGTTTCCTAACCATAGACATGTGTTGTCATTTGATGAAAGGGATCACATCATTAGAGAATGATGTGATGTACAAGACCCATATGTTAGCTTAGCATAATGATCGTTAAGTTTTATTGCTATTGCTTTCTTCATGACTTATAAATGTTCCTCTGACTATGAGATTATGCAACTCCCAAATACCGGAGGAACACCTTGTGTGCCATCAAACGTCACAATGTAACTGAGTGATTATAAAGATGCTCTACAGGTGTCTTCGAAGGTGTTTGTTGGGTTGGCATAGATCAAGATTAGAATTTGTCACTCCATGTATCGAATAGGTATCTCTGGGCCCACTCGGTAATGATCATCACTATAAGCCTTGCAACCAATGTAACTAATGAGTTTTTTATGGGATGATGCATTACGAAACGAGTAAAGAGACTTGCTGGTAACGAGATTGAACAGGTATGAAGATAACGACGATCGAATCTCGGGCAAGTAACATACCGATGACAAAGGGAACAACGTATGTTGTTACGCGGTTTGACCGATAAAGACCTTCATAGAATATGTAGGAACCAATATGAGCATCGAGGTTCAACTATTGGTTATTGATCGGAGATGTGTCTCGATCATGTCTACATAGTTCTCGAACCCGTAGGGTCCGCACGCTGAACATTCGATGACGATTTGTATTATGAGTTATGTGTTTTGGTGACCGAAGTTTGTTCGGAGTCCTGGATGGGATCACGGACATGACGAGGAGTCTTGAAATGGTCGAGAGAGGAAAATTGATATATTGGAAGGTTGCATTCTGATACCGGAATGGTTTCGGGAAGTTTCAGATGATTTTCGGAGTACCAGGAGGTTATCGGAACCCCCCGGGAGACTAATGGGCCAACATGGGCCTTAGGGGAGAGAGAGGGGAGCCCAAAGGGGAGCCGTGCCCCCCCTCATGGGTAGTCCAAATTGGACTAGGGGAGGGGACGGTGCCCCCCTTTCCCTCTCCTACTCCCTCTCCCTTTCCCCCTTCGCCTCTCCGAAATAGGAAAGGGGAATCCTACTAGGACTGGGAGTCCTAGTAGGACTCCCCCCTTGGCGTGCCCCGTCTAGGCCGGCCGGCCCCTCCTCTCCTCCTTTATATACGGGAGCAGGGGGCACTCCAAAGGCATAACATTGTCTTAGCCGTGTGCGGTGCCCCCCTCCACCGTTTACTCCTCCGATAGTATCATCATAGTGCTTAGGCGAAGCCCTGTGCGGATCACATCATCAACACCGTCATCATGTCGTCGTGCTGACGAAACTCTCCCTCGACCGTCTGCTGAATCAAGAGTTCGAGGGACGTCATCGACCTGAACGTGTGCTGAACTCGGAGGTGTCGTATGTTCGATGCTAGATCGGTTGGACCATGAAGACGTTCGACAACATCAACCGCGTTAACATAATGATTCTGCTTTCGGCCTACGAGGGTACATGGAAACACTCTCCCCCTCTCATTGCTATGCATCTCCTAGATAGATCTTGCGTGAGCGTAGGAATGTTTTTGAAATTGCATGCTACGTTCCCCAACTATGGTATCAGAGCCAAGTCTATGCGTAGATGATATGCACGAGTAGAACACAAAGAGTTGTGGGCGATAATAGTCATACTGCTTACCACCAACGTCTTACTTTGATTCGGTGGTATTGTTGGATGAAGTGGCCCGAACCAACATTACATGACCATGTTCATGAGATCGGTTCTACCGACATGTTTTGCACACAGGTGGCTGGCGGTTGTCTGTTTCTTCAACTTTAGTTGAATCGAGTTTGACTACGGTCGATCCTTGTTGAAGGTTAAAACATCACACTTGACAAAAAATCGTTGTGGTTTTGATGCGTAGGTAAGAACGGTTCTTGCTAGAAGCCCGTAGTAGCCACGTAAAACTTGCAACAACAAAGTAGAGGACGTCTAACTTATTTTTGCAGGGTTTGTTGTGATATGATATGGTTAAGACATGATGTGATATAAATTGTTGTATGAGATGATCATGTTTTGTAACAAAGTTATCGGCAACTGGCAGGAGCCATATGGTTGTCGCTTTATTGTATGAAATGCAATAACCATGTAATTGCTTTACTTTATCACTAAGAGTTAGTGATAGTCGTAGAAGCAATAGTTGGCGAGACAACAATGATGCTACGATGGAGATCAAGGTGTCAAGCCGGTGACAGTGGAGATCATGACGGTGCTTTGGAGATGAAGATCAAAGGCACAAGATGATGATGGCCATATCATGTCACATATTTTGATTGCATGTGATGCTTATCTTATATGCATCTTATTTTGCTTAGTACGGCGATAGCATTATAAGATGATCCCTCACTAAATTTCAATGTATAAGTGTTCTCCCTGAGTATGCACCGTTGCTATAGTTCGTCGTGCTGAGACACCATGTGATGATCGGGTGTGATAAGCTCTACACTCACATACAATGGGTGCAAGCCAGTTTTGCACATGCAGAATACTCGAGTTAAACTTGACGAGCCTAGCATATGCAGATATGGCCTCGGAACACTGAGACCGAAAGGTTGAACGTGAATCATATAGTAGATATGATCAACATAGAGATGTTCACCATTGAAAACTACTCCATCTCACATGATGATCGGACATGGTTTAGTTGATATGGATCACTTGATCATTTAGATGACTAGAGGGATGTCTATGTAAGTGGGAGTTCTTTAGTAATATGATTAATTGAACTTTAATTTATCATGAACTTAGTCCTGATAGTTTTTTTGCATATCTATGTTGTTGTAGATCAATGGCCCGTGCTACCGTTCCCTTGAATTTTAATGCGTTCCTAGAGAAAGCTAAGTTGAAAGATGTTGGTAGGAACTACACAGACTGGGTCTGTAACTTGAGGATTATCCTCATTGCTGCACCAAAGTATTACGTCCTGGAAGCACCGCTAGGTGCAGGGCCTGCTGCCGGAGCAGATGTTGATGTTATGAACGTCTGGCAAGCTCAATCTGATGGCTACTTGATAGTTCAGTGTGCCATGCTTTACGGCTTAGAATCAGGACTTCAAAGACATTTTGAACGTCATGGAGCATATGAGATGTTCCAAGAGTTGAAGTTAATATTTCAAGCAAATGCCCGAGTTGAGAGATATGAAGTCTCCAACAAGTTCTATAGCTGCAAGATGGAGGAGAATAGTTCTGTCAGTGAACACATACTCAGAATGTCTGGGTACCATAACCACTTGACTCAGCTAGGAGTTAATCTTCCTGATGATAGTGTCATTGACAGAGTTCTTCAATCACTGCCACCAAGCTATAAAGGCTTTGTGATGAACTATAATATGCAAGGGATGGAAAAGACAATTCCCAAGCTCTTCGCAATGCTAAAGGCTGTGGAGGTAGAAATCAAGAAGGAGCATCAAGTGTTCAGAAAAAGGGCAAAGGGAAGAAGGGGAACTTCAAGAAGAATAGCAAGCAAGTTGCTACTCCCGGGAACAGACCCAAGTCTGGACCTCAGCCTGAAACTGAGTGCATCTACTGCAAAGGGACTGATCACTGGAAGCGGAACTGCCCCAAGTATTTGGCGGATAGGAAGGGTGGCAAAGTGAAAGGTATATTTGATATACATGTTATTGATGTGTACCTTACTAATGCTCGTAGTAGCTCCTGGGTATTTGATATTGGTTTTGTTGCTCATATTTGCAACCCGAAACAAGGGCTACGGATTAAACAAAGATTGGCTAAGGATGAGGTGACGATGCGCGTCGGAAATGGTTCCAAGGTTGATGTGATCACCGTCGGCACGCTACCTCTACATCTACCTTCAGGATTAGTTTTAGACCTGAATAATTGTTATTTGGTGCCAACGTTGAGCATGAACATTATATCTTGAGTTTGTTTAATGCGAGATGGTTATTCATTTAAATCAGAGAATAATGGTTGTTCTATTTATATGAGTAATATCTTTTATGGTCATGCACCCTTGTTGAGTGGTCTATTTTTGTTTAATCTCGATCGTGGTGATACACATGTTCATAATATTGAAGCCAAAAGATGCAAAGTTAGTACTTGGTATGTCTTGACTTGAGCGAAGACCTCCCCGGCAACGGCGCCAGAAATCCTTCTTGCTACGTCTTGAGCTTGCGTTGGTTTTGTTTGAAGAGGAAAGGGTGATGCAGCACAGTAGCGTAAGTATTTCCCTCAGTTTCTGAGAACCAAGGTATCAATCCAGTAGGAGGCTCCTCACAAGTCCCGCGAACCTGCACAAACAAACAAAGAACTCGCAACCAACACGATAAAGGGGTTGTCAATCCCTTCACGGCCACTTGCAAAAGTGAGATCTGATAGATATAATATGATAAGATAAATATATTTTTGGTATTTTATAATATAGATGCAGAAAATAAAGATGCAAATAAAAGTAGATTGGAAACATATATGATAAAAGATAGACCCGGGGGCCATAGGTTTCACTAGAGGCTTCTCTCAAGATAGCATAAGTATTACGATGGGTGAACAAATCACTGTCGAGCAATTGATAGAAAAGCAAATAATTTTAAGATTATCTAGGCATGATCATGTATATAGGCATCATGTCCATAACAAGTACACCGACTCCTGCCTGCATCTACTACTATTACTCGACACATCGACCACTATCTAGCATGCATCTAGAGTATTAAGTTCATAAGAACAGAGTAACGCATCAAGAAAGATGACATGATGTAGATGGATAAACTCAAGCAATATGATATAAACCCCATCTTTTTATCCTCGATGGCAACAATCAAATACGTGTCTTGCAACCCTCTCTGTCACTAGGTAAGAACACCGCAAGATTGAACCCAAAGCTAAGCACTTCTCCCATGGCAAGAAAGATCAATCTAGTAGGCCAAACTAAACCGATAATTTGAAGAGACTTGCAAAGATAACTCAATCATACATAAAAGAATTCAGAGAAGATTCAAATATTATTCATAGATAAACTTGATCATAAACCCACAATTCATCGGATCTTGACAAACACACCGCAAAAAGAGATTACACCGAATAGATCTCCACAAGAGAGGGGGAGAACATTGTATTGAGATCAAAAAAGAGAGAAGAAGCCATCTAGCTAATAACTATGGACCTGAAGGTCTGTGGTAAACTACTCACAACTCATCGGAGGGGCTATGGTGTTGATGTAGAAGCCCTCCGTGGTGGATCCCCCCTCCGCCAGAACGCCGGCGACGGCTCCAAGATGGGATCTCGCGGATACAGAAGGTTACGGTGGCGGAAATATTTCTTTTGTGGCTCCCTGGATGTTTTCGGGATATGTAGGCTTATATAGGAGGAAGAAGTACGTCGGTGGCCGCCCAAGGGCCCATGAGATAGGGTGGCACGCCCTATAGGGGTGGGCGCGCCCCCCACCCTCGTGGCTGCCTCGGCTGCTTCTTGACTTGCACTCCAAGTCCTCTGGACCACGTTCGTTTCAAAAATCGCTCCCGAAGGTTTCATTCTGTTTGGACTCCGTTTGATATTCCTTTTCTTCGAAATACTGAAATAGGCAAAAAATAGCAATATGGGCTGGGCCTCCGGTTAGTAGGTTAGTCCCAAAAATGATATAAATGTGTAAAATAAAGCCCATAGACATCCAAAACAGGTAATATAATAGCATGGAACAATCAAAAATTATAGATACGTTGGAGACGTATCACAGCCCTCGGTTACACTGGGTTCAATGTGAGTTAAGGCAGGGGCGTTACTGGTAATGCCAGCTATTAATGATCTTTATGACTACGGAGTGAACGCCTGACCGTTGCCATCTTGGGGTGGCTTTAGATCTTCTGTACTCCGAGTGATTCTTCGTATGGTCGAGTGACTCTACTATGGTCGAGTGGAATTGGGGTATTTCGAGTGGAATCTTCTATCGAGTGGATTGCACTTCAAGGTGATTTCAGTCGGTACCTTCTGTTGGAGTTTGAATGTCTTTGAATCTAGGGCAGTGTCCTTGGGTAGGGTGTCTAGGTCAGGCCTAAGACCCTATCCTAGGTACATGTCATCGTCATTAGCCCCTAAATGGATTGAGGTCCGAGTGAAGAAGGGTTGAAATTGATTCCGATTCGATTCCATGCTTCAGAGACATTTTATAGAAATCTGGAAAGCACACTGGTATTTTAACCCTGTCTCAGTCGCCTTGATCGATTCTGGTTACTAAGATCACCGAGTGAGTTATGCAGTAAATCTTTGAGTGAATCAAGAGCGTGAAATCTTTGACGCGATTGAATGCTCTGCGGTCTCCGGATCTCACGGGATTTGAAATTTGGAGAAGCGTGCGGGACGGGGCGCGACACAGTAAACAGAACAAGCAGATAGGGACTCCTCGATTTCTGCGCCACCTTTTTCACCATGTATCAAGCCATTGCCTGCGATGCGATGTGATAAGATTGCTTGGGCCCGCGGGTCGACCACTCAGAAGCAGCCCCATAAAAAGTGCCGAGGCTGATGCGAGGCACTGTGCACTCCATTCGACCCCCTTTCTCTCTTCTTCTCCGCCTCGCTTCTCCCTGCTCCATGCCTCCACTCGGCCCTCTCAAGATCCACCGCAATGGTGAAGTAAAAGGCTATGGCCCTGGAGCATGCAAAGAAGGTGATAATGGCAATGAAGGGCTACGGCGATGGCTTCATCATCACGGTCCGGTCTGCCGCCTGGTTGGATCCAGGGGGACTGGATCCGCTCCACCATCGTGAAGGAGGACTTGGAGAATCTTGCTCATGATGGCCTGATTGCTCATGGGTCCTGGAGGCTACCGGGTAATGAATCCAAGCCCCAGCCGCGCGAGGGTGAGTGTGTCCTTCTTACCACCCATGTCAAGCGAGGTTTCTCTCTTCCCCCGCACCGTTCTTTAAGGGATTTTTGAATTTCTTTGGAGCCCAGATCCACCACTTTGCTCCCAACACGATCTAGTATCTTGTCGCATTCATCTCAATGTGCAAAAACTTCCTGGGATGCCAGCCACATGGGGGTCTGTTCAAACACATATTCACCTGTTGTTCTCAGACGGTGAAGAAAGCTAACCCGGATGATGAAAAGACGCACGTGATCCAGATGTGCGGGGGGTTAGGGATCCAAATGAGAGGTAGGAGTTCTTTTCCCCCCAGTGAGCTTTCCCGAGTCAGTCAATTAGGGATCCAAATGGCAGTCGACTTGGTTCTAATGCAAGGACATTTGGACTCCTGGTCAGTCGACTGGCCTTCCCCCTTTCACTATGGAGAGATTATGCACCCCTCGTTCACTAGTTGTAGCGCCGGAGGAGTAGAGGGAGGTGCGAATGTTAGTCGACGCCATCATTTTGTTGGTTCAAGGTGGAGTGATAGGTATGGATTTGTTGGAGGTATTCCTCTGTCGACGCATCTAGCCCTTGCAGACCCATGACCATCCTATGTGTATGTACTCGATTCTAGAGGACACCGCTCGAACTCACCCGGAGGAGCTTGACGAGGAGATGGTGGCTCAGTGGCTCAGGAGTATTACTAGCAATAAGGGAAACCCCAAAAGGTACAGGAGGATTCTACCATTCGACGCCTACAATGCTCCAGGAGAGGCCAGACTCAATTTTCCGACTGTTCTCTCCTTTGTTCTGCGGTTGTTCTTGAATCCGACTGATACTTATAACTTGTGTCTTGCAAGCATTCACCAAGATGTACTCGATGCCAAACGGAGAGCAATACCAAGAAGGAGTTGACAGTGATGGCGAGAGTAGTGATAATCAGTATGCAGATGACAACAAAGATGACAATGAAAGCTCGAGCAGCAGCGAATAAGTCAACTCACTGCCCCGCTCGGAGCATCGTTCCAAACAGTCGCAAGACCCTGCAGGGGGACGTGGCAAAGCTGCTGCGTCGAGTGCATAGATTCCAAAACGCACTCGAACATCGACTCCCAAGCCATCTGAGAAGGCCACGAAGTAGGACAGAGTTTCCCTGCTCAAACCTCGGAAGGCCTTGCCTAGGATCAAGGTGGCTGTGCCTGTGACTTCAGCATAAGAGTTTCTTTCCTTTGTTCTTCTGTGTTATTGTGGACTCGTTCGCTTTCTTGACCGAGTGAACTCTGGAACTTTCAGTGCTTCTACTTCTGCGACATCCATGGACATCGATGAGGAGCGTGGTGATGTGGAAACCATGGATGTGGCCACCTCTTAGGCAGGTATGGTTATATAGCCGCGCCTATGCTTTGTCAATTAACTTTCTGGTCGACTGAAATTTCACTGTCGAATGTTTGCAGCACAAACAGATATTATCCAGCTTCCTGACGATGATGATGAGGATTTGCCTCCGAAAAATGCTGGGAGGAGAGGCAGAACTTTGAGCAAGAGGGTGCCTGGAGCCAGAACACCTCACTCGGCATCTGATCCCGTGGTCCAACAACTCAATGATCCGGTGCGAGATACGGTCTCTTTTACCAATCCTTTGTCGACTGACCAACCCCAGCATCGACTACTCAAGCTCCAGATCCGACTGCGCACCTTCAAGCTTCTACCCCACCGACCGTGTCACCTGTTCCTTCATCTCTTCTATCACGTCCCAAGGACCAGGTAGGAGCTGCCAAGGAGGCCATGATTCAGGCAGGTCTGATGATGGACCAACTGAAGGTGGTGTATGACACCAGCAAGGCCGCCTATGACGCTAGCTCTATCCTCCAAGCCAATGTCCAAGTAAGTGGGATTGTAAGTTGATTTCCAATTGGTTTTTCTAGCTTGACCCTTGTTCTATTAGGATATGCTTCCTGCAAACTGTTGCTTTATTATCCGTAAGATGTCCATACATCTATCATGAGTTTGCACCTTGCATCTGTTCACCCACTGGGTGTTTCTCTTTCACTTTGTAGGTCTTTCACTTGAGTCGGCCGGGTCGTGTTGAGTGAGATCTTGGTCCAGTGGGGGCACGCTGAGTGCACCCACTGGGTGTAGTCCCTGAGACCGTCGTATAATGTTTGATTCGGCGGGGGTCTTTGTGAAATGTCTGTTTGTAGTACTTCCACTTGGCCTAGAAAGGTTGTGCCGAGTGGGAACTGAATCAGTGGGGGCACGCTAAGTGCACCCACTGGATGTAGTCTCCAAGACTGCGGTCGACTGCGGGCAGTCGGCGGTGGTCTGACAACTAATGATGATGTTTTTTTACTCCTTCCACTCGAGCTGGGCTGACCATGCTAAGTGGGAAATGTAACTAGTGGGGGCACGCTAAGTGAACCCACTGGGTGTAGTCCCCAAGACTGTTGTTAGATGTTTGATTCGGCAACAGTCTTAGAATTCTTTTTCTATACAATTTGATCTTGCAGTTTTCCATTCAGAAGTAACTGTTGATTGACTTGTCTTGTTGTTATTTGCAGAAATCTTGTGAGCTTGGGACTCTATGCTGCTTTGGAACAGGAGAAAATCCAACTCAGGCTCGACTTGGATCTGGCCAAGGAGAACTTGAAGAAGGCTCAAGATGAACTGGCAATCATGGGAGGTAATGACTCATCGACTACATGCCTTGTTATTTTTCCCTTTCCATCATTTGAACTGAGTGATTCCACTCGAATAGATGTGAAAAATGAAAATCATCAACTCGAAGCTCGTTTGAGGAATGTTATTTCTTTAGACAAAATGAAGCAGGCTTTGGAGCAGAAGGACCTTGATCTTGCTGTGGTGCACAAGATGGTGCATGAGAAGACTGAACTTGCCGACCAGAAGCTGGCTTCGGTCAGAAAATTGGAAGATGAGAACGCCAAGCTGAAAACCGCTGTTGATGAGGCAAAGAAAGAGGCCGTGCAACTGAAGGAGCAGAAAGTGGCTTTGACTAACAAAGTGGATGTTCTCACTCAGAAGAGGGACGAGCTGGAAACTTATTTGGGTAGTCTCGCCAAGAAGATGTTCCTCATGCTTGAAGTACTTTCCTTTATCTGACTGACTGCAAAAAAAAATTCACCATGTTGCTGCCAATTCATCACCTTTTTGTGCATGTAGAGTTCTATCATAAATTCGAGGAGGAAACTGGGCGGATCGAGATAGGACTGCACCCCATCAATTCTCCCATCAAGGAAGAAGCTGCAATGAACGTTCTGCGACTGGAATCTCGTCTTGCCAGCGTCTTGGACTACATCGCCCGACTGAAAGTTGCAATGTCTTGGATCGACAAGGAGCTTTGGCTAGAGGATGTGCTTCTGAATGACCTCGAGTCACTGATGATTCGACTCAACAGCATCCCTGACCGAGTGCAAGCATGGAAGAAGTCAGCTGCGCGCTGCGGTACTGATGTGGCTCTATCACTCATTCATGTTCATTGCAAGGATACCAAGGAAGAGAAGCTGAAGGCTCTTCATGTGGCTAACACCAAGAAGCATCAATTTCAATATTTCATGTAGACCTTCATCGATGTGGTCACTCGCTTCGCAGACGGTATCGACCTAGACACTTTTGTCGAGCCAACAAGTGCGCCTCCTACCGAGTATTTTTTTGATAACTTTACTTTATTTGCCTCGGAATGCTGAGTGATTTTGTAATCGTTAAACTCTTTCGGGTTGATGCCCAAATAATTTTGCTTGTGGTGCTGAACATTGTTGGATTTATCCGAACTTGGTTGTTTCATATGAATGCAGTTGCTTTGTCTCCAATGTTCTTGGATTTTCTTGACTTAGGCGAATCTGGGATCGCAAATAAGTCTGCGAGTGAGAGGGTTGCTCTTCACTTGGAGTCGACGTTGTACTTGTGGTGCATCTCGGAGTGCATCCAGACATTGTACTTGTGGCACATCTCAGAATGCATCTAGACGTCGTACTTGTGGCGCAGTTCAGGGTGCACCTCATTGTGTTTTTGAAACTTAGGCGAGTGCAGGATCGCAGCTAAGTCTCCGAGTGAGAGTGTTGCTCTTCACTCGGAAAATGTTTTTGTTACTTAGACGAGTACGGGGTCGCAGCTAAGTCCCCAAGTGAGAGGATTGCTCTTCACTCGGAGTATGTTTTTGAAACTTAGGCGAGTACGGGATCGCAACTAAGCCTCTGGGTGAGAGGGTTGCTCTTCACTCGGAGTATGTTTTGAAACTTAGGCGAGTACGGGATCATAGCTAAGACCTCAAGTGAGAGGAT
Organism: Triticum aestivum; assembly: GCF_018294505.1. NCBI lineage: Eukaryota > Viridiplantae > Streptophyta > Magnoliopsida > Poales > Poaceae > Triticum > Triticum aestivum. Next base: position 634,851,259 of record NC_057804.1, on the reverse strand, counting down.
TGCTCTTCACTCGGAGTGTGTTTTGAAACTTAGGCGAGTACGGGGTCGCAGCTAAGCCCCCGAGTGAGAGGGTTTCTCTTCACTCAAAGTATTTTTTGAAACTTAGGCGAGTACGGGATCGCAGCTAAGCCTCCGAGTGAGAGGGTTGCTCTTCACTCGGAGTATGTTTTGAAACTTTGGCGAGTACGGGATCGCAACTAAGCCCCTGAGTGAGAGGGTTGCTCTTCACTCGGAGTATGTTTTTGTAACTTAGGCGAGTACGAGATCGCAGCTAAGCCTCCGAGTGAGAGGGTTGCTCTTCACTCAGAGTATGTTTTGAAACTTAGGCGAGTACGGGATCGCAGCTAAGCCTCTGAGCGAGATGGTTGCTCTTCACTTAGAGTATGTTTTTGTAACTTAGGCGAGTACTGGATCGCAACTAAGCCCCCGAGTGAGAGGGTTGCTCTTCACTCAGAGTATGCTTTGAAACTTAGGTGAGTACGGGATCGCAGCTAAGCCCCCGAGTGAGAGGTTGCTCTTCACTCGAAGTATGTTTTGAAACTTAGGCGAATCGGGTTCACGGCTAAGCCACCCACTAGAGGATTTGGACACACATATATGTGAAAACAATCATTTTGAGACTGCGGAAACCATGTCTTTGATAAACAATCTGAAAAGTACTTCTTATTACATCTCGACAATCCGAGTGTTTTAGGTATAAAAGTGGCGGAGCAGATCCGTGTTTCAGGAGCGCGGCTCGTCTTTTTTTTGCCACATTGTAAAGGTGATATGCCCCATTGTGAAGCACCTTGGTGACGATGAAGGGGACTTCCTAGGCAGGGGCGAGCTTATGTGGCCGTTGCTGATCCACTCGGAGCACAAGGCCCCCTTCCTGAAATGCATGACCTTTAACGTTTCGGGCATGGAACCGATGAAGATCTTGCTGATAGATGGTCGACCGGATCAAGGCCATCTCTTTCTCTTCCTCCAGAAGATCAACAGTGGCTTGACATGCCTATTCTGCTTCAGCTTCTGAGAAGAGTTCCACTTGGGGCGCATTGTGGAGCAAGTCACTCAGAAGTACAACTTCAGCTCCATATACCATGAAGAAATGAGTTCGACCAGTCGACCGGTTGGGAGTTGTCCTCAATCCCCACAAAATGGAAGGCAACTCAGTCACCCAAGCGCCCGCTGCATGCTTGAGGTCATGCATCAATTGGGGTTTCAACCCTTGCAGGATCAAACCATTTGCTCTTTCGGCTTGCCCACTCGATGCGGGTGTGCAACGGATGCATAGTCGACCTGAGTACCTTGGGAAGCACAGAAAGCTCTGAATTCATCGGAATCAAAGTTTGAGCCATTGTCTGTGATGATGCTATGCGGAACTCCATATCTGAATATTAACTCTCTAATGAAAGTGATGGTTGTGCTTGAGTCGAGGTTTTTGATGGATTTGGCTTCTAGTGAACTTGTCGACTGCCACGAGCAGATGGGTGAAACTGCTTCTGCCGGTCCTTAGGGGCCCAACCATGTCGAGTCCCCAAACAGCAAATGGCCAGACGAGTGGAATAGTCTTCAAGACCGATGCAGGCTTGTGGGACATGTTTGAGTAAAACTGGCAACCTTCACACTTCTCAACTATCTCTTTAGCCATTTCATTTGCTCGCGGCCAGTAGAATCCTGCTCAGTATGCTTTGTCCATGATGGTCCGAGAGGACACATGGTGACCAAAGGTCCCTGAGTGGATCTCATTTAAGATCCGTCGACCTTCTTCTAGAGAGATACACCGCTGAGCTATGCTAGTTACACTTTCTCTGAAAAGCTGTCCACCTATAGCCGTAAAGGCTTTGGATCTGGGAACGATCTGATGAGCCTCGTCCTCCTCTTCTGGAAGCTCCTGCCTGAGCAGGTATGCAATGTATGGCACTGTCCAGTCGGGGATGATTACCAAAACTTCCATGACTAGGTCAACAACCATTGGGACTTCAACTTCAGTCGGATTAGTTGAACTTATCTGCTATGGGGGCTCCTTTGTAAAGGGATCTTCTTGAACTAACGGGGTGTGGAGATGCTCCAAGAACACATTACTGGGAATAGGCTTTCGAGTGGAACCTATTTTCGCCAGATCATCAGCTGCTTGATTCTTGAGTCGAGGTATGTGGTGGAGCTCCAACCCTTCAAACTTCTTTTCTAATTTTTTCACTGCATTGCAGTATCCAGTCATGGCTGGACTCCTGATATCCCACTCCTTCATCACTTGATTGACCACCAAATCCGAGTCACCGTAAACCATCAAGCGACGGACACCGAGTGAGATGGCCATAAGCAACCCATACAGAAGTGCTTCGTACTCAGCTTCATTATTGGAGGAATCAAAGTGAATCTGGAGAATGTAACTAAGCTTATCGCCTCTTGGGGACACTAGGACCACTCCAGCACTAGAACCATTCAACATCTTAGATCCTTCGAAGAACATGGTCTAGTGTTCTAAGTGAACTTGAGTCGGTTACTGTTGCTCAATCCACTCGGCCAAGAAATCTGCAATTGCTTGAGACTTAATTTCTTTTTTTACTTCGAACTTGATATCCAGAAGAAGAAGTTCAATAGCCCACTTAGCCACTCGACCGGTTGTGTCTCGATTGTTCAAAATCTCTGACAATGGAGCATCACCGACGACTGAAACTGAGTGGTCTGCGAAGTAATGTGCAACTTTCTTCGTGGTCAGATAAATTCCATAGACAAGCTTCTGGTAATGTGGGTACCTTTGCTTGGACGGAGTCAAAACTTCAGAAATGTAATACACTGGGCGTTGAACTTTATAGGATTTCCCTTCTTCCTCCCGCTCGACCGTGAGCACTATGCTGACAACCTGTCCAGTGGCTATAATATATAGCAACAGAGGTTCTTTGTTGACTGGGATAGCAAGCACCTACTGGGTGGAAACCAGGGCTTTGAGCTCTACAAATGCTGCTTCAGCTTCAGGGGTCCACTCGAATGTATCCGACTTTTTCATCAGTCAGTAAAGAGGCAATGCCTTTTCATCGAGACGAGAAATGAATCGGCTCAATGCAGCCAAACAATCCGTAATCTTCTGAACATCATGCACACGCACATGGCATTTCATTCAGAGAATTGCTCTGATATTTTTCTAGGTTCACATCGATTCCTCGTTTGGAAATGAGAAAACCAAGCAACTTCCCTCCTGGAACTCCGAATGTGCACTTGGATGGATTAAGCTTGATGTCATATCTTCTTAGGTTGGCAAAATTTTCAGCAAGGTTAGTCAGTAGGTCGGAACCCTTGCATGACTTGACCACAATATCGTCCATGTATGCTTCCACATTCCGACTGATTTGAGTGAGTAGGCACTTCTTGATCATGCGCATGAACGTGGCACCAGTATTCTTGAGACCAAAAGGCATGGTAACATAGCAAAAACACTCGAATGGGGTGATGAAGGTTGTTTTTATTTCATCGGGTCCATACAGTCGGATCTGATGGTACCCAGAATATGCATCAAAAAAAGGACAAACACTCACACCCAGCAGTCGAGTCGAAAATCTGATCAATGTGCGGGAGAGGATAATGATGTTTCGGGCAAGCCCGATTGATATGCCTGAAGTCGATACACATATGAAGTGAATCATCGTTCTTAGGGACCATGATGACATTGGCGAGCCACTCGGAGTGGTAGATCTCACGGATGAACTCAGCTACCAAGAGCCGAGCCACTTCCTTGCCAATTGCCTTTCTTTTTTCCACGGCGGACCATCGGAGATGCTCCTTCACTGGTTTTGCTTTTGGGTCAACACACAAACGGTGCTCAGCCAGCTCCCTGGGTACACCTGGCATGTCTGATGGTTTCCATGCAAAGATGTCCCACTTCTCACAGAGGAACTGGATGAGCGCGACTTCCTATTTGTTGTCGAGTGTTGTTGAGATGTGGGTCGGAGCTGTAGTAGGGTCTTCCGGGTGGATATGAACAGGCTTTGTCTCACTGGCCGACTGAAACGCGGACTCTGAAGCAGGTTTCTTGGAACGCAGCAAATCACTCGGATCTGCATGTTTCTGGTATTCCTCCATCTCCATTGCTTCCATCTGCTCATGAGCAATCTTTGAGACTTTCTAAAGGCACTCTTCCCCTCTCTACCTATTTCTTGTGATTGTGATCACGCCTCTGGGACCAGGCATCTTTAACTTGAGATATACGTAAAATGGTTGGGCCATGAAACGAGCATATGCGGGCCTGCCTAGAATGGCATGATAAGCACTATGGAAATCCACCACCTCAAATGTCAACTTTTTCTTGCGGTAATTCTTGGAATCACCGAAAACCACATCAAGAGCAATTTGTCCGAGTGACTTTGCCCTTTTTCCGGGAATGACACCGTGGAACTGCATGTTACTCTCACTAAGTTTGGACAACGGAATGCCCATCCCTTGGAGGGTCTCAGCATACAGAATATTCAATCCACTGCTGCCATCCATAAGAACGTTAGTCAGTCGGGTGCCCCCAACGACTGGGTCGACCACCAGCGCTTGTCGTCCAGGAGTAGCAACGTGCGCTGGGTGATCTGACTAGTTGAATGTAATGGGAGTCTTCGACCACTTCAAGTACGTCGTAGTTGCTGGAGCAACTATATTCACTTCCCTGTTAATGACTTTCAGTCGACTTTTGCTCTCTACGCCAGCAAAAATCACCAAGGTAGCATTGACCTTAGGGTAACCATCATCTTCCTCTTTTTACTCCTCCTTATCAGATTCTTTCCCACTGGGTTGATCCTCTCGGAAGCTCTGAATCAAGAGTTGACACTGCCGAGTGGTATGTTTGGGTTGAATCAAGTTACCCTATTCATCTTTCTTCGTGTGAATGTAACACGACAAATCAAGAATGCCCTGGCCTGACTGATCCTTCACCTACTCGGGTTTCCACTATGGTTTGGGTTTTCCTTTAAATTTCCCTTGTGCATTCAGGACTGCAGCCTCAGCAGGACATATAGGTTCAGCTTTATGTTTTTGCTTCCGACTAGAATTTCCAGCTTCGATGTCCTGGTCGACTGGTTTTCCCTTGCCACTTCGGAGTCGGTCTTCCTCTTTGCCATTAGCGTATCGAGTGGCTATTTCCATCATTCGGCTCAGAGTCATGTCTTCGGAACGATCGAACTTCAGGATGAGCTCTTTGTATCGGACGACCTCCGTGAAGGCGCAAACCGCCTGGTGATCTGACCCATTTTCCGCCACATGATGAAGGGTAGTATATCTCTGAATGAAGTATCTCAAAGTTTCATTCAACTTCTAAATGCAATGCTGCAATTCAGTCAGCTCAGCAGGACGCTTGCAGGTTCCCTCGAATTATTTGATGAACACTCGGGCCAAGTCATCCCAACACAAAGTACTTCCAGGGGCCATGTCGGTGTCAAAACCGGCGGATCTCGGGTAGGGGGTCCCAATCTGTGCATCTAAGGCCAACGGTAACAGGAGGCAAGGGACACAATGTTTACCTAGGTCCGGTCCCTCTCGATGGAGGTAAAACCCTACTTCCTACTTGATTGATATTGATGATATGAGTGTTACAAGAATTGATCTACCATGAGATCGTAGAGGCTAAACCCTAGAAGCTAGCCTATGATGATTATGAATGTTGTGATCGTCCTCATACGGACTGAACTCTCCAGTTTATACAGACACCGGAGAGGGCTAGGGTTTACATGGAGTTGGTTACAAGGAAGGAAATATAATATCCGAATCGCCAAGCTTGTCTTCCACGCAAAGGAGAGTCCCATCCGTACACGGGACAAAGTCTTGAGTCTTGTATCTTCATAGTCCAACAGTCCGGCCAAAGTATATAGTCCGGCTGTCCGGATACCCCCTAATATAGGACTCCCTCGGTAGCCCCTGAACCAGGCTTCAATGACGATGAGTCCGGCGCGCAGATTGTCTTCGGCATTGCAAGGCGGGTTCCATCTTTGAATACTCCAAAGTAATTATCCAACACTTGAGTCTTGTCCGGATCTGCAAGATGATCTTCGCATACCACCGTAGAGAGAATAATATTTCACAAATGTAATATGTTGACAACTTTTGTATGGTGTGACATGACACCACGGTCGGTTTATTATTTGAACCATTTTTCACAACCAGCCACAGCGCACATTGCGAGGCGGTTTCCTCGGCACGTCTTGTCAAAGCAGAGATCATGTCCCCTTATCACGGGATTCCCATCAATACGGGTATGGGTAACCCAACCGCGCCATCTATCGTGGCGCTTGGGAAATAAGAGACCCTCAATGGGCAAGTGGGGAGGCGCACCGCTTTCGACGCCTCTATAAAGGGATAAGAGTTCCCCATTTTTACCCATGCCTTCTTCCTGCTTCGCTAATCCATTCTTTCCCCCTCGAGCTCCAGCACCCAAGTCCACGCCTTCTCTGCGCAGCCAAACATGTCCGGAGCAGGAGGCAAGTGGATGGCCTCTACCGTGAAGGAGGAGCATATTGCGAAGCTTCGGGCGGCCGGATACTTGGCCGCAAACATCGCGCACCGGCTACCGGACATAGGGCAGATCATTCCAACTCCGGAGCCCCACGAGAGGGTCGTCTTCCTCGCCCACTTCGTCCGTGGACTGGGATTTCCACTTCATCCCTTCGTCCGCTGGCTCATGTTCTACTATGGGCTAGATTTCCATGATTTAGCCCCAAATTTCGTCCTCAACATATCGGCGTTTATTATCGTGTGCGAGGCCTTCCTCCGCATCAAGCCTCACTTCGGCTTGTGGCTATGAACCTTCTGCGTGAAGCCGAAGATCATGAGCGGCCAGCAAGCAGAGTGCGGAGGCGCCATGGTGGGCAAGATGCCTAACGTCACCTGGCTTGACGGCTCCTTCGCGGAGACCGTGAAAGGGTGGCAATCGGGGTGGTTCTACATCATCGAGCCGCGCGGCGCCAACTGGGCGGCGGCTCCCGAATTCCGATCTGGAATCCCCATGCGGCTCACCTCCTGGGAGAAGAAGGGCCTTGCCTGGGGCGAGCCTGTGGAGCTGACCGGACTTCAACTGTATCAAAAGTATGATTGACAAGAACATCAAGCTTGTCAACATGGTCCAGGTCATGCTCGTCCGCGGAATTCTTCCGTGCCAAAGACGGGCGTTTAATCTATGGGAGTTCGTCCCGGCCAAACACCGGACACTCCAAGAGCTCTACAGCATGACACTTAAGGACGCATGGAAGGTGCTGTTTAAGGGTACCAAAACACCTCCTCTCATGTCCGAGGACCGCGGATTCCACGCCGAGCGATCCCCCCGTCTGGTGAGTTTTCTAACCATCACCAGGTGTAGCTTTCCCAGCATACTCATGGGAAGATGCTAAGTTATCGTGTGTACTTAATCAGGAGTACGTGAAGACGGCAAAGCAGATTGACTGTCCGGCTCCGCTGCCAGAAGGTCCCGTGACCGCTCTCCTGACGGAGATGCTGGTCCCGGCGCCATAAAAGGCCCCAGAAAAGAAGGCCGAGAAGAAGGCCCCGGGGACCAGGAAGGGTCTCCGGCGCAAGTCCGTACAGGACGCCTCATCCGAAGACGACGAGGCACATTCCTCCTGTGAAGGGGAGGAGGAGAAAGAGTGGGCCGCCCCATCCGGGGAGGCTGAAGGGTCTAAGAGGGTGGCCCGGGGGACCAGGAAGGGTCCCCGGTGCAAGGCGGTCATAGGCTCGTCGTCCGAGGACGACGATCAGACTCCTCCCGCGAAGGCGGGGAAGATCACGAAGAAATGCGACCTCCCCGTACTGGGGAGGAGAAGAAAAGGAAGGCCGCCCCGGAAGGGGAGGCTAGGACACCCAAGAAGGGAAAGGCGTCCCTTCCGGATTACTCCACCACGGCCGCCTACAGCGAGGAGTGGCTGCCCAGGGGGAAGCCCCCAGTAAGATCGTAAGTATCCGTACTTCCATTGTACTTTAGTGTGACTTTGCTTCATAGTCTGTTATAACGCCGAACACGCATATGTAGTCCGGCCAGGGCCCATCCCGAGGTATCTTCTTCGGATGGGTCTTTGAGCGATTCGGCGATGAATTCGCTCCCAACGGCCACTTCCCCTTGGCCCGTGGATGACACAGAGGTGTTGTCCCAAAGGCTCCCTGAGCAAGGGGAGGCGATTCCGGAGACGCCTCAAGGCGAAACCCGAGATGTTGGGCTCACGGGGCGAAAGATCCCCACGGACTATGCTGACGGGAGCCGCAGCAAGTCCGGCTCCTAGCCGGACACTATACCGGAGCCTTCAAAGGCTCCGGATTCGGGCAGCCAGCCCCTCGCTAGGGAGGGCGAGCCATCCGTGCCGATGACTTCTGCTATGCCAGGGGCGTCAGATAGTCTGCTGGAAGTGCTTCGCGGCGCTTCCATGGACGAAGAGCACCGCACTCTTATGAGTGTGGTGATTCAGAAGGTTCTGTCCGCCAAGAGCGGACTAACCGAAGCCTGCACCAGCCTCCTAACAGGCTTTGAGTTAAGTAAAAAGTGTGAAGTTATCACCCGATAGGTAGTAGCCCCTGATACTCTGTTTGGTGTTCAGAACGAAAAGCCAAACCGAGGGTCAATTATAATCCACAGGAGTTTAACAGTAGGTGTTCATGTGAATAAACAGGCGGCGCTGGTGGCCGCTGCTGCCCGCACAGCGGAAGTCTCCGGACTCAAGCGAGACTTAGAGCAGGCCCAGGGGGAGCTCGGCCTCACGAAGAGGCAGCTCGAAGAAAACAAAGGTGAGTAATACCCCAGTCACATATCACAAAGGATAGAAAAAATTGGTAACCCTAAGAAAGTGTCATTATTTAGTAATAGGGGCCACGACCGAAGTGGCGTCCCTGAAGAAGGCGCTATCCAAGGCCGAAGACAAGGCGGCCATGGAGCGTATTGAGCATGAAAAGCAGAATGCTAGGGTGGGCGAGGTACAGCAAGAGCTCCAGGAGCTCGGCAAGAAGTTCGAGTCCTTGGAGCGTGACTACAAGACGAAGGAGTCTGAGCTTGCGAAGGCCCTTGTGAGCATGAAAGACGCCAAGGCCGAAGCCGAAAAGGCCCAGCAGGAAATCCAGGCAGCCAAGAAGATATCGGTGGGTAAGACATTCTTAATGCAAAGCAAGCATGTGGAGGAGGCATTTCTTTTACTTACCGAATTCGGAGCTCTCCAGGGGCATTCGCAGATCTGCCACGCAGCATATCTGATGTTGCGGAGTTCTATCGCGCCGAGGAGGGGAGCTCCACGGAGAAGCTATTCTGGTCCCAGTATGCTGGAGCCGAACAGGCAATGCCTCTGAGTGACCAACTGAAGCAGTTGGTTGAACTCCACAGGGCGGCTGAAGTGGCTATGAAGGATTTCATAGTTCGACTGTGGCCTGGTGAGCCCTTGCCCGCCAGCTACTTCGGCCTGATAAAGCGGATGGTGAATGCCTGTCCGCGGCTGGAAGTGATCAAGCGGTCCGTTTCCATTGAGGGTGCCTGCCGAGCCTTTTCTCGTGCGAAGGTGCATCGGGGCAAGCTGGACGCGGAAAAGCTGGTGAAGGAAGGACCGCTAGAGGGCAAGGCGCATCGGTATCCAGAAAAATATTACGATTGCGTTATGAAAGGCGCTCGTGTCGTGGCCGATGAATGTACCAAGGACACAATTTTAGAGTGGATTCACTTCTGTCATGTTTGTAATATAAAAACGAAGTTACTTGCGCTATGGAGCACTTTTTTGATTTAAATATTACCTTCTGTGCGGCTGTTTATAAAATTCTGAAAGTAGGCCAGTCATAGGCTTCCTCCCCCATGTAGCTAGCACTAGGGTGTTCATGGAAAACCCAGACACTCTTTATCCAAATATTTGGTCCCTAGAGGAGGTGTCTGGCGCAGCGAACAAGGCAATTGGACTATTCGTCTTTATAACTTTCACTTAGCCATAGAAGTATATAATTTTAAATTTCGGCGAAGCCCCTAGAATTCGGAAAGCCGAATTGGGGCGCTATATACACCTAAATCGGACGAGGCCGATTCCTCGCCTAAAGCGGGAAAATCTTTAAGGATTTTAAGACCTCTCGAACAGCTACCAGCTCTCGCCACATCATGCCGGTCAGCTTTCGGCTTTGTCTACTAAGGTGCTCGTCCGGAAGAACTGGGACACAATCACAGTAGTTCTCCCTGCGCTACCTTAGCCGATATAACGGAACGTAAGGTACCAAAACAAGGGAGCCGGGCTAACCCAACTATTGACCCAAGACATGATTCGGAGCTGATGCATATAGTGCTATAAGTTCGGGGTGCCGCACTGTTGAAAGTGTTCGGACTTGTCTTGCCGTATTACGGGGCGCCATAAGAAGCCCCTGGCAAACTAAACGTACTAAAGTGTACGGATGCAATAGTAAATAAACATTTATAGAAAAATGTGCAGATAGGAATAATAAGCTGATGCTGTATATAATCTCCCATTGATGTATAATATGTTTAATTGTATGTTTACAATGAATGCATTAAGCAGAGATAAATAGGACTATTTGACATGTCCTATCCAAGGGCAGGCCGCATACAGGTATATAAAACAGGTATTAACGACCGTGAATAGATTCCACCTGGGTATTCCCTTTGTGCGTGACGCCTTTTGCCTCCTTGGATTTCTCTCCTGTGAAAGTTCGATAATCCGGCTCTTTTGGAGAGGTTGCCCGAAAGCGGGTTCCTGAAAGATAAAGGGGGTTATTAAAGTATGTTGCGGCTAACCCGCACTGTTGACTGTGCCACTATTGCGCCTCCGCCTGCGCCCATGGTATTTTGAGTGCGTAATTGTGTATGCGCGACACGAATGCTGCCTTGATGGGGCTGGAGCGTTGGCCGGACTGCTAGTCGCGCTCTTGGCATGCCTGGCGATCCTGTTGCACGGTATTTCGGACTCGCTTGATGGTGTTCGGAGTTGCTGTCGCCGGATTGGTGGTTTGCCGGGGGAAGCCGCTTTGTACTTTTGCCGCGAGGGCTGCAGTGTGTTCTTCTGTACGGAGAGAGCGGTCCATGTTTCCATTGACTGTTATGACCCCGCGAGGTCCTGGCATCTTGAGCTTGAGGTATGCATAGTGTGGTACCGCATTGAATTGAGCGAATGCGGTTCGTCCAAGTAGTGCATGATAGCCGCTACGGAAGGGGACGATGTCGAATATTAACTCCGCGCTTCGGAAGTTATCCGGAGATTCGAAAACCACCTCCAGTGTTACGGAGCCCGTGCAGCAGGCCTCTACCCCTGGAAATACACCTTCAAAGGTAGTTTTGGTGGGCTTGATCCTTGAAGGGTCGATGCCCATTTTGAGCACTGTGTCCTGATAAAGCAAGTTCAGGCTGCTGCCTCCATCCATAAGGACTCGTGTGAGGTGAAATCCGTCAATGATTGGGTCTAGAACCAATGCGGCCGAACCGCCGCGACGGATGCTTGTAGGGTGATCCCTACGATCAAAGGTGATCGGACAGGCTGACCATGGGTTGAATTTTGGGGCGACTGGGTCCATCGCTTAGACGTACCGTAGTGCTCGCTTCCGTTCCCTTTTGGGGATGTGGGTAGCGTAGATCATGTTGACCATTTTCACCTGGGGAGGAAATTTCTTCTGCCCCCCCCGTCTTTGGACGCTGGGGCTCATCATCATCGGCGTTCTGTAGCCCCTTGTCCTTGTTCTCGGCATTTATCTTGCTGGCCTGCTTGAAAACCCAACAGTCTCTATTATGTGATTTGCTGGCTTATCCGGGGTGCCGTGAATTTGGCATGAGCGGTCAAGTATGCGGTCCAGACTGGATGGTCCCTGATTGTTTCTTTTGAACGGCTTTTTCCGCTGACCGTATTTTGAGCCACTGAATCCGGCATTGACTGCCGTGTCTTCAATGTTATCACCATTGTTCTGACGCTTATGTCTGTTACGCCCTGGCTTGCCGTTATTGTCGCGGACGTCTGAAGTGCCTGAGTTTACTGGCGTGGTGCTGCTGCGAGCCAACCAGCTATCCTCGCCTGTGTAAAAGCGTGTCATGAGTGTCGTGAGGGCCGCCATGGATTTTGCTTTTTCCTGGCCGAGGTGCCGGGAAAGCCACTCATTGCGGATATTATGCTTAAAGGACGCCAGGGCTTCAACATCCGGACAGTCGACAATTTGGTTCTTTTTAATTAGGAACCGAGTCCAAAATTTTTTGGTTGACTCTCCGGGCTGGTGGGTAATGTGGCTCAAGTCATCAGCATCCGATGGTCGCACGTATGTGCCCTGGAAGTTGTCGAGGAAAGCATCCTCCAGGTTTTCCCAACTGCAAATGGAATTTGCCGGCAAGCTATTTAGCCAGCACCTGGCTGGTCCTTTGAGCTTAAGGGGAAGATACTTGATGGCGTGTAGATCGTCTCCGCGGGCCATGTGAACGTGGAGAAGGAAATCTTTGATCTATACTGCGGGGTCTGTTGTGCCATCGTATGGTTCGATGTTCACGGGTTTAAACCATTCTGGGAATTCATGATCCATTACATCAAGTGAAGCAGAGAGGGTGTGCGGCGCCCCTGTGTCGGGCTATGTCGCGACGCAGTCCGACTAAGTCTGGTCGGTTGTGTTTGGCCCGGCTGGATTTGCTGTTAGTGTATCCAGTATGACGGTCATTGTCATGTGATGTGGCCCGCCCCCGTGATCCATAGATCGATCTTGGTTGTCCTGCATTGTTTTCCAATCTGTCTCGCAGGTCCTGCGTATTGCCCCGGTCCGTAGTAAACTGGCGTGGGGGTGCGGGCTGGTATTCGGGCTGATATGCCGTTTTATCCTGTCCACGAGGTGGCCGGTCAGCCGTTTGGCGCTCGAGTCTATATTCCTCGGCTGCCAGGACTTCTGTCCATCTATCTGTGAGCAGGTCTTGATCAGCTTGGAGCTGCTGCTACTTCTTCTTCAGGCTCCTCGTAGTGGCTATAAGCCGACGCTTGAAGCGCTCCTGCTCCACGGGGTCCTTAGGCACGCCAAATTCGTTGTCACCGAGGCTAATCTCATCTTCGGAGGGGGGCATGTAGTTTTCCTCCTCCGGATACCCGTCTGTTGCCTATTCGTCTGGACTGACCTGCCCGTCTTCCTGCTCGGCCTGGTCGAAGGCAGGCTGATCGGGGTTGTATTCATCTTCGGCACCGTCCGGATTGTTTTCGTCTCCGGTGCCGGTATTGTTGTGGCGGGGCTTGGAGCGGTGCTGGCGACGCCCATGCTTTGCTTTCTTCTTGGAGGGGTTATCCTCCATTGCCTCATCGCCATTGGTTTCTTTCGGAGTGTGCACCATATATATGTCATATGAAGAGGTGGCTGTCCACCGCCTCGTGGGTGGTGGTTCCTGTTCTCTTCTCCTACATCGTCATCCAAACCGTCGATGTCTTCGGAGTCGAAGTCAAGCACGTCGGTCAAATCAAGAGTCTCCTGACAAAGAGAGAGACTTTAACGAGTTTAGCATGTCGCCAAAGGGCGAGTGTTGGAAGATATCCGCAGTAGTGAACTCCATCACCAGAGCCCAACCTGATCCGACGGGCTCGGAGGTGCGCGGACTGGAACCTACAGCCGGATACGAGTCCAGGGGTCCGGTGTCACAGGCTTCCTTGGGGGTGAAGTCTGTGTTCGGCTCTACCGCCGATGGGTGTGCAGTCTTCGGGGCGGGGTCCATCCCCCCGTCCTCGGGCGACGCGATCTGCCCCGGATTTAGGTCCGGGGATCCTGCAGGGGCGATATCCCGAGCACTGTCCGACAGTAGGTCTAAGCCGTACACATCGTGACTGTCCGGTGCTCCTGGCGTAGGCCCGAATCCATTGAAGATCAAGTCTCCGCGGATATCGGCCGTGTAGTTTAGGTTTCCAAATCTGACATGATGGCCAGGGGCGTAGCTGTCGATCTGCTCCAGATGGCCAAGCAAATTGGCCCGTAGTGCGAAGCCGCCGAACACGAAGATCTGTCCGGGGGAGAAAGTCTCACCCTGGACCGCGTTGTTGATGATTAAAGGAGCCATCGAGCCTTGCAGCGACGACACAGATGAACTCTCAATGAAAGCACCAATGTCGGTGTCAAAACCGGCGGATCTCGGGTAGGGGGTCCTGATGTGTGCGTCTAAGGCCAATGGTAACAGGAGGCAAGGGACACAATGTTTACCCAGGTTCGGGCCCTCTCGATGGAGGTAAAACCCTACTTCCTGCTTGATTGATATTGATGATATGAGTGTTCCAAGAGTTGATCTACCATGAGATCGTAGAGGCTAAACCCTAGAAGCTAGCCTATGATGATTATGAATGTTGTGATCGTCCTCATACGGACCGAACTCTCCGGTTTATATAGACACTGGAGAGGGCTAGGGATGACATGGAGTCAGTTACAAGGAAGGAAATATAATATCTGAATCGCCAAGCTTGTCTTACACGCAAAGGAGAGTCCCATCCGGACACGGGACAAAGTCTTGAGTCTTGTATCTTCATAGTCCAACAGTCCGGCCAAAGTATATAGTCCGGCTGTCCGGATACCCCCTAATCCAAGACTCCCTCAAGCCAACTGATTCAATTAGGCTCTGGCCGAACCCTCAAGTATCAGGGGGAGGTGCTTCATGGCTACATCATCGTTGCCTCCACCAATCTGCACTGCCACTCAGTAATCTTCCAGCCAAGTGTCGGGCTTTGACTCACCAATGAACTTGCTCACGCTAGTAGCCAATCTAAAGTTGGGGGCAGGAGGATCTCAGCAGATCGTGTGGTTCTACTGAAACAATCGGGCCCAAAAACAAAAGCTCTGTTTCCAATCAAATGGTCTCTGTCTTGTCCTTCTCTGTTTGCTCGGCCTTTGTCGACCAAACCTTGCACTAGGAGTGACCTTGCATTAAATCCAGGCTCTCTTGGGTCGATTGGGGCTCTCCGCTCATCACCATACGGGCGCCTGTCGTCATACCGCCAGGGCGCGTATGACCCTCCTCTCAGAGGGGGCGTAGGCACTCCATGGTGTTCATCATGGGGAAACTGATGATCATACTGCTCGTGGCCCCGCCCCAGGTACTAATCCTGGCGGTGACCTCGATCTTCACACAGCAGAGGCGACCTCGGACTATGCGCCGACTAAATTGTGTCTGCAACCACATACCTGCTATGAATTCTGTTGCGCGACTGGGAGACAGCAAAGTTCTGTTCCCTAGAGGCTCGAAGCAATGCTCGGATCTACAACAAACCTCCACCAGCTTCTAAACGTGATAGCTGAATTGACTCTGCTATGCGTGCTGCTGCTGCAACATTTTGGGTCAGAGTATGGTATACCTGAGGTTCAGTCGGAAAAAACTGTCGTGCACGTTGATTGGATCTAGGGATTTGCTGACGAGCGCATTCGTCGAGTGCTTGCTAGAGATTTTTCAGATGCGTACGCTCAGCCAAGGTGGCCAAGCGTAGCCTCCAAGGCCCAAGCCTCGGAGGTCTCCCAAATGATGGGGGTCTGGAGCGCTTGGACGTTGCGATTATGCAGCTCCTCCCTATGCTCCGCAGTGAGGGCTTCAGGAATGGACTCGTCATGATCATGTGACGGCCGCCGCTGCCACTAAGACGAAATTTGGGCAAACTACGCTGGGAGTCGACCATGAGGACCTCTACCTCCGGATCATTGCTTTCGCACTCAGAAAGTGAATCCGAGTAACCAGTTGGCAGATCGAATAGATCATAGAGGGATTCGTCGGGATCAATTGCCGTGACTTGAAGGGTGGTCGATTGGCGAGCCACCGCGTGTTTCAACCAACATGGGCTGCGAACGGCAGGACCGCTTGCGACGGTGGACAGATGCAATGGGAGCCGACGGATACTGGGTCGACGGCTGAAGCGGAAGGACACTGCTAGCACACGCATGGAAGTGTGCCGCCCCACGTACGGGGAGGGCCTCGATGTCGAGGGAGCTTCTTGAAACTAGGCAGAGTCGTCGGCGACGAAGACAAGCGCACCGAGACAGATCTCGCAGCCCAAAGCCAAACCGCCGCCGGAAGCCATGTTGATGGAGAATAAAATTTGCAACCACACCGAAAGTCACTGATAATCCCCAAGTGCATGGAATCATCGTAGAAATTCCCAAAGGTGGAAGTGATAAGTATGGAGTGTCGAACCCACAAGGAGCTAAAGGTAAGATCAACATTCTCTCAAGCCCTATCTGCCACTGATACGACTCTACGTGCACCGAACGTTTGCTTCCAACTAGAAACAAGAAATAAAACTGTGTTGTGGGTATGAAGAGGATAACTTTGTATGATATCGGAGAGCTAAAATATAAAAGTAGGTGTTGTTATCATGAAGTTAGAGTATAGTACTAAATAATATAAGTAGCAAGTGTGGAATAATGGTGGATCGGTGTGCGGAATTGTCCTAAGCAATTGTTAACAAGATCGATAGTCGTCATTGCAATTTCATATGAGGGAGAGGCATAAACTAGCATACTTTTCCTACTTGGATCATATGCTCTTATGATTGTAAACTCTAGCAGCATCCGCAAATACCAAAAGATTCATTAAGGTAAAACCCAAACATAGCATTAAAGCATCATGTCCCCTTTTATCCCATATGCAACAACCCCCTTACTCGGGTTTAAGCTTCTGTCACTCTAGCAACCTACTATAGGCGAATCATGAACGTATTGCAACACCCTAAAACGGGAATCCCTCACGCTTGCGTGACACGGAGGGCGCCATAGGACAGCACCAAAATAAAACATACAACTCATACCAATCTAGATCATCAATCAACTCAAGGACAAAAGATATCTACTCAAAACATCATAAGATGGTAACACATCATTGGATCATAATATGTAGCATAAAGCACCATGTTCAAGTAGGGATTACAGAGGGGTGCGGGAGAGTGGACCGCATAAAAGAGATGAGGATGGTGATGTTCATGAAGACGATCACCGCGGCGATGATTCCCCTCCCGATGGCACTCCGGTGCCACCAAGAGAGAGGAGGAGAGGTTCTCCCCCTTGTGCTTCCTCCTCCATGGCTTTCCCCCTCTGGTCCTTGGCCTTCATGGAGATGATGGCCCCTCCGAGATCCTCCTCCATGGCCTCCGGTGATGATGGCCCCTCCGGCAGGGTGCCAGAGAGGGCCTAGATTGATTTCTTGTGGCTACAGAGGATTGCGGCGGTGGAACTTCCGATATAGGTTAATTCCCAAAAGTTTCAGTATTTGTAGGAATTATTGGCGTTGGTTTCACGTCAGGAAGGTCTCCGGGCTGTCCATTAGATAGGGGGGTGCGCCCCAGGGAGGGGGGGCACGGCCCCCTTTCTTGTGGGCAGCCCGGGACCCTTCTGGCCCAACTCCGATGCTCCGTGGTCTTCTTTTGGTCCATAAAAAATCCTCAAAAATTGGCACGTCATTTGGACTCCGTTTGGTATCCCTTTTCTGTAAAACACAAAAACAAGGAGAAAACAGAAACTGGCACTGGGCTCTAGGTTAATAGGTTAGTCCCAAAAATCATATAAAATGTCATATAAATGCATATAAATCATCATAGAAGGATAATATAATAGCAAGAATACTTCATAAATTATAGATACGTTGGATACGTATCAGCATCCCCAAGCTTAATTCCTGCTCGTCCTCGAGTAGGTAAATGATAAAAGAAATAATTTATGAAGTGTGAATGCTAGTAGGTGCACAAGTTTGATCAATGATAATTTCAATCACATTTTCTAGCATCAATATGTGTCATAATATTAGCTTATCTCATAAAACTTTTCATGATCAAGTAACAATCTATTCACAATGTCAAGTATGGTTCAGAAACTTCATTGAGAACTAACAAACTATAATCTCAATCATTGAAGCAATTGCAATTTATCATAACATTAGAAAGAGTCAAGAATAGAGCTTTTCAGCAAGTCCACATACTCAACTATCATAAAGTCTCCTACAATTGCTAACACTCACGCAATACTTGTGGTTATGGAGTTTCAGCCGGACACTGAGAAAGATAGGGGCTTATTGTGTTGCCTCCCAACATATTCACCTTTAGGTGATGTCAACAATAATAGCCCATGCTAACTTACATCCAATTGGATATATATATATCATGATCTTTCAAACACGAGGAGCTCGCCAAAGGATAAAATTAAAAAGGGAAAGGTGAGGATCACCTTGACTCAAGCATAAAGTAAAAACATAAAGTAAAAGATAGGCCCTTCGTAGAGGGAAGCAGAGGTTGCCATGCGCTTTTTAGGGTTGGATACACAAAATCTTAATGCGAAAGAACGTCACTTTATATTGCCCCTTGTATATGGACCTTTATTATGCAGTCCGTCGCTTTTATTGCTTCCATAACAAGTTTGTACAAAGCTTATTTTCTCCGCACTAATAAGTCATGCATATTTAGAGAGCAACTTTTATTGTTTGCACCGATGACAACTTACTTGAAGGATCTTACTCAATCCATAGGTAGATATGGTGGACTCTCATGGCAAAACTGGGTTTAAGGATATTTGGAAGCACAAGTAGTATCTCTACTTGGTGCTAGGAATTTTTGGCTAGCATGAGGGGGAAAGGCAAGCTCAACATGTTTGGAAGGTCAATGACAATATACTTTAACTGAGATGTCGGAAAACATAAACCATTATGTTGTCTTCCTTGTCCAACGTCAACTCTTTTAGCATGTCATACTTAATGAGTGCTTCACAATCATAAAAGATGTCCAAGATAATATATTTGTATGTGAACCTCTCTTTCCTTATTACTTCCTATTAATTGCAACGATGACCAAAACTACATTTGCCAACTCTCAACAACTTTTATGCCTCATACTTTCTATGTGTGAAGTCATCACTAACCATGTTATAAGCATATGAAACACATAAAGATTCAGATTTATGAAATTCAATTCATTTCCCCCATTTACTCATAGGATATACATGAAGCACATGAGTAAATGACAAACTACTCCAAAAGATATGAGTGAAGGACACTGAGTAGTCAAATAATTAACTAGCCATGGGAGGGTTCCTTTTTGTTCAATATTTCAGATCCAATGATTTTATTCAAACAGCAAGTAAAATTGAAAATACGCTCCAAGCAAAACACATATCATGTGACGAATAAAAATGTAGCTCCGAGTAAGATGTACCGATAGTTTTGAAGACGAAAGAGGGGATGCCTTCCGGAGCATCCCCAAGCTTAGGCTCTTGAGTCTTCCTTGAATATTACCTTGGG
The DNA here is from genome assembly GCF_018294505.1 of Triticum aestivum. NCBI lineage: Eukaryota > Viridiplantae > Streptophyta > Magnoliopsida > Poales > Poaceae > Triticum > Triticum aestivum. The sequence goes on along the minus strand of NC_057804.1, from coordinate 634,832,094 downwards.
GCGCCTTGGGAATCCCCAAGCTTAGGGTCTTTCTACTCCTTATTCTCCTCATATCGATATCTCACCCAAAACTTGAAAACTTCAATCACACAAAACATAATGGAACTTCATGAGATAGGTTAGTATGATAAAGAGTAAACCATGCACTTTGGTACTGTAAAAGACAAGGTTCATAATTGTTTTCACATAATTCCTACTGTACCATATCATTTCTACAATTTATATTGAGGAATATAAGCCATAGAAACTAGAAAACAAGCAAACTATGCAATGAAAACATAATCTGTCAGAAACAGAATAGTCTGTTACGATCTGAACAATAACCATACTTATGCTACTCAAACAATTATTAAATAAATTGGTGGGCGTGAGGAATTTGTCTATTAATCTTCTGCAAAAAGAATAAACTCAAAATCACTCTTCTGTAAGAAATTACAGCTAATCTTGTGAGCGCAAAGTTTCTGTTTTTTACAGCAAGATCACATTAACTTTCACCCAAGTCTTCCCAAAGGTCTTACTTGGAACTTTATTGAAACAAAATCTATAAAACATGATTAATACAGTAGCTTAATCATGTAGTCACACAAAAACAGTAAGGATAAATATTGGGTTGTCTCCCAACAAGCGCTTTTCTTTAATGCCTTTTAGCTAGGCATGATGATTTCAATGATGCTCGCATAAAAGAAAAGATTTGAAACACAAAGAGAGCATCAAGAAGAATATGACTAGCACATTTAAATCTAACTCACTTCCTATGCCTAGGGATTTTGTGAGCACACAATTTAGAGGAACAAGAATCAACTAGCATAGGAAGGCAAAACAAGTATAACTACAAAACTTTAAGCACATAGAGAGGAAACTTGACATTATTGCAACTCCTATAAGCACATATTCCTCCCTCATAATAATTTTCAGTAGCATCATGAATAGCAACTTTGTTCTCATACTCAATTTTAACCTCTTCCGAAATAGTGGAATACTAACTAAAGTTGACACTCTTCCAAATCCACTTTCATAAATATCATACAGAGATTCAACACCCTCCAAGATAGTGGGATCGCTAATTCCTAAAGTTGACACTCTTCAAAACCCACTTTAAACTATAGTATTATTAATACTCCAAAAGATATAAGTGAAGTTCCTGGAGCATTTTACAATTAATATAGACTAGCCATCATACAAGCTCAAAAATATATAAGTGAAGCGTACGAAGCATTCTATAAAACCATACTCAAACGATTTGAGTGAAGCACAAAGAGCAATTCTATAATATCATACTTAAAAGATATAAGTGAAGCACATGAAGTATTCTATAAATCAATGAAGAGCTATCTCATACTAGCATTAATCTTAAACAAAAATACAAAGACAAAGGACACAAGTCATGTGAAAAAAACAAAAACCGAGGTATACCGATATTTGTTGAAGAAGAAAGATGGGATGCCAACCGGGGCATCCCCAAGCTTAGATGCTTGAGTATCCTTTCAAATATTTACTTGGGGTGCCTTGGGCATCCCCAAGCTTGAACTCTTGTCTCTCTTTATTCTTCTCACATCGGTAACTCCTCGTTCTTCAAACACTTCATTCACAAAAACTTAAACAAAAACTTTGTGAGAGCCATTAGTGTAATAAAGCAAACTACCACTTTAAGGTACTGTAATTAACTCATTCTTTGTTTATATTGGTCTTAAACCTACTGTATTCCAACTTCTCTATGGTTCATACCCCCCGATACTAGCCATAGATGCATCAAATTAAGCAAACAACACATGAAAAACAGAATCTGTTAAGAACAGGACAGTCTATAGTAATCTGGAAGTTTAGTAAACTTCTGTAACTCCAAAAAATATGAAATAAATTTGAAAATTTGAAAAATTTGTACATAAGTAATGTGAAAAAAGTTTAAGACACATTTGACTTTCCAGTAAAAATTGTAAATTCATGCACTACAGCCAAAGTTTCTGTTTTTGTTCTGCACATAGTAAGCAAGCAATCTTATCATGCTAAAACCAAAGCTTGGCACATTATTTTTATAATACAATGGTTATATACAAGGGGATAATTATTTACAGAGAAACTTCCATGAAAAATTCTACATTGTTTCCGTGAGCATGAACACAAGTGCTCAAGGTCGACCCTCACTTCTTCAATGCATAACTTTCCAATCACTTCTCTTTTTGAAAAACTTTTTTAGGCATGAGAGGCAAGCAATTCCTTTTTGGTATTTTCATTCTTTTTAAATTTTTTTGTATGTTTCACCCACAACTAAACAGAAACAAAAAGGAAAAACAAAATCTACTAAGTAAAGAAAGCAAACAAGCACACACGAGAATATCAACCCCACGCTATTGCTCCCCGGCAACGGCGCCAGAAAAGAGCTTGATAATCCCCAAGTGCAGGGAATCATCGTAGCAATTCCCAAAGGTGGAAGTGATAAGTATGGAGTGTCGAACCCACAAGGAGCTAAAGGTAAGATCAATATTCTCTCAAGCCCTATCTGCCACTGATACGACTCTACGTGCACCGAACGTTTGCTTCCAACTAGAAACAAGAAATAAAACTGTGTTGTGGGTATGAAGAGGATAACTTTGTATGATATCGGAGAGCTAAAATATAAAAGTAGGTGCTGTTATCATAAAGTTAGAATATATACTAAATAATATAAGTAGCGAGTGTGGAATAATGGTGGATCGGTGTGCGGAATTGTCCTAAGCAATTGTTAACAAGACCGGTAGTCACTATTGCAATTTCATATGAGGGAGAGGCATAAACTAGCATACTTTTCCTACTTGGATCATATGCTCTTATGATTGGAAACTCTAGCAAGCATCCGCAAATACTAAAGATTCATTAAGGTAAAACCCAACCATAGCATTAAAGCATCAAGTCCCCTTTTATCCCATACGCAACAACCCCCTTACTCGGGTTTAAGCTTCTGTCACTCTAGCAACCCACTATAAGCGAATCATGAACGTATTGCAACACCCTACAGCGGGAATCCCTCACGCTTGCGCGACACGGAGGGCACCATAGGACAACACCAAAATAAAACATACAACTCGTACCAATCTAGATCATCAATCAAGTCAAGGACAAAAGATATCTACTCAAAACATCATAAGATGGCAACACATCATTGGATCATAATATGTAGCATAAAGCACCATGTTCAAGTAGGGATTACAGAGGGGTGAGGGAGAGTGGACCACATAAAAGAGATGAGGATGGTGATGTTCATGAAGACGATCACCGCGGCGATGATTCCCCTCCCGATGGCACTCCGGTGCCACCAAGAGAGAGGAGGAGAGGTTCTCCCCCTTGTGCTTCCTCCTCCATGGCTTTCCCCCTCTGGTCCTTGGCCTTCATGGAGATGATGGCCCCTCCGAGATGCTCCTCCATGGCCTCCGGTGATGATGGCCCCTCCGGTAGGGTGCCAGAGAGGGCCTAGATTTATTTCTCGTGGCTACAGAGGCTTGCGGCGGCGGAACTTCCGATCTAGGTTAATTCCGGAAAGTTTCAGTATTTATAGGAATTATTGGCGTGGTTTCATGTCAGGAAAGTCTCCGGGCTGTCCACGAGATAGGCGAGCGCGCCCCAGGGAGGGGGGCGCGGCCCCCTCTCTCGTGGGCAGCCCGGAACCCTTCTGGCCCAACTCCGATGCTCCGTGGTCTTCTTTTGGTCCATTAAAAATCCTCAAAAATTGGCACGTCATTTGGACTCCGTTTGGTATCCCTTTTTCTGTAAAACACAAAAACAAGGAGAAAACAAAAACTGACACTAGGCTCTAGGTTAATAGGTTAGTCCCAAAAATCAAATAAAATGTCATATAAATGCATATAAATCATCATAGAAGGATAATATAATAGCATGAATACTTCATAAATTATAGATACATTTGAGACGTATCAGTCGCTCAGACGCCTGCCCCATGGTGGGCGCCAACTGTCGTGGGAGTAAGTGTGACAGTAAGAGTAGGGGGTACGTAGGAGGAGGCAAGGTCCTAGATACAGTGAGGTTGTACACGCAAGTTTACGAGTTCAGACCCCTCTTGGAGGAGGTAACATCCCTACGTCTCAGTGCCCGGAGGCTTGTCGACTGGATTATGTGTGGAAGTTACATGGGGTGCGAACCCTTGTTCCTAAGAAGGGGGTGGCTTATGTAGAGTGCACCAGGCCCCTCGCAGCCCTCGGTTACACAAGGTTCATTGTGAGTTAAGGAAGGGGCATTACTGGTAACGCCAGCTATTAATGATCTTTATAACTACAGAGTGAACGCCCGACCGTTGCCATCTTGGGGGTGGCTTTAGATCTTCTGTACTCCAAGTGATTCTTCATATGGTCGAGTAACTCTACTATGGTCGAGTGGAATTGGGGTATTTCGAGTGGAATCTTATGTCGAGTGGATTGCACTTCAAGGTGATTTCAGTCGGTACCCTCTATTGGACTTTGAATGTCTTTGACTCTAGGGCAGTGTCCTTGGGTAGGGTGTCTAGGTTAGGCTAAGACCCTACCCTAGGTACATTCATCGTCATCGAAGCCTTTTGGCAAGTTCAAATACTCAACCATCATTTAGTCTTCTATGATTGCTAACACTCACCGCGTACACATGAGCAAAACGTTTCAACCAGACACATAGAAAGATAGGGGCTTATAGTTTCGCCTCCCAATATATTCACCTCAAGGGTGATGTCAACAATAATAACTCATGCTACCCATATTCAACTGGATATATGTCCTAGATCTTTCCTCACCACATGATGTTTGCCAAAGGAGAAAATAAAAAGGAATAGAGAGAAAAACTTTGACTCTTGCATGAAAGTAAATACATAAAAGTAAAAGATACCTTTCGTAGAGGGAAGCAGAGGTTGCCATGCCCTTTTTCTTTGTATGCTCAACCCCTTAGTGCAAGAGAATGTCACGTTATATTTCCCCTTATGATGGAAACCTTTATTATGTAGTCTGTTGCTTTTATTCTTCGCCATCACAAATTCGTACAACACTCAATTTTCTCTTACACTAAATGATCTAACACTTTTAGAAGCATTTTTATTGCCTTATTGCACCGACGACAACTTACTTGAAAGATCTTACTCAATCCATAGGTAGGTATGGTGGACTCTCAAAACAAGATTTGGGTTTAAGGGTTTTGGATGCACAAGTAGTATCTCTACCTAGTGCGGAATTTGTGGCTAGCTAAGATAGGGGCAAACACGACCATCTAAAGCAAAAGATAACTATGGGTCTAACTAATAAAAGTAAATGCAAAAGATAGTGGAGATGATATGATACGGGGCACCTCCCCCAAGCTTGGCAAAAGCCAAGGGGAGTGCCCATACCCGATACTCAATTTTATTTTTGTGATGAAGAAGGAGGTGGTGGTGATGAAGTAGTAGCGATCTTGTCCAATATATCTCTCAGTGTTTCTCTTAAGATGTGAATCTCCAGAAGAGCTTGATGAAGCAGCTCAGTGTTCTTCTCTATTTCAGCCATGATATGCTTATTTTCCGGGCCCCAAGAGTTTTTCCCTACATCACTTTCTCTTGGATGAGATATGTCCCAATTGGATGGTATATGCACACGAGGAGTGTTTTTGAACCCATAATTATGAATAGAATTGTGAAAATTGTTTTGATGTAACCTGTGTAGAGGTCTCCTTGTAGGGAGTTCCTCCTGATCTCTTGGTCCCTCTTGATTGTTTGATGGCCTCATGGCTTGATGGGGGTTAGGATGAGTGGAGATGCCAGCCAGAGTGACCCTCTCAGAGGCTGGAGGGTGAATTCCAAACGAGACTCCCTCATCTTCCTCCATAGCAACCTCTTCAAATCCCTCTCCCCCGGACTCCATCTGAAGCAACCAAGCATCGCCTTCTTTAGTGTTGGAGGAGGGAGAAGACATGATGCCTCGTCTTAACAGATCCGACAAAAAACAACGAGAAAATAAAACAGGAGATTTCTACGTGATACGGAAGTCAACAGGTTCGGGGGGGGGGGTATATAAAGATTTTTTTATCTTGGGAAACAAACAAACGAAAAAAACTGAGTCCGGAAGGTACCCAAGGTGGGCATAACCCACCTGGGCGTGCCTGGCAAGCCTTGCCAGCCACGCCCTAGTGTCTTGTGCTCACCAGGGTCACCTTCCTAGTAGTTTGTTGTTTTCCTAACTTTTTAAATATTCCAAAACTGACAAAAAATATTTTTGCGTATTTTTTGGAGTCCGTTTACTTACCGTATCACGTACCTCCCTTTTTTCACGATTCTGGAGTGTTCCAAAAGGTTTCTTTCATGTGTTCTTCCGGTGTCATAGTTTGGATAATAGTGCTTTAAATATTAATGGGCATGCCTGAGATATAATGTTTTATTCGTTGCCCATTGACAATCTTCGGGTTAGTACCTTCGGCATTATTTATTTTGATAGCTCTAGGTCGATAAACCTCTTCGATAACATAGGGTCCTTCCCATTTGGAGAGGAGTTTTCCTGCAAAGAATCTAAAACGAGAGTTGTACAAAAGAACATATTCTCCAACCTTGAATTCACGCTTTTGGATTCTTTTATCATGCCATCTTTTATCTTTTTCTTTGAATAACTTTCATAAGCTTGGGTTCTCCATTCATCTAATGAGCTAATATCAAATAACCTCTTTTCACTAGCAAGTTTGAAATCATAGTTGAGTTCCTTAATTGCCCAATAAGCTTTATGTTCTAACTGAAGAGGCAAATGACAAGCTTTTCCATAAACCATTTTATAAGAAGACATACCCATAGGATTTTTATATGTTGTTCTATAAGCCCAAAGTGCATCATCTAGTTTCTTAGACCAATTCTTCCGAGACCTATTGACAATCTTTTGTAGGATTAGATGTATTTCTCTATTGCTAAGTTCAACTTGACTACTAGACAAAGGATGATAAGGTGATGAAATTCTATGGTTAACATCATACTTAGCAATCATTTTACGGAAAGCACCATGAATAAACTGTGAACCACCATCAGTCATTAAATATCTAGGGACTCCAAACCTTGGGAAAATAACTTCCTTAAGCATTTTAATAGAGGTGTTGTGATCGACACTACTAGTTGGAATAGCTTCAACCCACTTAGTAACATAATCAGTAGCAACCAAATATGAGTATACCCATTAGAGGAAGGAAAAGATCCCATGAAATCAAATCTCCAAACATCAAATGGTTCAACAACAAGTGAATAATTCATAGGCATTTCTTGACGCTTACCGATATTACGTATTCTTTGACATTCATCACAAGATAAGACAAACTTACAGGCATCCTTGAAGAGAGTAGGCCAATAAAATCCAGATTGCAATACCTTATGAGTGGTTCTGTCTCCCGCGTGATGTCCTCCATAAGCTTCAGAGTGTCATTTCCGTAGGATTTGTTCCTGTTCATGCCCAGTACACAATGTCTAATAGTACCATTTAATCCTTCTTTATAAAGATGTGGGTCATCCCAAAAGTAATGTCTTAAATCATAGAAGAATTTTTTCTTTTGTTGGTATGTAAAATTAGGTTGTATGTATTTGGCAACAATATAATTAGCATAGTCAGCATACCAAGGTGTAATATTAGAAACATTTATTATAGGTAACTGTTCATCAGGAAAGCTATCATTAATAGGTTGTGGGTCATCAAGAATATTTTCCAGCCTAGACAAGTTATCAGCCACGGGGTTCTCTGCTCCTTTTCTATCAGTGATGTGCAAATCAAATTCTTGTAGCAGAAGAACCCACCTAATGAGTCTAGGTTTAGCATCTTTCTTTTCCATAACATATTTTATAGCAGCATGATCGGTGTGAACGGTCACTTTGGAATCAACAATGTAGGATCTAAATTTATCACAAGCAAACAACAATGTAGGATCTAAATTTATCACAAGCAAACACCAATGCTAAGAATTCTTTTTCAGTAGTAGCATAATTTCATTGAGCATTGTCTAAAGTTTTACTAGCATAATGGATAACATTTAATTTCTTATCAACTCTTTATCGTAGAACAACACTAATAGCATAATCACTAGCATCACACATAATCTCAAAAGGAAAGTTCCAATTAGGTGGTTGAACAATAGGTGCAGAAATTAAGGCTTTCTTGAGTGTTTCGAAGGCTTCCAAGCAATCATCATAAAAAACAAAAGGAATATCCTTTTGCAAAATATTGGTAAGAGGCCTAGAAATTTTAGAAAAGTCTTTGATAAATCTCCTATAGAAACCAGCATGAGTAAGGAAACTATGAATACCTTTGATATCTTTAGGACATGGCATTTTCTCAATTGCATCAACCTTGGCTTTGTCCACCTCAATGCCTCTTTCAGAAATTTTATGGCCCAAAACAATACCTTCGTTAACCATGAAGTGGCACTTCTCCCAATTCAAGACAAGATTTGTTTGTTCACATCTCTGCAAAACTCGTTCAAGATTGCTTAAACAATCATCAAAAGACTTCCCATAAACAGAAAAGTCATCCATGAAAACCTCAACAATCTTTTCACAAAAATCAGAGAATATAGCAGTCATACATCTTTGAAAGGTAGCAGGTGCATTACATAAACCAAAAGGCATACATCTATAAGCATAAGTTCCAAAAGGACAAGTAAAAGTGGTATTTTCTTGACCAGGTTGAGAAACAGGTATTTGTGGAAAACTAGAATATCCGTCAAGGAAGCAAAAATGTGTGTGCTTAGATAATCTTTCTAGCATTTGATTGATAAAAGGCAAAGGGTAATGATGTTTTCTCATTGCTTTATTTAATTTTCTAAAATCAATTACTATTCTATAGCCTGTGACAATTCTTTGTGAAATGAGTTCATTCTTATCATTAGGAACAACAGTTATACATCCCTTCTTAGGGACACAATGAACAGGACTTACCCATCTACTATCAGCTATAGGAAAGATTATACCTGCTTCCAGAAGTTTCAATATTTTCGCTCTTACCACTTCTTTATTTTTCGGATTTAACCAACGTTCGTGATCAACAACGGGTTTAGCATCAGGTTCCATATTAATCTTGTGCTGACGTAGAGTGGGACTAATACCATTAAGATCATCAAGAGTATATCCAATAGCAGCCTGGTGCTTCCTTAGAACTTTCAATAATCTTTCTTCTTCATGTTCTGAAAGGTTAGCACTAATAATAACATGATATATCTTTTTCTCATCAAGATAAGAATATTTCATAGTGTCTGGCAATTGTTTTAATTCAAACACAGGATCACCTTTGGGTGGAGGAGGACCTCCTAGAGTTTCAATAGGTAGACTATGTGTCGTGGAATTGTCATGTCAGATGTCCTCATGAAAGGACTTAGTTGTGGAGCCATCGGAACTAGGACGCTTGAAGGGGTTAAACAGGACAAAGGACACGAGAGGTTTTATACTAGTTCGGCCCCTTATGGTGAAGGTAAGGCCTACGTCTAGTTGGGTTGGTATTGATGTTTCGATGACCAGGGAGCGAGATACGCTATGCCCGGTTCTCGATGAGCTGTTTCTTGCCTTAAGCCGCCAGCAGGTCGTCCCCTTATATACACGGGTTGACGCCCTACGGCTTGCAGAGTCCCGGCCGGCTTATAAACAATATCCGGCTCGGTGACTAGTTTAATTCTACCTTATGATACAAGTCATGCCATTATGGCGGTTTACTACAATGGGCCTTAAATCGCCTGTGGGCCTTAAGCCCTCTATTGAACCGCCATCTTCATGCTTGATCTTGGGCTTCTTCTGGTGAATCTTCTTTGCGTAACCCGGCCTCTCCTGGGCGACTTACAAATAGTTATATCCCCAACATTAGGCCCCAGATTGGTTTGAACCTGTTCATGTCAATCTTAAAATACCTTAAAGCATAAATCTTCAGTCTTCTGACTATACAAAACTTTAACCCGCTGTGACATCATCATCTGGATGCGGGTTAAATCACCATGATGTCATCTTCAATAAAACTTATATTTATTCCAACCGATCTTTGCCCTTCACTGACAATCTCGAGAATCGAGGCGTCGGGGCCGCTGGATAATGATGTTTATCTCCTCGTTTCTCGTGCCGTCTCAGTCAGCCTTCCCTTATAAATAGGTACGACCTAGGTCTTCTCCATTCTCCCCCTTCAGTCGTCTTCTTCCTCTCGCTGCCTCCTCTCGAGCTCTGCCACCGCCGATGTCGATCTTCCTGTCTTCACCGACTCAGGCCGCTGCATCAACCGGATTCTGACCAGAAATCGACGGTGAACCTCCGCAGCTTGTCCACATCCGTGAGTTCCTCTCCTTCCCTTTCTTAGATCTGCATTGGATCCTTGTTGAGTTCGTTGGCGTTCATCATCGTCCGATGCAAACCCTTGCTAGTTTTCACCTCCAATGCCCTGTTTAGATCAAAAAAACTTCGTAGAACTGCCGCGATAACCATTTGTGTTTATCTTGCGTAGAAACAGATCTCATTTCTCTTGTTTGGAAACCCCCTTCGAGTGTATGAACTTCTACGCCCTGTTTTTAGGTCTAGAAATTTTCTTTTCAGAGCAACAATTTGATCCAGAATAATAGCTGTCATCTGTGAAACTTGTTTTTCTCACCCGGAAAACTTCTTCTGGCAAATGTCTTTAAACACAACTGTCCAGGTATCCAGCTTAAATGAATGACACTGCTCTCTAAGTCTTGCTTGCTTCTCATGACTTTAAGAATTTTGAACTGCTCTTGATACTTGTAGCGGCTTAAATATTGTTGCACAGTCATCCTTATACCATTAGGCCCCTTCATAAGCCGCTACCTTAAATAATTTGGATATTTCTCCCGGTTTAAAATTTGAACTGAAACTTCTTATTTTGTCATAGGACAACTGTCGTCATGGCTCCTAAGGCGGCCAAGGCCCCTGTGACCTGCAATTGGGTCCCATCCATAGTTACCAAAAGTAAACTGGCTGAATTCGTGAAGTCTGGCCACCTGCCAAAAAAGGAGGTCATGTCCTATCGTGTCCCTAACCCATCCAAAGAGAAGCCTCAACCCAAAGAAGGGGAAGTGGTAGTTTTCATGTATCACATGAACCAGGGATTTGCCCCTCCCGGCTCAAAATTCTTCAGGCAAGTTCTGAATTTCTTTGATCTTAGACCCCAAGACATTGGACCCAATTCCATGTCAAACCTTTGCAATTTTCAAGTCTTTTGTGAGGTGTATCTGGGAGAGGAGCCAAGTCTGCTTTTGTTCAGAGAACTTTTTTACTTGAACCGGCAGAATGAACGGGCCAACGGGCCTAGTCTTGAACTTGGCGGCATCTCAATCCAGCGATGGAGGGACTGCCTTTTTCCTTATGCTGAGCTGCCGAGTCATCCAAAAGATTGGAACCATACATGGTTCTACTGTCAGGACACTTCTCCGGCTGATGAGAAGCCTCTGCCCGGCTTTCGCGCCCTGTGCCTTGAGTCCAACCATCCACTGGCAGATAAACTGACCGCTGTTGAACGTCTGTCTCTTAATCCCACCATCAAGAAAATTAAAGCTCTTTTGGGAAATGGTTTGAATGACATTGATCTGGTCCGAGTCTGGGTTACTTGGTGAATACTTCCATTAAGCCGCCACCCCGGCTTAATGGCTAATTTTTTTTAAATAATACATTTTTTTATTAATTTACAAAAATATTATGCCCAAAAAATTATTTTCAAAAATAATACACCGTCGGCCCACAGTAGGCCGACTGGATCTAGTCGGCCCACAGCAGGCCGACTGGCGTCCAATCAGCCTGTTGCTGGCCGAGTGGCCTGTCGGCCGCCAGCTCAAGTCCAGTCGGCCAACTGTTGGCCGAGAGGGTCCAGTCAGCCTGCTGTGGGCCGACTGGAACTAATTGGTCTACTGTGGGCCGACTGGTGCATGCATATTACATTTTTTTGCCCCGTACAATATTACAGATTTGTTTTTCATAACTATGATGTTTTTTCGCGCAACCCTTTTTCCCCGCCAACGCTTTCCCGCCATATGTTTCCGCCACCCGTTTCCCGCCATATGTTCCGCCAACTCTTTCCCGCCATATGTTCCCGCCACGCGTTTCCCGCCATATGTTCCCGCCAACTTTGTCCCGCCACCCGTTTCCCGCCATTTGTTCCCGCCAACTCTTTCCCGCCACCTATAAAACCCCCTTCAGATGGAGTTGGATAAGCATTCCAGTGTAGTGTAGTTGAGATGTCCCATTATCCTTTCGATCGTAGTTTTCATCCTGGGATGAGCAGGACTCTTCTGAGCCTAGCTACCGATTTCAGGATGGACAATAGGATAGTTTCATGGGACAAACTCACCGGTAGTGACACCATAATGAATGAGTTGGCTCACCAATTACGTAGGTCTGGGTGGCCTGAAAGGACCTATGAGGAGGTACGTAAAGAACTTCTTAGGTTGCATGAAAGGTGGGAGAAGGTAGTAGTGCCGAAGAGTGAAACTTTCAGAAGGATTGCAGCAAATAATCCATGTTTCTGGACTGAGTTGAGCGAGGATGAAGATGATATCTTCATGCCGCTGCTTCCGGGTTCTGCATACTCGAAGGGCAAGAGTTCTTCATCATCGAAGGGCAAGGTTTCTGCATCGTCGAAGGGCAAGGTTTCTTCATCGTCGAAGGGCAAGGTTTCTTCATCGTCGAAGGGCAAGAGTTCTTCATCATCGAAGGGCAAGAGTTCTGCATCGATGGAGGATGACGATGATGACTTCATGTAGTTTTATGTTGTATGTTGTAAGTTCACTCATACGTACCGTTTAATTTAGATGTAGTTCTATGTACTTGTTTGTACTGTCTTGTTGTACGAGCATTCTGTTCTATCTAAATATGATGTTGTAGTTCAGATAACATAGTACTAAAATAGAGTAGGCATATGTCTCATACATAAGTACATAGTCATTTGTCTCGTACATAGAATAGACATAAGTCTCACACATAAATAGATGGTAATGTCTGTACTGATAGATAGAAGCGTCAGTGACGACGTCTGGCCTGGCAGAGAGGCGGATCTGGAATGGGCGTCCATCCCCATCTGTTAGGTGCCCTAATGGGACGCGGAGCAATCTCAGACTCTTCCTGGTCATGCTGTGTATCCTGTGTGGGCCCTGGTGGAGGATTCGAAAACATGTTCATCCAGTGGGAGTGCTGCGACATCGGAGCCTGTATGTGATCCTCTGGATGATGATCACTCCCCCATGTATCATGTGATGGCGACATAGACGCATGATATCCATAGGCTCCTGCACGATGGAACTATAAGTCATGAAGTCTGATGCCGCCTGAACTAATATTGAAAACAATAAATATGAAGACACACACCTGCTGGCTGTGACGGCTGCTCTGGCTCAAACACAAAGCTCGACGAGGGACCGTGGTACTGTGCCTGTGGAGAAAACACGAAGCTCGATGTGGGACCATAGTGCTGTGGGTGTTGCCATGATGAACTTCCAGGTTGTTCAGGAGGGGGTGGCCTGGTTGTCGGCTGATGTGCTAGACGTGGACGTGGTTGGTGTCGGTGCATGGAGGGACGCGACTGTTGTGGTTGGTGCTGAACAACGTCGCTTCTCCGGGTGCACGTGATAGCCTTGTAGACAGCCCGTATTTTGTTCTACATCCGTTCCAAGAAGGGTTGTATGACAGGATGGTGATGAAGAAGAGGTCCTGACGACAGTGATCGTCCAAAGGTGGTCACGTCGTTGTAGAGTTCGTTTGTCAAGGTAGCCTGCAAATTTTCAGGACGATTATTAAGTATGCACGCCAATGTATGTGACAACATTACTTAAAGAAAATATATCTTACCGCGTACTGCCTAGAGCCCGAAGTATCATAGCTCGGGTACGTATCCGACGGTGTAGGATCAGGTATCTCCTCTGGGTGAGAGTGCTCAACGATGCAACCGTGTTCCGCTCATGTAGCACCGCAAATAGAGATTGAATTCATTGAGTTCAAAATTGTGATTCTCGTGCCATAGATTTGTGTTTGCTGTCTCCCATTCTATAACATACGGCTCTAGTCTTACTAGCCACTCAGCAGTTGTCCTAGTCACGCCCTTCCTTGTCGTCCTAAAATTGTGGTGTGTTCAACAATTACCTAAAGCTTCAAATGGAGTACTATGAAAGATAATGCAACATTGAAAAACTGGTTAATACCTGTGGATGTGTGCTGGCACCGGGTTCTCTATAGGGGGAGGCAGCTCCAACTGCAGAAGACCAAATTGCCTCATAACCCTCTGTTGTGCCATCTCCTCAACGAAGACATCAAAGATGATCTTTGATTTTGTCATCCAGTAATCTCGGTCCCTTGTGCATAGCACGGACATACCACCAGGGTATCTCGCTTGTATGGCTGCTTCCGTATAGGGCTACCAGATGACCCCAGTGTACGCATCGAACTGCTCGTTCAATGCTGTGTATGCTTTCCTGGTCTGATCACTAGCAAAGCATCTCTGCAGAAAACAAAAGTTAGTATCCGCTAGCATCGAACTATCTCTTGTGCAGAAAAAAGTTGCATTAAACTACAACATGGTGCATACCTTGCGACGTGTCCAACACAGACCGAAAGTAGGCATGTCGATGCCGTCAACATCAAACATGGTGTCTATAGGCTCATGAACACGTACATCTGGTCGCCCTATAGAGAACCTCTCCCACGACCACAACTGTAGGAATAGAGGGCATCCAAGAAGGGATGGCTTTTTCGATGTAAGCTGGCAAGCGTTGCACATACCTCGGTATGTAGCCGCCAAGACCGCCGAACCCCAACTCCTTTGTCTGATCTGATCCGCTGTCTAAGAGCTCGCTATCTCGAGTGCCATAGGGATGTAGAGCGCGCTAATAGTGGTGACATGGTTCTCTGTGAACATCACCTTCCCGAAAAGCCACATTAAGTAGGCCTCTAGGCTTCGAGTGATCTGTTCTGCAGTCAACGGCGCCCGGAAGTTCTAGATCTGCATTAAGCAAAGAGAAAGTTTTAATAAGACGCAGTTATTTTTTGTAAAACCGTATGCACGATAACTTGAAGATAAGAGGTTTATTAATTTACCCGGAAATTGAGCAACCACTCATACTTAGGTCCATGATGCTCCCATACCGGATCCGGAGCATCCAGAAAAACACCATGAAAACATTGTGTAAGAGCTTGCTCCCAACCAGCCGGTGCGTCCAACGGTCCTATGGCATGACCTGCCAACGATAGTCCGAGCAAAAGTGACACATCCTCAAGAGTAGGAGCCATCTCTCCCCATCGGAAGTGAAACGTGTGGGTCTCTGGCCTCCAACGGTCCACTAAGCAGCTCAGCAAGGACCCGTCGATGGCGAGGCGTTTCTCACCCGGGATAGACTCAACCAGATGGGCGAAAGGTAAAAGGCCGGCCCATTTCAACCTTCATCAGAGAACATTTCAGTTGGTGTCTCCCATTAATATGCATGTCAGTGTGCAAATTAATAAAGCACGTACCGCTGAAGCCATCCTGGGTGTATCCTCCAGTTTTCCTTAGGAGGGCGAGTGACCAGAGGCTCAAGCTTGCGCTCATACCATATCGCAGCACGATGAACCCTATTAATGTCCCCATTCAGCAACCACAGTCCCGACATTCCTGCACATAAAAAATTCAGAACATAGAGTGTCACACTTAATACAAATTCAGAACATAGTGCCACACTTAATACAAATTCAGAACATAGTGCCACACTTAATACAAATTCAGAACATATTGTCATACTTAATACAAATTCATAACATAGTGCCACACTTATTACAAATTCAGAACATAGTGCCATACTTAATACAAATTCATAACATAGTGCCACACTTATTACAAATTCAGAACATAGCACCACACTTAATACAAATTCAGATCATAGTACTGCTAGCTTAGGTTCTTCCTCTCCCTCTTACTCCTCTGTTTCCTCTACCTCCTCTTCGTCCCCCGTTGCCTCATCCACGCCCAGTGACGAAAGTGGGACAATTAGTGTCCCTATGGCCAAATTCATTGCATAGAATGCATTGCCTAGTCGGACCTCCTGCTTCAGATTCATCCATATCATTCTAGATGCGCTGACACTGCCGTCTGCCTCTACTTGTACGCATATGCTCTGGGTTTGGAATGTAACGCCTTTCAGCGGGGTTGACGGTGTTGAAATTACCCATTGATCGAAAACCCATCAGCTCACTGGTCTAGGTACTGAGGACAGACTCTTTCAGAAAAAATGGAGACACAAACGATATTGCGTCTATTCCAAGCTGCCCGCAAGCAGCAAGTACATGTGAGCAAGGTAGGTGAAGCAATTTCGGTTTGTTGCATGTGCACTCACACGTTGGCCAGGCTTCATTACCAATTTTCACCTCATGCGTCCTCAACTCATTTGCACATCCAAATTTGTTATTGGCTAAGCGGACCTCAAACCTTCTTTCTTGATTACCGATGGCGACTACACTGTGTGACCTAGCTTTTTTGCATCTTGTTGTCCATGTACTTTGTGACTCTTTCACAATACCGTGTATTCGGGTTGTTGAAGATATGCTGCTCTGCTTTTTGACGTCTATCTCTGAAATACTTGACGGTGCCATAGAAAATACCCTCAACGATGGCTGTAAGTGGCAATGCTCGGTTTCCTCTGAGGACAAAATTGTATGTTTCCGCGAGGTTCGTTGTCATGACACCGTACCTTGCTCCATGTGTGTCATGTAGCAAAGACCACCTCTCCAGAGGCTCATGCTCTATCCACTGCTCGAAGGTTTTAATCGACCTCCCAAGCCTTCTCCTAGTACCAGGTGGGTCAAAGCCTGGCAAGTCACATAGCCCAACAGGCTCCTCCTCCACGGCCGCTGTTCCTGTTGCCAACTGTGCAGCTACTGCTTCAACATGTGCCCTCACCGCTGCATCTCTTGCAGCTTTCCTGACCCTCACGTGTCTCTGCGTGCACACATTAAGTCTGTCGCGTATCAAATTGTACTTCCATAACTGGTTTTGCTTGCAGAGTTTTTTGAACAGATTCATCAGGTTCTTATTTCTGAACTGCGAGAAGAAATTAGCCCCCAGATGGCGCATGCACCAACGGCTCTGCAAGTCCTGCCATGGAACTTGTTCCTCAGGGCCTGGGTTTGTCAGTGTCCTTATCGCACTGAGTATACCTGCATGCCTGTCATGAAGGATGCACACATTGGGATTCTCCTTCACAACTGATATTTTTAACTGCCTGAAGAACCATGTACAACTTTCAATGTTCTCACTCTCCACAAAAGCAAATGCAAGTGGGACGACTTGATTTTGGCCGTCTTGACCTATGGCTGTCAGGATCTGACCCTTGTAGTTGCCTGTGAGAAAAGTACTGTCAACACATATCACCGGTCGACAATGCCTGAAAGCTTCGATGCATACACCGAAAGAGAAGAAGAGACGATGCAGCACCCTCACAGTTGGGAACTCTGGCATGAACATGTCTTGGATATCGATATAGGTGCCTGGATTCCGCTGCTGCAGGGTGTGGAGGAGCTGGACAACAGAGTCATATGCATCAAAATAAGAACCAAATCTCCTCTGAAGCGCCGCATGCTTAGCCCTCCAAGCCTTTCCATAAGAAATTCTGTACTTGGACCTGGCAAAGACTTTTGTCTGGACTGCCTTCACTTCCATAGCTTTGCCCTGCACTATCTCATCGTAAAACAACCGAGCAATAAGTGTGGATGAAAGGTTGGCATGATCTTGAGGGATGCAGGGAATAAGACAAGTGTGATTAACTAAGTCACTTATCACCCAACTTGTGCCATACTTAGGGAGAAAGCCGTGCACCCTAGCGGGACAATCTGCGTTCTTGCATACCATTGTCAGGAATTTCTGACTGGACACCTGAGCTGTGAAAACCCTTTGTGTGGACATTGCCCAATTAATTATTGCATCCTTCAAGGCTTGCTTGTTCGGATACATAGCACCCGTTGCAATATTGTTCTGATGATATTGCCAGGCTGAATCATGTCCATCATTCACGGTCATTGCAGATGAGAAGTCATGATTCCACCATGCAGGATTTGGGACCTCCTCTGCATTTTCTTCTTCATCTGACTCGTCAGAATCATCGGCATAACCCCTTTCAACATCAGTGTCTTCTTCTTCCATCTGGTCCTGCATGTGCCCATCTACCTCGTCAGCGTCCACCTCGCCATTGTATTCACCATCGGCGTTCCCCCCTTCTACCTGACTATTCTGCCCTGGTTCATAACCATAAGCATTGCCTCCTTCTACCTGACTGCTCTGTCCTTGTTCGTAACCATCATCTCCAGCATTTGACATAGATATCCGCCTACCTACACTGCTCTGCCCAGGATCGTTGCCACCTTGGCCTTCATGTGCAGTGACCTCCTTCATGACGGGAAGCACTAAAGCAATAGGATTGCATCCCCTTCGTTCACAACCTTGTAACCACCACACCCAATCGGAGTCTCGCTCTATTGGCCTCAAATAAAAGTAAATTATTGTACTTGACCGTGTCCACAATGCATGAACACCGACAGTGTGTGTTTCAGTATCAAGACCTAAACTTGCCGCAATCCATTCTTTCAACTGTCTGACATACCATGTTTGAGGTGCGCTCATTGGCACCTCTATGTGAGTAAATTCAGTCAGATCAGCTCCCATCTCAGTTGTTTGGACAGTACCAGGACCGTAGTAAAATCTGATGTTCACTACATCAGACATCTCGGCTCACCTATTTTTTTCACAATGAAATACAATTATTAAGCAACAACTTAAAATACCCACACTAACAAATATTAGGCACTACACATCCACATATTACCGGAGCAACTACAAATATTGACACTCCTAAATACTACACATCCACATATAGTCCGGAATATTACCGGAGCAACTACACATTTTTACACAACTAATTAGTTGACATCTAAATAAAATGCTCACCAGAACCGGAAGGGGAAAATAAAATGCTCACCACAAAAGATTTTAATATTTGACTGACTGCCTATATTACGGATTTAACCGGAGCAACTACAAATATTGACATTCCTAAATAGTACACATCCATATATAGTCCGGAATATTACCGGAGCAACTACCCATTTTTACACAACTAATTAGTTGACATCTAAATAAAATGCTCACCGGAACCGGAACGGGAAAATAAAATGCTCACCACGACCACCTAAATATTTACGTTTACTACTGGACCAAATAACAATAATTGCACGCAACTTCAAAAAATAAAATGTTTGTTGAAATATACCCTTGAAGCATGCGCGCGAACAACGAACGGCGGCCTTCAATCACCGGAACCGGAGCCGAAAAATCCACCGAACTACCGGAGCTTCACCTCCACCACACTGCCCCAGCTTCTCCACCACCACCTCCACCTCCACCTCCACCGCCGCCAGTACCTCCACCAATAAGCTGAAAAATTTCTCCAACAAAATCCTCACCATGACCACCACAAGATACCCCATCAGTAGATCGAGGTCTCTTTTGGCTCCCCTAACTATGTAGAACCCATTCACGGTGCCAAATCCGCAAAAAACCGGGTGATTTTGGTGTATTAATTTGAGCTATTTCGTGTAAGAGAGAGAAGGAACGAAGAACAGAAAGAACAGAGAGATGCGCCTAGGGTGGGGAAAGGAAACGGGAAGGAGAAGGAGAAAAGAGGCAGCGCTGGGGGGCCCCGCTCCCTATCGGCCAGCAGCTGGCCGATCGGTCGGCAGTTGGCCGACAGGGGCGCCCGTGACCCAGCCCACGCCGACAGCTCCCAGGGCGGCGTGGCTCGGCCAATAGTCAGCCCACGCGTGGCCGATTGCCCACCTGTCGGCCTGCAGTTGGCCGAGAAGGCCCTGTCGGACTGCTGCTGGTTGACTAGGCTCAGTCGGCCAGCTGCTGGCCGATTGGATAATATTTTCGAAAAATATTATATTAGCGTAATATTTTTGTAAATTAATAAAAAAATGTATTATTTAAAAAAAATCAGCGGCTTAATGTGTACTTATACAGGCGAAAAGGACGACCCAATGCGTCATAGTCCCGACGACTTACAAGATGATGTGATAGATGCTACAACCCAGTCATTGTTGAAGGAGGGCACTGTAACCAGTAACACCTTTGGCTTACTTCCCTTCTGCAAGAAGAACCCGGCCCCTGCAGTGAGTTATCAATTTTAACAAATACTCTCTGCTTTGTTATACCTTATTTGATCTCATAATTCTTTATCCTTTTCCACAGGCCGATGACAACTTCTGGAAGGTCAAATATGATCATGACGCTGCCAAGCAAGCCAGGGCAGCCTTTAAAACCGAAAAGAAAACAGCCAAGATGGGAACTTCAAAGAAGAAGAAACCCAATGCCTCTGAGTTATTCAAATTGGATGATACTTCTTCGGATGATGAAGAGGTAATCTGTTAACTTTCTTAACTCCCTTGTTGCTATTTTACTGACATTCTGCCCTTTCAGGAGGATACAGGGAACAGCCAAGCAGTTGAAGAAGAGGTAACTATAATCTCCTCCGACTCAGAGCCTTTGCCAAAACAAAAAACCCGAAGGGTGACCCGTAAAGTAAGATTTTCACATCCTCTAGCTTATCAAGATCCTCGATTTCTTTTGAAGCAACAACAACTTGAGAATCGTAGGTAGACTCAGGCCACTCAAGATGCAGAACTCTCCTCCGGCTTACCCGATGTGACTAGGAAGCGCCGGACCGAGGTTATCTCCGATTTACATTCTGTTTTACCTTTGGCGGGTTTAATTCGTCAACCTCTCAATTCATCTGACTCCAATTATCAGGATACCTCTCCTTCTTCCGATGAATCTATGCAATCAAACATGCCGGTTTTCAAAATGGCTCCCGGGTAACGTAACCTTTCTTATTTTAAGTTTTACCGTACTTTATACTTTCATACTCATCCTTCTTCCTTTATTGACAACCTGCAAGTAAAGCCCAGCAAGAAGGCAAAGAAAAATAAGCCGTCTCAAGACCCAATTGTCATTAAACCGGCACTTGGCTCGTCCGCTCCTGCTAGCTCCACCCATCAGCCACCGCCTGAACCGGCTTTTGACATTCCAGTGCCAACCTCTGACCCGCCTGCAGAAAATGTTATCCACAACTCTGATAACCCGGAAGTTCCTAGCCCGGCCAAGACGACTGACCCGGAAGTTTTCTATCTGAAAAGTCAATTTGTTGAACCGGGCCAGCCTACTATTCTTGCCCAATGTACTGCCAAGGAAGAGTTTGCCGAGCATCAAAGAGCCAAACAAGACATTACTGACTATACTCACTTAAGCATTGGTGATATAGTCTCGGGCTATCTTAATCAGGTGCATAATAGTCGTGACCTAGAAATTGACATGGTGAAACAAATACAGCACAAATCTGAGGTATAACTTATGCTATTTTCCTGAATCTTACTTTCTGTATCAGCCCCCAAGTCTATTGCTTATGAAACCATATGCTGTAGACTTAGAAATCTGCTTATTGTTTGCTCGTCCGGTTCAAAGTAAATATATTTAACCCGGTTATGACATGATAGTTTTAAATTTACGATATGCATTAGCCCCCAAGGGTCAAGTATCTTTACTTGTAAAGTGCTTGAGAGTTAATATGTGTGACCCGGTATGGTAGGTTTAAAATTCTTCAGCATACATTAGCCCCCAAGTGCCAAGTATCTTTATTTGTAAAATGCTTGGGACTTTGAATGTTACCTTACCGTGATCCTTACCATAACCTGGTTTCAATGCAGTCCACCATAAGTCAATTTGAGTCGGAGATTACAGTCCTGAAGAGTCGTCTAGAAACTCAAGAAACTGAAACTCAGAAGGCCAACTCCAAATTTGAATTCAGTGTCTCTGAAAACGAGAAGTTGAAGAAAAATTTTGAGTCAGAAAAGAAAACTTGGGCTGATGAGAAGGCTTCACTAGTGACCCGGGCCGAGGCAGCAGAAGCATCTCTTGCAGAGGCAACAACCGAGCTGTCCGACTTAAAACAGCAGATATCTCAAATGGTCTCAGCCATCTTCGGTAAGTTACTGTGCAAAACCTCAAACATTGTAAGCTTCCAATGACTATTGTAATAGTTACCTCTGGTTGATTGTTATATTTGTGCACACACAGGCCCCAGGATTACCAACCTTAAGAAAAACATGCTGATCAAATTGAAAGCAGTGTACACCTTAGTGGAACAGCTATACTCCGGGTCACAATGTGCCTTGGCCGTTGTAGCTTTATCAAACACCCCTCCCCGCCTATTACAAGACATGCTGAAGCATCTCGCCGTGCTACCTCAGCGAATTCTGGACTTAAGGTGGGCATCTGCAAGAGCCCGAGCCGTAGCTGCGTTGAGCCGGGCAAAGGCATGGACGCCAGAGCTTGACTTAGCTGATCTCTCTCTTGGATATCCGAGCCTTAAGGAGGACAGTACTGCATTTGATGACCAGGATTTCACCTCTTGTGTCAAAGTCGTACGTCCCTTGGCTACCCTTATTGGGAATGATACTGATCTTACTAAGTATTCGCCGGGCTATGACAGCGAGAACCGGAGAATTCCGAACATTCCCTATGACCAAGTCAGCCTGATCCCTCCAACACGTAAGCATACCTTTGCCCCTGAAGTGGACCCGGCCAGTTTAATAGATGATGAAGCTGAGTTTCAATCCTTGAGTGGCATTGACTGGGCCTCGTCCACCTACCAGGACAAAGCAACCGACGGAGAGGCGGAGAAGGATAACCCGGAGCCTTCAAGCTCGCCGAAGGAATGAACCGCTAGGCGTTTTATAACCTTCGCAAAAACAATGCTCCACTTATTCAGACTCGGGGAGTCTTGTAATAGGAAAGAAAAGACCTCTCTATGTTTATCATGGCTTCGCGCATGTTTTTTGGTGCTTAATACTTTCGCAAGCCGCCATTGTTAAATATTTTCAGCTCATGTTGATCATTTGTCTCCTTGATGTTTACATTTTCTTGCCTCATCCTGCAATCCCTTTGGTAATCCCACCTGTTTATGTGACCTTCACCATGTAGACGGCTTCAACTCCCGAAAGTCGGAACATATAATGTTCACCGAACACTTAACAACCTGGGGTAGTTAATTTTAAGCCGGAAGAATCAAAGCCATCTCACAGTGCTTTTCAAAAAGGATCTCAAAATATTCAAGTATTTATACTTATAACATATA
Organism: Triticum aestivum; assembly: GCF_018294505.1. Classification (NCBI taxonomy): domain Eukaryota; kingdom Viridiplantae; phylum Streptophyta; class Magnoliopsida; order Poales; family Poaceae; genus Triticum; species Triticum aestivum. The sequence continues at coordinate 634,808,970 of NC_057804.1, read as the reverse complement.
ATAAACAATGTTCAGAGGCTTCTGATTCGAATACGATCAGTAAACCGTTCCAAAGGGGTTAAGCTAAGATTCGGATACGATCATATAGCCCCCAGTGGCCTTGGCGATGCCGATCAAGTGGGTATCGACATCTATGTTCTCTTTGGTTCGAATACGACCTATGTTTGAACAGGAATCCCCCAAGTGACCATAAGAGTTGTTTAATGACGCTGATTCGAATACAATCCACGTCAGACCCAAATGAGTTAAGCTGTGATTCAAATATGATCAGGAAGCCCCCAAGTGGGTTTGGCAGTATGCCGATCAAACGGGTATCGACAGCTATGTTCTCTTTGGTTCAAATACGACCTATGTTTGAACAGGAAGCCCCCAAGTGATCATGGCTAGATTCAGATATGATCATAAGCCGAACCAAAGGGAAAAGCCGGATTCAGATATGATCCGCTCCCTACTGGTAGTTTCCACCACCTGACAAAGAAGACATAAAAACATTCTTTGAGGAAAAAAAGGACAGAGGTCCTTCTTTATTGCTTTATATAATATGTACATCGTCAAAAATATATACATCTAATAGCCGGTGGCTTAAGTATAGTAAGGCCGAAGATGAGCAATATTCCACGGCCGGTAGGTCTCCTCCTCCGATTTAGGTGAGTCTTTGTGCTCTCGAATATCAATGAGGTGATATGACCCGTTGTTCAAATTCTTGCTGACCACAAAGGGTCCTTCCCAAGGCGGAGATAGCTTGTGCATGTCGGATTGATCTTGGATGAGCCGAAGTACCAAGTCACCTTCCTGAAAGGTTCTGCTTTTAACCCGGCGGCTGTGATAGTGACGCAGGTCTTGCTGGTAAATCGCGGAGTGGGCTATTGCCAAGTCTCGCTCCTCATCCAACAAGTCAAGTGCGTCCTGATGAGCATTTTCATTATCCGCTTCCACGTAAGCCGCCACGCGAGGTGAGTCATGTCGGATGTCACTTGGCAGAACCGCCTCTGCTCCATAGACCATGAAGAAAGGTGTGTAACCCGTAGATCTGTTGGGCGTAGTGTTGATGCTCCATAGCACAGAGGGTAACTCCTCCACCCAACAACCCGGAGTCCGTTTTAAAGGGACAAAGAGCCGGGGCTTGATACCCTTCAAAATCTCTTGATTAGCCCTTTCCGCTTGACCATTGGATTGAGGATGAGCAACAGCCGAAACATCAAGCCAGATATGTTCTCGTTGACAGAACTCTTCCATGGCTCCCTTGGAGAGATTTGTGCCATTATCAGTTATAATTCTGTGTGGGAAACCAAAACGAAAGATCACCTTTTCCATGAACTGAACCGCTGTGGCCGCATCACACTTACTGACTGGCTCCGCCTCAACCCACTTTGTAAATTTATCCACTGCCACCAACAGATGTGTCTTTTTATCCTTAGACCTTTTGAAAGGTCCAACCATGTCAAGCCCCCAGACTGTGAATGGCCAAGTAATTGGGATCATCCTTAATTCTTGAGCCGACACATTAGCATGTCGCGAGAACTTCTGACAACCATCACATTTACTGATCAGATCCTCCGCATCAGCATGAGCCGTGAGCCAGTAGAAACCATGATGGAAAGCCTTGGCCACAAGAGATTTTGAGCCGGCATGATGACCACAATCTCCTTCATGAATCTCACGAAGTATCTCTTGTCCCTCTGCAGGCGACACACAGCGTTGAAACGCCCCAGTGACACTTAGGTGATGTAACTTGCCGTTAACAATCGTCATAGATTTGGAGCGCCTGACGATTTGTCTTGCCAAGGTCTCATCCTCAGGTAACTCACTCCGGGTCATATAAGCCACATAGGGCACTGTCCAATCCGGGACAACGTGAAGAGCCGCCACCAGTTGTGCCTCCGGATCTGGCACAGCTAGCTCTTCCTCGGTAGGCACCTTGACAGAAGGGTTATGCAAAACATCAAGAAAGGTGTTTGGTGGCACCGGCTTATGTTGAGATCCCAGACGGCTTAAAGCATCAGCTACCTCATTCTTCCTTCGATCAATGTGCTCCACTTGATAACCCTTGAAATATCCAGCCACAACATCTACTTCACGTCGATAAGCCGCCATGAGAGGATCCTTGGAATCCCACTTGCCTGACACCTGTTGAGCCACGAGATCTGAGTCGCCCAGGCACCTTACCCGGCTTAAGTTCATCTCCTTGGCCATCCAGAGACCATGGAGTAAGGCCTCGTACTCAGCTGTATTGTTAGTACATGGGAACATAAGCCGGAGTACATAACGAAACTTGTCACCTCGAGGGGAAGTTAAAACAATTCCAGCCCCCGAGCCTTCTAGCTGCCTGGACCCGTCAAAGTGAATAGTCCAATATGTGTTATCTGGCTTCTCCTCAGGTTCCTGCAACTCTGTCCAATCATTGATAAAGTCCACCAAGGCCTGAGACTTAATAGCAGCACATGGCATGTACTTCAAACCATGAGACCCAAGCTCGATAGCCCACTTGGCGACTCGTCCCGTGGCCTCCCTATTCTGGATGATGTCTTCCAAAGGGGCAGAACTTACCACAGTTATAGGATGACTTTGAAAGTACTGCTTCAACTTCCGGTTGGCCATAAACACTCCGTAAACGAGTTTCTGCCAATGTGGATACCTTTGTTTGGACTCAATGAGTACCTCACTGACATAGTAAACCGGCCGTTGAACCGGATGCTCCTTGCCAGCCTCCTTACACTCCACCATGATGGCAACACTGACCGCTCGTGAATTAGCAGCCACATATAACAGCAACGGCTCTCTGTCAATGGGAGCCGCAAGAAATGGTGGCTCAGAAAATTGCCTCTTCAAGTCTTCAAAGGCAGCATCCCCAGCATCACTCCAGACAAAGGTGTTAGTTTTCTTCATCATCTGATATAACGGAAGGGCCTTTTCACCTAGCCGGCTTATGAACCGGCTTAAAGCGGCAACACGACCCGCCAGTCACTGAACATCATTGACGCACGCCGGTTTAGCCAGAGAGGTAATCGCCTTAATCTTCTCCGGATTAGCTTCAATGCCTCTGTTTGACTCCAGAAAACCTAAGAGCTTGCCTGCAGGTACACCAAACACACATTTGGCCGGTTAAGCATCATCTTGTAAACCCGGAGATTATCAAAGGTCTCTTTCAAGTCAGATATCAAGGTTTCCTTTTCTCTGGACTTCACCACAATGTCATCTACGTAAGCAAGAACATTACGCCCAATTTGATCATGCAAATAGTTCTGCACACACCGCTGATAAGTCGCCTGGGCACTTTTGAGTCCAAACGGCATAGATACATAACAGAAGGCCCCAAACGGAGTGATGAAAGTTGTCTTCTCCTGGTCCTTAACTGCCATCTTGATTTGATGATAACCAGAGTAAGCATCCAAGAAGCTCAAATGTGCACAACCCGCTGTAGCATCAATGATTTGATCAATACGGGGGAGAGCAAAGGGATCAGCCGGACAAGCCTTGTTTAAGTCTGTATAATACACACACATCCGCCAAGTGCCATTCTTTTTGAGCACTAACACTGGGTTAGCCAACCACTCCGGGTGAAAAACTTCAACAATAAACCCGGCCGCTAAGAGCCGGGCAACCTCTTCTCCAATAGCTTTCCGTCTCTCTTCGTTGAACCATCGTAGAAAGTGCCTGACCGGCTTATACTTTGGTTCAATATTGAGAGTGTGCTCAGCGAGTTCCCTCGGTACACCCGGCATGTCAGAAGGTTTCCATGCAAAGATGTCCCAGTTCTCATGAATGAACTCAATGAGCGCGCTTTCCTATTTCGGATCCAAATTGGCACTGATACTGAACTGCTTAGAAGCATCTCCTGGGGTAAAGTCAACAAGCTTTGTCTCAGCGGCCGATTTAAACTTCAACGCCGGGTCATGCTCAGTAGTCGGTTTCTTGAGGGAGGTCATATCCGCCGGGTCAACGTTGTCTTGATAAAATTTGAGCTCCTCCGCAGCACAGGCAGACTTCGCGTAAGCCGCATCGCCCTCTTCACATTCCAAGGCCACCTTTCGACTCCCATGCACAGTGATGGTGCCCTTGTAACCCGACATCTTGAGCTGTAAGTACACGTAACATGGTCGTGCCATGAATTTAGCACAAGCCGGTCGCCCAAACAGAGCATGATATGGACTCCTAATTTTAACCACCTTAAACGTCAATTTCTCAGCCCTGGAATCGTACTCATCTCCAAAGGCCACCTCCAATTCAATCTTACCAACTGGGTAAGCCGACTTACCCGGAACTACCCCATGGAAAACAGTGTTGGATGTTCTCAAATTTTTCTGAAAGGTCTCGTAGTAGAGGATATTGATGCTGCTACCGCCGTCCATGAGCACCTTAGTGAATTTATATCCACCAACCTGGGGTGCCACCACCAAGGCTAACTGACCCGGATTATTGACCCGTGGAGGGTGATCCTCTCTGCTCCATATAATGGGCTGCTCTGACCACCTCAAATAACGAGGAATTGCCGGCTCAACAGAATTCACGGCCCTCTTATGAACCTTCTGGTCACATTTGCACAAACTAGTGGTAAACACGTGATACTGCCCACCACTCAACTATTTCGGATGGCTTTGATAGCCCAACTGCTGCTGCTGCTGCCCTCCTTGACCAGACTACTGCTGATTATTACCGCCTGGATGCCCCTGAAAGCCGGAATTTGAGCCACCGCCCGGGCCATGAAAACCGCCAACCCCTGAGCCGCCGCTAGATCCATGACTGCCATCAAAGGCATTGGAATTTTTAAATGCCTTCATGATCCCGCAATCCTTCATAGGTGTGTGGCGGGATGCTCCCGGGTGCCGTGTTTCGGGAAGGGCTCATTGAGTAGCTGCTCAAGAGATGGGTCTGACCCGCCGGACCGAGGCGGCTTACCCTTATATCTCTTATTGTTACCCCGCATGTTGGCATTGGCCACAAACTCCGGGTTACCATCCGCCTTGCGCTTATTGCCGCTTTGATTCCCTGGGTTATGTTGTTGACCCTTTCCATTGCCGTTCCTTTTTTTCTTCCCTGTCTTCTCATCGTCAAACGCGGGATCCTTGGTACTATTAGAATCAGCATATTTGACTAAAGCCGCCATCAGCGTACCCATATCATTGCAGTCACGTTTAAGGCGCCCTAGTTTCTGCCTCAGCGGCTCAAAGCTGCAATTCTTCTCCAACATAAGGACTGCAGAACCGGCATCCACCTTGTCAGATGAATGAATTATCTCCTTAACCCGATGCACCCAATGGGTGGTGGATTCACCTTCTGCCTGCTTACAATTCGTCAAGTCCACGATCGACATAGATTGCTTACAGGTGTGCTTGAAGTTCTGGATGAAACGGGCTTTTAATTCTTCCCATGAACTAATGGAATTGGGTGGCAAACCTTTTAACCAAGACCGGGCCGTTTCATCTAACATCATGGTGAAATATTTAGCCATTGCCGCGTCATTGACTTCCAACAGCTCCATGGCCATCTCATAACTCTCGATCCATGCTCCGGGCTGTAAGTCGGTCGTGTAATTCGGCACCTTTCGAGGTCCCTTGAAGTCCTTGGGCAGGCGCATGTTGCGCAAAGCCAACACCAAACAAGGAACACCACCGGTTCTAGTGGCTACTCCCACCTCAATAGAAGTCGTTGGATACTCTGGGACATCCTGATAAGCCGCCTGTTGATCCGCTAGCTGAGCCACCCGCTCGTTCTCCTAATGTACTCGGTCTTGCACCGGGTTATAGCCACCGTGTTGGTTATGGCATTGGGCGTTGCTTGAAAAAGCTTCGGACTCCATGTGCCTGCTGTAACTCGGGCTCCGGTTCTGACGAGGCGGTGCTAACCAAGGCGGAGGAGTTGAATGAATCCTGTCCCTGCTGTAAGAATAGGTCTCTTGCTGAGCCAGGGCTGTCTGGAGAAGCTCTCTAACACTCCGGGTCTCCATTGCTGTTGGGTCATCGCCGTCCATGGGAAGAGCCGCCAAGCACGCCGAAGCCGCGATTAAGTTCTCCATGGGGTTAGAAAAGTGACCCTTCGGTATCGGCACATAACGCGGCGGTGCCATGCTCACATGAGGAGGTGGCATCTCTCGAGGCTGAGTCGGTCCTCCTGCTCTGGCTGTCATAAACTGATTGGCATCTGGCGGGTTACTTGGGCCGGCTCCGGGTGTAGCGAAAAGAACCCGAGGGTCGTAATTCAGAGGCAAACGAGATTGGTTTTTCTGGTGTCTCCTCCTCATTACCTCATTGGACGCGTTTAAGCTCATCGTGAGCTGGTAAGCTTCTAACTGCAACCGCTGTGCTCGGGCGTCGAGAGCCGTCCGCTCTATAGCTAGTCTAGTATCCTCAGCTGCCAAGGCCTCCTTGGCCTGTGCTATCTTCTCACGCACCCGTGCCACCTCCGCGTCATGCTCATCTTTGTTCGCAGGGATCACCGTGGCGGTTAACAGGGCCGTAAGCTTGTCCATGAGCTCTATTAGCACCTGAGCCGGCGGGCGCACATGGCCACCTGCCCCGGCTGTCCCTATTCTGGATGTTATTGCTGCAGCAGCCGTACAGTTAGCGCCGGGCTGAGTCCCAGCCATGAAGATTCCTGCCCATCTTGGCGGCTCATGGGGGTCCAAAATACTGATGCTATCGGAACAGCCCCCTAGCACGCCGTCTTGCACCTGATACAGCGAATCCGTTGAACCGGCGGACGAATCACCGTTTGAGAGGATGGCCGTCTCACCATCATCTTCAGATCCTTTAGAAAGTTCCACTCCATGGATGCAGCCCACGAAAGCACGTTTCATGACGGGTTGAACCCGGGTCTTCCTCGCACGCTGAGCCATCTTGATGAGGTCGGTGCCGCTGTCCGGCTCAGGTCCCGGCTCTCTGATCCGGCCGATGAAGACGTGGATTCCGCCGAAGGGGACCCTGTACCCGTACTCAATTGAGCCGGCGTCGGGGCCCTAGCCTTCGTCATCGATGTAGATCTTGCCGCGACGACTCTAGGTCATCCGACCCGTTACGTATCCCTTGAGCCCTTCGAGGTTTCCCTTCAAGAACTCAAATCCACCGTGCGGTGGCCCCACAGTGGGCGCCAACTGTCGTGGAATTGTCACGTCAGATGTCCTCGTGAAAGGACTTAGTTGTGAGCCATCGCAACTAGGAAGCTTGAAGGGGTTAAACGGGACAAAGGACAGAAGAGGCTTTATACTAGTTCGGCCCCTTACGGTGAAGGTAAGGCCTACGTCTAGTTGGGTTGGTATTGATGTTTCGCTGACCAGGGAGCGAGATATGCTATGCCCGGTTCTGGATGAGCTGTTTCTTTCCTTAAGCCGCTAGCAGGTCGTCCCCTTATATACACGGGTTGACGCCCTACGGATTGCAGAGTCCCGGCCGGCTTATAAACAATATCCGGCTCGGTGACTAGTTTAATTCTACCTTATGATACAAGTCATGCCATTATGGCGGTTTACTACAATGGGCCTTAAGCCCTCTATTGAACCGCCATCTTCATGCTTGATCTTGGGCTTCTTCTGGTGAATCTTCTTTGCGTAACCCGGCCTCTCCTCGGCGGCTTACAAATAGTTATATCGCCAACACTATGTTTAAGCAGACGTTATTGTTCGAATAAGATTCTATCTATTTCATTTCTTTCACGCATATGCAAATCATTTTCATGGTCTAGAAAATATTGTTCTAAAGGATCAGTAGGAGGTACAACAATAGAAGCAAGACCAACAATGTCATCCTTACTAGGCAAATCTTTCTTATGAGGTTTTCTACTAAACATGGAAAAATTAAACTCATGAGATTCATCACCAAAGCTAACACCGACCGTTTATTTCTCATAATCTATTCTAGCATTAACTGTGTTCAAGAAAGGTCTACCAAAGATAATGGGACAAAAGTCATCTTGTGGGGAGCCAAGAACAAGAAAATCAGTAGGGTGTTTTATTTTCCCACACAAGACTTCAACATCTCTAACAATCCCAATTGGTGATATAGTATCTCTATTGGCAAGTTTAATAGTAACATCTATGTCTTCTATTTCACGGGTGCTATTTCATTCTTAATTTCTTCATATAAGGAAAAAGGAATAGCACTCACACTAGCACCTATATCACATAAACCATGATAACAGTGATCTCCTATCTTAACTGAGACAACAGGTTCTTTAACCATAGCATCTTCATCATAGAAGTAAATAATATGCCCATCAATATTATCGACCAAGAGATCTTTAACCATAGCAACACCAGGTTCAACTTTGATTTATTCAGCTGGTTTAGGTGTTCTAATATAAATTTTGTTGACCACAGTTGAAACTTTAGCATGTTCCTTCATCCTAACAGGGAAATGTGGTTTTTCAATATAAGCAGTGGGAACAACTAGATAAATATTATAAATGATAGTTTCTTTATTAGCTTTTACCGGTTCTTTAATTTCTTCTTTAATAGGTGGGTGATATTTGAACCACTTCTCCTTAGGGAGATCAACATTAGTAGCAAAAGATTCACAAAAGGGAGCTACTATCTCAGAGTCAAGTACATATTTAGTGCTAAACTTTTGAAAAGCATCGGTATTCATAAAAGATTTAACACAATCAAAGTTAGTTTTAATACCTGACTCTTTACCTTCATCGAGTTCCCAATCTTCAGAGTTGCGTTTAATTCTTTCTAAAAGATCCCACCGGAATTCAATAGTCTTCTTCATAAAAGAACCAGTACAAGAAGTATCAAGCATGGATTGATCATTACGACAAAGCTCCCCCATGCTAGAGCGCTAATTTCTCCTTCACGAGGCCAAAATTTATATATATATAATTCCGATCAGGATGAACTAGATGCGTAGGATAATTTTTTTGATCGAATTCCAATTTCAACCGATTCCAGTTCCAAGATCAGATATCATTGCATAGCCTATACCATGTCAATGCCTTTCCCTTCAAAGATAAAGGGAAAAACCTCTTCTTAGCTTAATCTCCGGGCAAACCTGCAAGCTTAGACAATCCACAAATTTCATCCACATATATTAAGTGCATATCAGGATGTTCGGTTCCATCTCCTGCATAAGGATTAGCTAGCAGTTGTTCTACCATACCTGAAGGAATTTCATATTCAATATTTTCAGTAGGTGCAGTAGGTTGAGGAGCAACTAATTATGGTTCCGGTCGAGGTGAAGATACCCCAAAAAACCCTCAAAGGATTGTTTTCCATAGTAACAAGTGACAATAAATTTCAGCACGTAGTAATAATGTTTCCTTATTAATTTCCACTTACAAAAAGCACTTCACTCCCCGGCAACGGCGCCAGAAAATAGCCTTGATGACCCACAAGTATATGTGGTCAATTTTAGCCTTTTTGATAAGTAAGAGTGTCGAACCCAACAAGGAGCAGAAGGAAATGACAAGTGGTTTTCAGCAAGGTAATGTCTGTAAGTGCTGAAATTGTAAGTAATAGAGTAGTTTGATAGCAAGATAATTTGTAATGAGCAAGTAACGTTAGTAGTAACAAAAGTGCAGCAAGGTAGCCCAATCCTTTTGAGGCAAAGGATAGGCCAAAACGGTCTCTTATGATAAGCAAAGTGTTCTTGAGGGTACATGGGAATTTCATCTAGTCACTTTCATCATGTTGGCTTAATTCGTGTTCGCTACTTTGATAATTTGGTATGTGGGTGGATCGGTGCTTAGGTGTTGTTCTTACTTGAACAAACCTCCTACTTATGATTAACCCCCTCGCACGCATCTGCAACTACGAGAAAAGTATTAAGAATAAATTCTAACCATAGCATTAAACTTTTGGATCCAATTGGTCCCTTACGGAATAGCGCATAAACTAGGGTTTAAGCTTCTGTCACTCTCGCAACCCATCATGTGATAACTACTCCATAATGCATTCCCTTAGGCCCAAATATGGTGAAGTATCATGTAGTCGATGTTCACATGACACCACTAAGGGAATCACCAACATACATATCATCAAAATATCGAACACATATCAAGTTCACATGATTACTTGCAACATGATTTCTCCCGTGACCTCAAGAACAAAAATAACTACCCACAAATGATAAACATGCTCAAGATCAGAGGAGTATTAAATAGTATAATGGATCTAAACATATAATCTTCCACCAAATAAACCATATAGTAATCAACTACAAGATGTAATCAACACTACTAGTCACCCACAAGCGCCAATCTATAGTTCCAGTACAAAGATTTAACACAAGAGATGAACTAGGGTTTGGGAGGAGATGGTGCTGTTGAAGATGTTGATGGAGATGGCGCTCCCAAAGATGAGAGAGTTGTTGGTGATGATGATGACGATGATTTCCCCCTCCGGGAGGGAAGTTCCTCTTGTGGAATCGCTCCACCGGAGGGCAAAAGTGCTCCTGCCCAGGTTCCGCCTCGAGACGACGGCCTTTGTCCCGAAAGTCCTCCCCTTATTTTTTCTAGGTCAAAATGAGTTATGTACCAGAAGAGGGGCACCGGAGGTGGGCCTGGGTGAGCACAACCCACCAGGGTGCGCCTGGGCTCCCTGGCGCGCCCACGTGGGTTGTGCCCACCTGGTGGGCCCCCTCTGGTACTTATTGACTCCAAAAATTCTTATTTATTCCATATAAAATCCTTGTAAAGTTTCAGCTCATTTGGAGTTGTGTAGAGTAGGTAGCCCGACGTAGCTTTTTCAGGTCCAGATTTCCAGCTGCCCAAGTTCCGCCTCGAGACGGCAGTGCTTCGTCCCGAAAGTCTTCCCCTCAATTATTTTAGGTCAAAATGACTTATATACTAGAAGATGGGCACCAGAGGTGGGCCGAGGAGGCCAGCACCCACCAGGGCGCGCCTCGGCCTCCTGGCGCGCCCAGGTGGGTTGTGCCCACCTGGTGGCCCCCCTTTGGTACTTATTTGCTCCTATATTTATTAAATATTCCATAAAAAATCCTCGTGGACTTTCGACTCATTTGGAGTTGTGCAGAATAGGTAGCTTGAAGTAGCTTTTTTAGGTCCAGATTTCCAGCTGCCAGAATTCTCCCCTCTTGTGTATACCTTGCATATTACGAGAGGAAGGGCATTAGAATTACTCCAGAAAGCATTATTATGCAATAAAACAACATAAATAACAATAGGTAAACATGATGCAAAATGGACGTATCAGTGACCTTTCTAAAGAATCTTTCACAAATGACAACTAGGGAGCTTCTACCATCATGTCGGAGACATACACAATTTCCTTTCATACATGGCCACTTTTGGCAACAACAAGCATATGACCTCCAATACACATCGGGGGTAGAAGAAGTTGTGGATCGGGCACATGTACTAGAGTAGCAGGCAACCATTAATTAACAACACACAACTCGTCTGGGAAGGCCTCCAACTCTGACGACCACCCAACAATAAATGGGTGTTTGCTGATCAAATCTAGTGGTAGAGCATATCTAGGTATGTCTAGGCAGATGGGAGGGGAGGGGGATGTTCACGCCCGCCAGAAAAGAGGCGGCAACGCACTACCCGCCAAATCCACAAAGGCCACACCTCAGACACAATAATCGAGGGATGAGAACAACCATCTGGAGATGGCAATAGTTGTGCCAGAGGAGAATCTAAATTTTAAAAAACCTAGTAATCTACTAGTGTACAAGGACTGGAACCCCTACTAAGGTTGCCAGTCGGTGGCTAAATCTGAATGAAGGGGAAGGGATGGCACAAACACTACTGGCTAGAAGGTGCTTGGCTTTTTTCTAATAGTCGTGCCTGGAGTTGGCTCGCCCGATATTTTTGTCAATCATGTATGATTTCTAATTTTATCCGACCATTGATTTTTCTATCCCCTTTTCTTGGAGCTATGGGTTTGTTTTTGTGTGCAGGATGCAGGAGTAGTGGCAAGACAGTAGGCCAAATTGTGCATTTATGGCACTAGAGATTTATTCTGGAGAAGTAACATCACACAGAATGATATAGATAAATAATCTCAAGAAAATGACTATCATAATAAATGTTCAAAATGGGGGAAAGGAGTTTGGTATCAACTTTCAAAGCCATCTAGCAAACATCGATCCATATAACAAGATCTGAATGAGGCATTATTAAGTTCTAGCTAGATACTAGTATGATACACAATGGATTTGAGAGTTTTTTAGTGCATATCCATTGCATTGCATACGTTGCTTAGGACCATGTGATTATTGTAATTGAATGTTTCACACCAAATTACATACATTGAACAGTGGGAGAAGGAAGTATCAGAGGAGTATAGAAGAGCAAGGAAGCTGCCCTAGGGCTAGAAAGGCTAGGGAGGGAGGGAGGGGAAAGGGAAATGAAGATATAAAGAGGGCTAAAGTTGTCAACATTCATGGGCTCATGTAACTTCCGGTGTCAATAGTGGCTCTATTGCAGATTCATGCTCTCCAAGCGGATGATATGCCAGGTAAAACACAAATTATACATGATGTGTATTTTTTTAATTATGGAAAACACATTTTACATTGGAATTAGTGATGCATCTTTTGTGTAAAGACACCTAACCACATAATATCCCATGCACTTATTACGGAGACCCCTCTATTGCAAATGAGTTTCCTATCCACATGTAAGATTCAAAAGATAAAGTGTAAATACTGTGAAAATCATAATATGATGGTGTCATGTTATTTCATTTGCCCTGAAATTGTATAGAGATCTCTTTAGTCTAAATATTGCATGGATTGACATTTTTCTTTTTGAAAAGAAAATAGAAAATTGGGAAAACTGAACATGATTTATATTTTGTATTTTCTAAGGTTAATTTACTAATCATAACAAAAATACGTGGTACAGTTTAGGAAAATGTGACATTTTAGGAAAGTGTAACATCTATATCTGCATATGATAGGCATGGTTTGCCGTTCCCATTTATTTGAGATGTCGATTAAGAACTAAGTGCAAATATTTAGGGGGTACTTTGTTCAATATTAAAAAGTGCAAGTTGCACTTTTCACTTGACTAAAGTTGCACCGATCAATGTCTCGATCGACTTTTTTCTTCTGAAGTCCTAGTCGACTTAAAATAGTGCAATTTGCAAATTTTCACCCAGAAGCACTATTATTACAAGTGCAGGTTACACTTTTCGTTGAACTTAAGTCAATTGAGAGCTAGAAAAATCGACCATTTACCAATTCGCTCCGCTACACTTATACATGATTAGCAATAGTTAGGGTAGTAAAGTTGATTTTTTTCTATCTTCAATTTTCTTCCATGTGTCCCCTTTAATTGAGTTCTTCTTTTGTATCTAGGCCTCCAAAGGTGAGCTTTGGTAGCGGGATTCAAGGTCTTGTGTGAATCCTCACGATGTAAAGACAATAGAACTTCTTGACACTAGTACACTACACCTTGTCGCCAAACTATAAAAGAACTACACACATCTAAAGAGTGGTTTTCTAATCTCCCTTTGGGTAGGGGGAAGCATGATATGTCTGATCTCAACTATGTTTTGGAGTATCCAAACAAGCTTGATTTCTTGTACAATGCGAGTGGCATCTTAGAAATGCTCAAACACATCATTTTTCTTCTTCATCGCCTCCCTCTTCCTATTTGTTTAGCAATTACTCCAAATATTACCTTTCCAATGATCTATTGGATCCAATAGTAGCTTGCTTCCCTATAATTTGTGAATAACTCCATGACCCATTGTGATATAAAAGATCACAATTTGCTTTCACATAGTGTATGAATGTAACATACTAGAGCAACAAACAACTATGAAGGTAGAATCTTGAATCCTAGTAACCTCTGAAGCAAATAGATATATAGATCATATGTGAGGATCCATTTCAACTAAGGCCATGTAAAAAAGGAAATAATACTGATAACCCAACTAACCCAAATAAACATGCATTCCATAATCTCAAACTAGAGGAATAATAGTAGATACATCCATATCATCAAATTGGTTGAGCTAGGCACATTATACCAACAATACAAGGGCAGATGTACCTAGTAGGATTTACCAAATGATAATCTAACTAAAAGCAAATCAATCCAAAGTCAAGTATGGGAACAACTAATCCAATATATTCCGTGGTAAAGAAGAAAATACAATGAAATAAAACTCGTTAACTAACCAAATAAGAAAAGGTCAACAAGAACTTTGAGAGTAGGATTTGAGAAATTGATAATAAACCAAAGAAATGTTACGTTGTTCTAGTAATGGACATGTCTAAACGAAGACAGGTAGAGAAGCATGAGATCTAAAATTAATACAACTAGAATCACTATGAAATTGATTTTTTTGAAGTGATGAATAACAAAATGAATTTATTGGATACTAGCTAAGTGTGCATGCATTGCTATGGAATTCATCGACCATGAGAGGAAATACCCTTATTAGGGAGGGTGGTTCAACGTTGTTGATGAAGAAGATCTTTTGGAAGATGTAGTATGTGTAGGTTTCGTAGTTGTTGACTAAGAGTGTCCTCATCAAGACCATCTTTTCTCTTGGTCCACCATATCATGTGTCGCCTTGTACTACCCATGACCTTAGGAATGGGAGTGATTCCACCGCGTGAAGGATGGCAGCAGGGAAAACTATCCATCGGGGATGCAAAGGATTTTTTTTCTCGGTGTGAAGATGCTTGAGATCACAGAGGGACAGAAGGGAGGGGGGTCTCACATTTTTGGTGCTATGGTTTGTTTTTTGTTCCCCAAATTGTACATTACCGAGGTGTAGCTCCAGTTAAACATGATTACTTTAAACATAAAACACAGTTGTACATTAGAAATAGTAACATGTCTTTTGTGGCAAGACATTGGACGACAAGATTTGTCGGGCGCTTAACGGGGACATGGACCCTTGTATTGTGAATATATTTCTTTAGTCGTGTGTAAGATTCAAACCATAAAGTCTAAACAACGTAAATTTATAATAAGGAATATGAGGCTTTCATCTTATTTTGGTCTAAATATTACAAGTCAATTACACCACAGGAGCCTGAACTTAGCGAGAAAATTCTATTTTGTGCTAAAACTTGCGGCGTACATTGATTGATGGTAGGACTTGGCTTGGGTGTGCATCTACAATGCTAATCACGTTTTTATACACACATGATGCTGATGAGGCACGCCAGCATGGCGCGGGACCTAGTGTCATTGACTAGACGACACGAGCGAGAGCGTGTCCCATGTTTTTTGTGTGAAACCCCCCTTGAATTTTATTTCTCTCATGAAAAAGCCCCTCGATTTTTTTCTTAAAAAGACAAGAAAGCGTCACACTATAAATCTCTATGACCATTGGGCCCCACCTGCCAGGATAAATTACAAAGTGTAAATTGATATGCAAAATATTGCATCTCGTTGGACTAGCTAGCCACCAGAACACCAAGTCTCATTTGCTGTCCAAAAGGGATAGCCATCTTTAATGGCCTATAGCGGGGCACGCACATAGGGCTTAAATGGGCTGCAGTCACTTAGGCCCCTTTCTCACATGTTAGGTTTTTTCTTTCCTAGAATTCTGTAGAATCATGTAAATTGTAATTAATATACTTACAAATAAAATAACTTATGTAAATAATGTTAATGTAATTCTAAAAATATTATTATTTCAAATAATGTTCATGTAATTCTAAAAAACATTTTTATTCAAAATAATGTTCAACTAATTCTAAGAGATATTTTTATTTAAAATATTTTCATGTAATTCTAAAAAATCTTCTTATTTGAAAGAATGTTCATTTAATTCTGAAAAATATTCATGTATTATTTAAAAATGTTTATATAGTTAAAATAATATTTATGAACTATAATTATTTTAGTGAATTATAAAATATTATTCATGTATTCATTTATTTTAGGCTATTTTCATGCATTGATTTTTTTCATGTATTCACTTTATGTGTGATATTATTATCTAAAATAAGTTCATGTAATTCCTAAAAATATTCATATATTATTTTAAATAATAAATATGAGTGATAATAGTATTTGTTTCTATTTTTTATCCAAACACCCTCTTTATTACTTAGCGATAATGTTCATCGGAATACAATTTATATCAGGTGGTTGTAGTAGCCAAATATGTCTACCCGCAGCAAGACCAAGGGCAAGTTTAGCTGGGCTATGTGCATCCTTTTTTTCGTCTCTCCTCTGCAAACTAAAAGAGCAAAACTGAAAGCAGAAGATGAAGCTTTAATTTGCGTACAAACCCCAAATGTTGTTATTATGAATTAAAAAAAAACTACCATGTGAAAAATGGGCTGAAGTGACTGCAACCCATTTATTCCCCAATGTGCGTGTTCTTGTATAGGCCATTGGTTCCCTAAAAAACCTAGCTTTGCCATCTTTTTAGGATGAGTTTGCGCGTTCAAACCACCGCAGGCACTATTTTGCATATTAATTTCCTGTTCGTAGTGTTCCCTGATGGGTGGGCCCCAAGTGTCATAGAGGTGTAGTTACGTTTCAGGTGTTTTTTGCAATATAGGTATTCATTCAGGGGATTTTTAAAAAAAATCAAGGGGCATTATCATGATGAAAATAATAATTTCAGAGTGTTTTCTGCAAAAAAAGGTCACATGCCCTCGCCCTCACCTTCCAATCACTAACAATAGGTCACACGCCACGCCGGAGTGCCTCGTCGGCACCCTGTGCGTATAATGACGTGATTATCACCATAGATGCACGCCCAAGCCAAGTTCTGACACCGGTTCAATGTATGCTGCAAATTTTTAGCACCAAACAAACTTTTCTCGTCAAGTTTAGGCACATGTGGTGTAATTGAGACATATTAGTTTATCAAGTCCAAATCTTTGCAGAAGCACCGGTTCAAATATAGGGAATTCGAAACATTACATGAATTGAGATTTCTATTTTTCAAAATGAAACTAGAAAAAATCAAGGAAACTAAACATAAATTATATTGTATCTTTTTCTAAGTTTACTTTATTAATCACAAAAAAAACCACATGGTACATTTTAGAGCCAATAAGATCAAGAAAACTACACCTTATATCACTGAGAAGTTTTTCACAATCATATAGTATACTTATGTCTTATTGTCCAAACGATTTGTTTTTTTAGAGCCAATAGCCATGGCTTTCGTAAAGGATATAAGAAAAAAAAACTGAAACCTGATGATTTTTGAAACAGTTTTGCTAGAACTCATCTAGATGAGATATAATTTGGTCTTATTCACCTTTTTATAGCCATTGAATGTGATGATATAAGATGCGTGTGTGCTAACGTGGGTTGTATCTGTTTCTTGTTTTCAAAGTGAATGAGACCAAATTATATCTCATCCAAATGAGTTCTAGGTACTCCCTTTTTGAAATTGTGGTGAGGAAGCTTTTGTCACCAACGGGGTGGTCGATGAATTTATATCACAAATAAGTACTTACATAAGTTGTTCTCAGATCTGTATTTCTGTGAAAATACCACTAAGAATGTGGTTTCTCCATACTGGTGGCATAGAGGGAGTGTAGATTCAGGGAAGCCGTGTCCGTCCATCCATTAATAAGACGAAGGGGACGTACGTGAGCACGTCGTCGTCACACTAACTTTGATATTCCTGCATGATACTAGACTAGATGCGAAAGGGATCGATCAGTCGGTGATGATGGGCACGGCGGCAGCTCAATCAATAAGCTCCCGTTGCACGTACAAACATACAGAATGAACGAACATGGCATGCATCAATAATCGATCATGCATGACAGCATGATGAATCAAGGAATGGAATTGAATGCCATTGAATTAAAACACTGTCACGCATGCAAACCAAAGATTCGCAAGCAACCAACCATGCCGGCATTGTCCCTACTTACACAGTCATGTTAGCTGAGATTGGAAACCAAAGCCTCTGCACTATGCATGCCAGCCCAGCCCGATCCATCGATAAAGTTTCGGTATAAATATGTCTTCGGATCAATCAACGAGTTGATGATACATGCAATTAATGTAGGAAACTAAATATGTGTTATATGTCATGAAAAGTATACCACTAGATTTCCACACGGGTGTAGTTTCTAAATATATATTTTTTGTCACATATAATACATATTTAGATAGTTAAATTATTGACCTAGAACTACGCGAATGACTTATACACCGGGACGGAGATAATATGATTTACAGTGTACTTAATCATATTACTGGACACCTGCACACCGACAACACATATGCCGAATAAAAATGAAGGAATATAGACACTTACATCAGTACGTGCATGCATGCAACGGTACAAGTACGCATAGGTTACTGCTGCTTGCCGATCATGGCTGGATTACCCGATCTTCTCTTGACCCTGACGAGGAGGCCGTTCTTCATGTGGAGTATGATGGAGAGCTTGGGCTCCACGACGTGCCCGGGCACCACCTCCACGGCGAAGTTCCACGCCACGGCCGCCACCGTCACCTTCATCTGCACCAGCACCATCTCCTTCCCGAGGCACGTCCTGGGGCCCGAGTTGAAGGCCACGAACTTGTTGGACGGCACGTACCGCAGCTTGCCGTCCTCGGAGATCCACCGCTCCGGCCGGAACTCCCGGCAGTCGGCGCCCCACACCCGCTTCATCCTCCCCATGGAGTAGTTGAACACCAGGATCTTGTCCCCGGGCCTCACCTCGTGCCCGCTCGGCAGCACGTCGTGGGCGGCGACCGCCTTTGTCTCCACCGGCAGCGACGGGTAGAGGCGGAGGCACTCGCACACCGCCGCGTGCAAGTAGAGCAGGTTCTTCAGCTCCCCCGCCTCGAAGGCCACCATGCCGTTGGGTCCGACGGGTTTTCGGGCAGCTATGGGGGCCAGCTCCTCCAGGAGCTTTTTCTCTACCCGCGGGTTCGTGGCGATGAGGTAGGAGAACCACGAGAGGGCGGAGCTGGTGGCGTCGCGGCCGGCGACCAGGAGGTTCATCGTCATGTCCCGGATGTACACGTCCGCATCCGGGTCGCCGGCAATCTCCTCGTCGCAGATGAAGGAGGACAGCAGGTCGGCCGCCGACTTGTCCGCGCGATGCTTGTTGTAGGCGGCTCTGCGGCTAGCAATGGTGGCCGCCACGAATTCGTCGGCCGTGCGGCGCGCGGCGGCGTTCTTCCTCTCATGCCCGACGTCCAGCCTCCGCATCATCTTCCAGCACGTCACCGGCATGATGTGCCGGACGAAGACGGTGCGCAGCACGTCGTCCATGGCGCGCGCGAACGGCACGTCCGGCAGGCCGATGGCCAGGCACCCGGGGTCGACGCCGAAGACGAGGTTGCAGGTCGTGTCGAAGGACCAGCGCGTGAACACGTCCTGCAGGTCGCACGTCGTGTCGGAGTCGGCGACGTGTGCGAGGAACGGGAGCACGCTCTGCACCGCCTTGTCGAGGCTGGACTGCGCCACGAAGGCGCGGTACCGCGGGGTGGTCATGAGCATCTGGGCCTTCGTCCTCTGGCTCCGCCAGCGCTCGCCGTCGGAGTTGAAGATGCCGCCGCCGAGGATGTCGAACATCTGGGCGAACACGTCGCCCTTGGGGTAGTTCTCGAAGTTGGAGGTGAAGATGTGGCGGACGTTGGCCGGGTCGCAGGTGATGAAGTAGCGGAAGCCGGCGAACCAGAAGCGGCACTGGTAGTTGAGGCCGGAGAGGGCCAGCATGCCGGTGACGCCCTCGAAGATCCGGTGGATGTTGGAGACGATGGCCGGGAGGATGCCGACGATCGGCCACTGGGTGAGCCCGGGGGAGCGCCGGCGTCGCGTTTTCTCGGGTTTCACGGCGCGATAACGAAGCAGTAGCACGAGGAGGCAGGCGGCCGACATGAGAAGCTGCAAGACGAAGAGCCGGTCCATGCCCATGCCCATGGCGGAGAGCAGCACACCACTAGACATGCGTGCATGCAGAACGTGGTGCAAATGCAACACTGGGACGCACGGGGTGGCTAGCAGTAAATCGTACGTGCTGATCATGGAGATGCATGGTGGTGCTTATATATGCGGCACGCACGTCCCTGGCCAATTAATTGTCCATCCATTCTCAACAGCTAGCTATCAATCGGAATGCATACGCGACGCCATGACACGCGAGGGATGTGGTCACCAAGAGCAAAAGGAATTAGTTAAAGACAGCCATTAATTAGTTAGCATATCTGGTATGTGCACAGTGTAATTCGGTTGACAGTAGCAAGGGTTTTATCCCAAGAACCCTAGTAACTAGTAATGGGAATGGGGTTTGCTCGCTTAAGGCTGCAATGATATGAGGGTAATGTAGGATGCCTTCTGACGTGTCCCATTTATTATCAGCATGGGCATTTATATGATGGATCAAATACAGACTGTTATTATTTGTCCTTTTTAGGGACACTGTTATTATTTCTCTTGCTATAATTCGCTGGCACGCATCTTCTCGGCGGTGGCCTGAGGGTCTATATTTGCCCGTTATGGATTGGATGTTCAAAGTGGTAAGATGTGGTCACTTGAATCTTGTTTTTATGGGCTTTGAGGGATGAACAAAAATGTCCACCGGCTGGAAATGGCGAGCATGAAATGGCGTTGGCCATTACGATGAAGGAATCCCCGTCGAGCCACATGGTGGTCAAGCTCATTGTGGTGGCACACCAAGGAAGGTGCACCGAGTAAGAAGGGGGCACACCGCACATGCATGCATCTAGAATATGTCGAGGCAAAGAAATGTCAGACATAAGACGTTTAGATCGAGATCAAATAGAGCTTTTTTTTTTAGGAAAAAGGGGTCACCCCCGATTTACATTAAGAAAACCATAATAGATCCACCACAACGCACCCATCAGCAGAGCTAACATCTACCCCTCAAAAAAGAAAAAAAGAAACAGAGCTAACATCTGGCAGAAGCAAGATAGGTCCTGCAACACTCTAGAACCCATTTAAGTTTGCAGGGCCGGCTGAAACCTACTAGCCAAAAGGCAGGAGGTAGGCCCAAAAGACACCAGCCATCCGAAATAGTCATCATCAGGGACCTAGCATGCAGAAGAAAGTAACTACGACAAAGTACTTATCACAGACCAGGCAGATAATAATATGGGAGTTCATGGTATATAAAGTGAGGCCGTCGAATCGAGAAGCGCACAACATTCTAGTAAAGATGTCGTCGTCGGAGATGATTGAGGCCCAGAATGCTTGATCAACATCTTCAGCCACCAACAATCCTGAGAATTCCAGGGCGCCACCTCTCGACACGTTGAACACTTCATTTGCTACCCGCTCTAGAAGCTTTACCTCCCACCTCAGCTCCCTTTGTTCTTCCTCGCCTATCTGCAAAATGGAACATGATTCAATAAGCCGATAAGTTTCATGAAGAATCGCAAAAGGTCAATAATCCTTCTGCGTTCAAAACTCTAGTCGTTCCCGCGAGACCAAATAGACCACAGCAAAGCAAATACTCCAACATACATCTTTTTATTCTCAAACTGAGATAACTAGGAAGACATCATCATTTCCACATTGATGGGAAAGTTAGGTAACCCAAAAGTATTTTGGAGCACACACCAAAGGAATTTAGCAACTGAACAATGTAGAAAGAGATGATCAATATTTTCTTCAGCCCCACAAAACATACATTTGGTGTTTCGAGACCATCCCCTTTTAACAAGGTTATCTTTAGTCGGGACACTTTTTCTAACTAGAAGCCAGATAAAGACTAATTTTTTGTGAGACTTCAATTTTCCATGCCGGTGACGCAACTGGGACTACAGTTTTTTTTAAGCAACGATAACGAGCTTCCTCATCAATTTTCATTAAAGAAACTGTCAACATCTTAAAAGTTTTAACATAATAAGGATATAGCGGAAAGGGCTCAATAGGTGGACATCGGTGCATTTAGCTACGGAATACTTGAAGATCAAGCAAGACCAACAAGGCACCAAAACCTCTATACGGAATACTTGAAGATCGAGCAACACCAACAAGGCATCAAAACCTCTATATTAGTTAACGCTGATTTAGTACAAACCAGGATCGGAGGGAGTATGTTTAATTTCTTGAATCACCATCCTGGTGGTTCGAGCATTATTTTTTCTTCGCCCTTTCTCTTTCCCAAAAAAGAGCCTACACTATTGGATTTTAAGAAATAAAAACCAACATCCACGGCGCGAATAAGGGACGATGTTTATGAGAACCCGGCACCGCCAGCCCAGCCAGTGAGCCACTGATCCATCACAACTCATCAGCAGCTTCCATGGAACTGTTCCTGTTCAGTGAGCTTGGAATTGATTGGACAAGAGATTGGTCCATATTTATGTGACGGTGGTTGGAGTCGTCTAAGCCTAGCGTAGTACTACGTCGTGGCCGAAAGCTCCTCTCGCGCGCACTGCACACTGTAGGGCACTGCGTGCATGCTGCTGGGCTGGCGATCGATGTATGATCCAGCCACCGTCATTAGCGCGGATATGCATGCGTATCGCGAGAAGGCAAAGCGCACGATGATCCAGCTGCAAAATGGATCGATGATCCACGGAACTGTTGCTGTTCACGTGCCGTACGCATGGAAA